>NC_068911.1:107363957-107666987 GCF_023091745.1 Budorcas taxicolor
CTGAGGATCAGTCAAATGGACAACCAACTGCAATCCCGTTGGAGACTGGCAAACATTTTTGGCAAAGGACCAGAGAGTTAACATCTTAGGCTTTGTACTCTCTGCAGCAACTACTCAGCTTTGCAACTGTCGCACCAAACAGCCACAGACAATACAGAACAATGGAATGCTGGGTTCCAAATCCTTCCAAAGCCGTATGAAAACAAGAAGATCTGGCCCAAGGCCATGGGATTCCTGGGAAATTGTTGACACAGGAGGGGTATGATCAGATGAGCATTTCAGAATGAACTATGGAGGCTTCTGAAAGATAGAGTCAGCACACTTTAGATGTTAAGTGAAATAAATCCTGGTATTGTCACGTTTGTCTGTTATTAGTTGCTATAAACAAATGACAGTGTTTGTGTTTCAGTCAAACTTTATTTACACAGAGTTCCAAATGTGACCCACAGGTCATAGTTTGCTGAATACTTCTGCTCCAGCATCTCAAGTCACAAATTTTAATAAGTCAGTAATACTGTGTGCGTGTGTGCTCAGCCGTGTCCAACTCTTTGTGACCCCGTGGACTGTAGCCTATCGGGCTCCTCTGTCCACAGAAACTTTCAGGCAAGAATACTGGAGTGGGTTGCCATTTCCTACTCCAGGAGATTTTCCTGACCCAGGGATTAAACCCACGTCTCTTGTGTCTCCTGCTTTGGCAGGCAGATTCTTTACCACTAGTGACACCTAGGAAGCCCCCAAATCATCCACTACTGTTCTTCAAACACCTGCTGCAGCTACTGAAGACACATTGAGAGCCTCTGATTATACCAATATGGGACGAGAGATGGAAGACATTTTTTTTTTTTTTTGAGAGGGAGGTGGTCTATTAATTGGATTCATTCAAACCAGACACGGGTCCCAGCCACTGAGGGTCAGCTCTTCACTGTCCCAGAACAGACGTCCAGGAGATGCTCTGTGCATGGGTTGTGTTTGTGGCAGAAAAACACAGCAAACCAATGGCTCATGTATCCTCATCCCCACGCCTCCAGCCCAGCTACACCACTGAACATTCAGCAGTCTCCATATCTCCATCCAACATACAACCTCACCCACCAGAGCTGCCCAGCTACTGACATGCCCACACTGCTAGTGATGTAGTGAGGGATTCCAGGGGAAGCACATATCCTCACAGTGGCTTTCCAGCTTCCCAGGACTGGGCCTGGATTATACATTGGGCTCAATCCCAGTTGTTGGTGCCCAGAAATGAGAACCAGGGAGAACCAAGCTGGCAAAATTTAAATATCAAAATTCAATTATCTGCTTGAGGACTTCCATGAGAAGATGCCATTAGATGGGTTTGTTGTTTTCAGCCTTAGTGCAGTGGTTCTCTAAGGTGAGGAGAGGGGAAATTTTGCCCCCCAAGCCTGGAGATATTTTTGATGCGAGTGGATAGACACACCAGAGATGCTGCTAAGCATCCTACAAGATACACCATGCACAGAATTATCCGGCTCCAAATGTCAATGGTGCTGAGAAGAGAGCCTATGTCTTGGTAAGATTTCATCTCATGATGATCCTCAAACCTCAAGCACAAATGCACAGTCCAATTAAATTCTTGAAACTCAGCTCCAAGGACCACTTTGATTGGCAGGCTGAGTTGATTAGATGAAAGAGAAAAACAGGTTAGACTTGCCGTTTGGTTGTTTCTCTGTTGTTTCTGAGGAACAGAATTATTCTGCTAAAATTCCTCTGTAAAGGGAGAAAGTTGAAATAAATTTCTGTAGTTTCTTTGAGCTCCAAAGTCTTATGATTATAAACATATAAGGTGGTTGATATTCTAACTAGGCTACTCTGAAGTTTTCAATAACTTTCTAAAAAAAATATACTGTCTCTGTGAGGCTGAAAAGCTAAGACCAAATCATTGCTCTTTAGTGTGGAGGAAACTCACGCTATGAGATGTTTAGCAGTACACAAGAAATAAAACCACTGCAAACAACTAGAAAACAAAAAGTCTATGCATTTGCCATTCAAGTGGTTTTTCCTTTCCATGATAAAGATCTGAGAGAGAGGAACAGGAGGAAATTACTACAGGACTAGACCCCTTTCTCTACAAATGTGCAACATGGAAAGCACAGAACCAGAAACTGGAAAGCAGTACCTGTTTTACTCATGACATTTACTTGTAACACAATAGAAACACCAATGGTGACAATTTGCTTTATTTATCTTTTTCTGGTGGTTTACCTATAATATTTGGGTATTAATACAGAAGATCCAAGTCAACACGTAATTTAAAATGCACCCTCCGAAAAACTACCTAGCTGTTTTTCAACATCAGCTCTCAAACTCGTCTCAGTTTTTGATCCATCAGATCAAAGAAAGGTGACATTTAGATGTATTATAAAAACCAGTGCCAACAGACACTGCCAAATCCTGAAAGACTGGACTAAAAGCAGTTTGTGTGATCATCCAAATAGTGGGCACTGAAAAAGAAAGTCCACATTGTATATGGAAAACAATCATTTCCTCCTTACCAAAAAATATAGATATATATAATTAAAAAGTAACCGTATTTCTTGGATTTCTTTTAAAAAGAAAAAAACATATATGTACAATTGAGTATGATTTCTGAGGTGGCTTAGTGGTACAGAATCCTCCTATGGATTCGATCCCTGGGTTGGGAAGATCCCCTGGAGAAGGAAACGGCAGCCCACTCCAGTATTCTTGCCTGGGAAATTCCATGGACAGAGGGGCCTGGAGGGCCACAGTCTACAGAGTCTCAAAAAAGTTGGAGATGACTCAGTGACTAAACAACAACAACTCCTGTGTTTGAACTTAAAGTTCAACACCTGTGGCTACACATTTTCAGGAATCATCATTTGGACGCTAAAGAAGGCCAGCAATGCCTCCCACCTCAACCAACCCCACCCTTGTATCTGATTTATATTATACCTCAGGCTCCAAACCTTGAGGCCACGGAAGTCTCCATTCAATGGCCAGACCTGTCACTGCACGACTTCACAAAGGTCATCCACTGCAAACCAAGTCCACTCTAATACTCAGTGACCACAGGAGGGCTGCACCTTGGATTTTCCGAAACACGGTCTGATCCAAATTTCATTTGCAGTTTGTGTTTTGTATGTGTGTGGTGGTTTAGTCGCAAAGTCGTGTCTGACCCTTGCAACCCCTGGACTGAAGGCTGCCAGGCTCCTCTGTCCATGGGATTCCTCAGGCAAGAATACTGGAGTGGGTTGCCATTTCCTTCTCCAGAGGATCTTCTTGACCATAGGAACCAAACCTGGTCTCCTGCATTGCAGGCAGATTCTCTACCGACTGAGCTACGAGGGAAGCCCCCATATTGTATTTGTGTATGCTTTGGTAAATATTTTGTGTCCGCATATATTTGTGTGTGAGTGTGTATGTATATACATATATAACAGAAAGATATACACTGCAATGTTAATTGTGGTTATTTCCCACAGTGGTAGATCTATATGTGATTTTCCTTAATCTTGTTTTTTTTTTTTTTTTTTGGTTTGTCTACAGCTTCCAACTTTTCTATATTAAGCCTAACTTTTGCCGAAAGAAAAATAATATTCCATATGCATATCTTTTCACTCAACCTCATTTCAAAAAGGATTTTGAGCACCTGACAAAAAAAGCAACGAGTACCAAAAGATCTCTTTCAAAGTGAGAGCAATCAGAGACACGAGCAAGAAACGAGAGAGCCATAAACTGTGAGGAAACCCAAGGTTAAAACTACTGATCAGCATGTAGGCTCTGATGAAGTGTGTACTGGCCGGAGGGAGGTACACATTTGGCTCTGAGTTTTCTGGCAGGCCTAGAACATTCCTCCTCACCGTCCTTACCTCCCCCTACCCGTCCTAATTAAGTTTTGTTTAGGGAACAATAATGAGACTATTTTTCTACATTCCCTGAACATCCTCCCAGATGAGATCATGCAATCCAGCCATGTGTCCAGCGAAGAGGCGCCAGCTGCAAATACAACCACCAGAGCTCCAGGAGGGAAGCCCCACTGCTCCGGGCACTAAGCATCAGTGTGGATAAGAGGTCAGAATCTCCCAAAGGGCACTGCTGTAACTCTCGCAAGGCGTCCCTTTGTGTGCAATGTGTCGCCAGGAGCGGCAAGAGGTAGACTCAATCCATGACCAAGTGTCAGAGCCTCTGGGGTCCCTTGGAGGCAAAGCAGAACCGGACAGAGGCGCCCCGGCAGTGCAGAACTTACCGTAGGCTGTCATGACCCCCGCATAGGGTCCATCCACCACGTTCCTATTTTCTTCAGCCAGCGCCTTTATGTACCTCTTGCTGAGGTCCAGGATCTGCTCCCGGAGCATGGAGCTGCTCTCGGGCTGAGTTCGCTGCTGGATGGTAAAATGCAAGAGCATCATACCCCAAATAAAGCCAAAAGTCACGAGGAAGAAGCCCAGCTTCTGAGAGGACAGCTTCCACGGAGTGAAGAAAGCCATTGCTTTCTGCCGACTTCGCCTGCCCCGGGCTCCTACAGCGCAGAGGGGAGACGCGAGCTCATGGTACTGGCTGGGTTTGCGGGTTTCCTCGACTCACTCTGGCTCCTGCATCAGCTGATTTCCTTGCCTTGGTTCCATCCTGCTGTGAAGAAGGGGGAAAGTTAGAGTCCTTGTGGCAAAACACGGCGAAATAAACCAGAGCCTTGTTTTCATTCAAACAGCTCTGAAACGTGCAGTTCCTTTTTTCTTCATCTGCTGGTAGCCTATCTCGTGTTATGATTTAGGATCTGTAAGCCGAGAGGGGAGATCTGGCTGGTCGACAGAAAGCTCTACAAATACGGAGGGGAGGAATGTCTGTCTGCGCGTGTTCACAGGTGTAGTAACAGGGCTGTTCCAGTCTGGACCAAGCTCAAAACAGGAAGTTTGTTTTGCAAGGTGGGGAGGAGATGGAAGGATATTTCATTAAATGTCAGCAAAAACCCAAGAGGAGGGTGAAGTCGTATCACCAGCAGGCACTTCTGTGCCTGTGAAACTTGAACTTACCAAGTCAAGATTCTGTGCTCTGGCAAGGATTAGAGCCCGCAGCTGGAGAGGTGAGCCAGAAAGTGGATGCCCCCTAGGGGGTAATCAGACAAGGAAAGGAGAGAGCCCCCCACAACCGGTATTATTTGAGCATGGTCAGCTTTCAGTAGCAGTGTCTGGAGCCAAGCTGAAGTTCTCAGGGCCACCAGGTGGCCTCTCCCCAGACAGCAGTGCAGACAGGCTGTGCAAGGGGTACCCGACTATCTTTCCGTGCCAGCTGTACAAGTGAAAGCTGCACAGTACTTCTCACTTGCACACTTCAGCAGAGGAAATGTGGGGCACATGACAGCCTGCTTTTCTGTGGTTCTCATTTTTACTCACACCATGGGGCAAAATGAGAGGTTACAAGGCATCCTCTCAATACCAATGCAGCAGATGCTACCTGGTATCAGCACAGGCTGCACTGTGGTCCTGAATCAAGCCTTCCCAACAAATGAGGCTGAAGCATGGGTTACAAATGCATTGCAGTGGCACAGGTGGGCCCCCTTCTGAGAGTCCTGGGCTCACAATCCAGCTGGCTCACAAATGGCACAATTCTTTAGGGGTGTGAAAGCAGAAGCTGAGCATCCACTCCTTCGAGGGACTGACCCAGGATGTATTCTGTCTGTGCCTATGTTGCGAGTCAAAGGATTCCTCTTCCTGAGCAGCATAAGAAGAAATGATAGGGGACCCTGGAGCAATTAGCTTTCAGGGTCTATAATGAACCAGATCTGTGCTGGTCTTCCTCTCTCTTTTCTTCGCCTGTCAACGGTCATCAGCAGCTGGTAATACCTCTACTGATACTAATAGTAAATGATAAATAAATTCTAGTGATGTCCCAGGCACTGTGATAGATGCTTTTTATGCCTTAGCTCATTGAATTCTTAAAACAGTCCTATACGGTAGAACTATTAATGTTATGTCTGTTTTATAGACGAAAAAAACAACAACATGGAGATTACCTTGACAAAGGTCAGTCAGCTACATGGCAGAGAAGAGAGAATCTACAGACATCCAACCCAGGAGGCACCAAAGCAGGCCCTGCCTTCCCTAGACCATTCCTCTTCCCTGCCAATCTGTTTATGGCCAAGAATGGTCTGAACAGGCTTAAAGGGTTGTGAAAAGCAATGAAGAATATGTACCTGAAATCCTACTTAGTTCAAAAGCCTAGAACATGCACTCTTGTCCCTTAACAGAAAAAGTTTACCAGCTGCTGAATTCTAAGCCAGTGGTTCCCAGAGTGTGGTCCCCAACTCAGCAGCGGCAGGAGCATCAGTGAGAAAACCAAATTCTCACTTCAGACCTACTGAAGCAGCAACTGGAGGCGGCCAGAAAGTGGTAGGAGGGGTGGACCTATGCTTCAATAGCAATAGCAACCAGCAACCTGTGCTTCAATAGGCAATTCTGATGCCCAGTCAAGTCTGAGAGCCCCGAACGCAAGCAGATCCCCTCACAATGCTGCACCATGGCGCTGCCAGTCCGTGTGGTGGTATCTCCCTCTTCTCATCCCATAAGTTTCTCTGGTCCACCACACCCTCCACATCCGCCATTCTACTAGCCCCTTAACCCCCAGGGTCTCCCTGTCTTTCCTCAAGCTGCTCCCCAGACCTGGCTGACCCTGCCCCACATCACACAGATCATCCAAACCAAGCCTGTCTCCGCCTCCTCACCCCCACCCCGCTCCATCCCCATCTGCTTCACACTCCTCCCCTCCCTCCAGGGCAGGACGCTCCCTCCCAGTCTGAAGCTGTAAAACACTGTCTACCTCGACTGTTTACCAGTTTCTGTATGGGATCCATGACACCTTTAAGAGACTCCCCGCTTGTGTTCTCAGAGAACGATGCTGCCAGGGACCAATAAAATTCTTACAGACTGGATGAGCTGGTTACCCAGGCTCGGTGGCACTTCATTCAGCCTCTTCTCACGTGGGCCAGCCGAGAGGCACCTGCGTTCACTGCTACAAGGATGCACTGAGCACATGCAGCTATTGGGCCCCGGGGACTGAACAGGGATAAGACAGGGCTCCCATCCTCAAGACCTGAGGCTTCAGAAGCCACCCCCCAACCCAGGAAGTGGCTGCACTTCCTTTTCAATTAGCCATGCCAGTTAGTCGATGTCACCCCAGGGCTGAAGGGATTTTCCCAGAGCAAGCAAACAAGATGCTTACCAAGAAAGACAGCGTCTGGTAATTTTCTTTTGCTATTTTAGGAGAGCCCCCAAAGCAGATAGGAATTACCTGTCAGCTTTCATACAAGAAGCCCTGCTTTGCTTTCCCTAATGAACCCCTGAAGAAGCCGCTCAAGGCTGCAAAGTTTAAGCAAAGGAAAGAGCAGGCCCAGAAACTGAGCAAGGACCTAATAGTAGGTGGTGCTTCTCTGCCTTGGCTTTGGGGACAGTCAGGACCCACCCAGGTGATACATGCCAGGGGCAAAAAGACCGTCTGAAAACCCAGACATGGTAAAATCACTTCCTAAAAGAACAGCGATCACTTCCTCCCTTCCCGTCCACTCGTCAACATGCTGAAATATGGTTTCCCTTTTGAAATGTGATCAAAGATCACATTTGACAAGGAAATACATCTTAATTTAAAAAACAAAAGTATATGAAAAGATACTCAAAATGACTAGCCTTTAAGGAAATGCAAATAAGAAGCACAACGAAATTTCAATTCCCCTCCATCAGGATGGCTATAATCAAACAAGACAAATAAGAACAAATGTTGGTGAGGATGTAGGAATAGGAGAACCCTTATATCCTGTGGGCGGGACTGTACAATGGTACAGCCGATGTGGAAAACTGTCTGGCACTTACTCAAATGACTAAGCAGAGTTATCAGATGACCCAGCTAACTCCGCTCCTAGGAATTCTCCTGAGAGAAATGAAAGCATGCGTCCACACAAAAACTTAAATGTGAACTTTCACAGCAATATTATTCAAAATAGACAAAGAATGAAACCCAAATGGTCATCGTGACAAATGGATGACCAAAATGGGGCAAATTTGTTCTATTCAGCAATAAAAAGAGATGAAGCACCGATACATGCTACAACATGGATGATCCTCAGAAATCCTAAGTGAAAAAAGGCAGTCACAAAATGCCACATATTATTGATTCCATTTATACGAACTGTCTAGTAGAATAGGCAAATCCTAGTAGATTTACACAGTAGTTGCTTAGGGTTCTGAGGGGAGTGGGGGTGGGGGTGGGATTAGTAGGTGACAACTAAGTCTTGCAGGGTTTATTCTGAGGGATAGTGAAAATGTTCTAAAATGGATTGTGGTGATGGATGCACAATTCTGTGAATATACTAAAAACGCTGAATTGTATACGTCAATGGGAAAATTGTATGATATGTTAAACATATCTTAATAAAACTTTTCCAAAAAACAAAAAGCAAGCAAGCCCACCTCCAAAGTTGGGGAAGGAGGGAGAGCTGAATCGAAGACAGCCAGAGGAGCCTCATGGGTGCACTGTGGCCCCAGTCAGGACCCACCCCCCTTCCCCTTCTTTCACAGCCGAGATAAGGCTGGACCCTTACTAAGGGCTGACCACAGGCCCTGCAACAGAAGGAAGTTACGCAAGGAAATTTGCCACCTGTTTACCAGACACCGCTAACCCTTCTCAGCTCTGGATCACTCACTCTTCAAGGTGAGGCCTGCTTTGCCTGCCAGATGCCAATTTCTCAACACACTTGAGGAAACTCTCAAACTCAGCCTTGTTCTGAACAGAACCAGTCTGAAGCAGTGAGGGTGCTCCTCCAAAGGCCCATCCGACATTAGTGGGAGACCATTTGTCACACCAGGACCCGTGTCTTTGGAGGATGGATGAAGACAGAAATGCCTGTCCCTTCAGGAGCAATACCAGCCCCAGCCACGGAGATCTGACCTTTGCCTCGGGCCCACAGGACAGTCCCGACACAGCCTGTAGGTACCACATGCACATGGGCAGCACGACCTGAACTTAGTCATTCCCACACCTCTGCTGTCCTATTAGGGGTCACCTGATCTTCCCACCCGTCTTTGGATGGCAGCCATCATGGCCTACCTCTCGCCTCCCCCTCTAGAGTAATATTCAAGAAATCCTATTTGTGTTCTCAGAGGCTGCTGCCACGCCACCATCACTCTCTGGCTCTCCAAAGCCAGTGCACCCTCTAGCTCACCAAGCTCCAGCGACAGATGAAAGTAAGAAAAGAGGTCTCTACACAGGCTGCCAGGAAATCCACCCAGGGTAAAGCATCAAAGGAGCAACTGGCTATGCAAGCCGCTCACGGGAGTGTGCCCTCTGCTAGAGGGGTAAGAGAAACCTCACTGCTACAGGCCTGGTGAAATTGATTCGCAAACTTTCCTTCCTGCGTCTGGTGCCGGAAACTGCTCAGGACTGCAAAACAGATCTGCGTTTCCAGACTGCAGCTACTGGTGCTCTGCAGGAGGCAAGCAAGACCTGCTGCCTTTTAAAACACATCAACCTGGATTGTATCTATGCCAAATGTGTAACCATCATGCCAAAAAGCATCCAGCTAGTACACCACATCCCTGGAGATCCTGCTTAAGAATCCACTATGGTGAAAAACATTTAAGAAGAGTTCTCTTCTTCCTATTACTGGTAGTTCTGAATGTTAAAATATTTTCCCCCCATAAGGGTCAAAAGATAACTAAGTATATAACTGCAAGTGGAAAATGGGTTGGGGGTGGGGAATCAGTATTGGCAATTTTTCCACTCTCGTTTCCGTGAATTTTTAATATAAATGTGGGGACGTAAAGCATTAATGCAAGTCAAAATGTTTCAGTGAACAAGTTTCAGCAGTTCAACTTGATAACAATATAAATAAACCTGTTAAAATTTTCTGGGCAATGCCAGCATTTGGATTTTTTAAAAAACAGGTAAATTTCTTACTGACTGTAACTAAATGGTATTTGTAGCATTTTTATCATACAATAGATTCCGTTCATTCACTATACTTTTCTGAGTTGTCCTACGTGCAAGTACATGTTTTTAAGTTTGCTACTGAAATACATTAAACTATTAAACACACACACACACACAAATCCTGAGTCCACTGTACTCATCCATGTTGCCTTGGAAACCCCATCACTAACTCACAAATGAACCCCATATCCTATCTAAAACCTTTCCTGGATCCCTGGACTGAGGAGGGCCCATCCTCCTTGGAGCATCCCCCAGAAGTATGTGCTCGTTCTAAAGAGCTTCTTTACTTCTCTGTAGGATAATCTTCTCTTTCATTTCCCCTATAGGGTCTGTAAGTTCCCTGGAGACAGGAAGTGCCAGGAATGGGACTGCCTTGCACACTGGGGATGGTCATTATGTGTTTGTCAGATGAAAGAATGGGACGACAGGGATGACAAAACACAAATGAGTAGTGGCCTCTGGGACCACCACCTGGGGTGAACTGCAAAGAAGCCAGACACTCTGAGGATGTAAGTTAACCTCACCTGTTAGGAGTTCTTAGATTTGTCACATAGCAGTGAACGATTATTATGCCCTTGACTAAATGGGGGTTAAACTAAAGAGGATGCGGCGGTAGATGGGTACAAAAAGAAAAAAAAAGGGACAACAGTTTCAGGAAATAATTCTAGAAGGGGCAGTGACTTTGGCACCAAAGAGCTGTCCAAGACAAGGGATGGGAGGGGAAACAAGTTTGGGGGGAACTTAGGTAGAGGCCGTTGGTTCCATCATCAGGTATCCAAGATGATCCCAGGACATCAGAAGGGTGATGAAGGGGAACTGAAAGAACTCCTGCATCTAGGGCCTGGAAATCCACAGCCGGTCCCACCCATTAGCACTGTGGGATTGTAGACAAGTCTGTCTCAGGTTCTGCATAAGTAAAATGAGGAAAGTTGTAGAACCACAGAACACACTGGCAAACTAGATGAATGTGGGCTACTGGTCTTCAAACTGTGTTCCAAGGACTTTAGGGTCCCCAGAGATGTTTCTGAGGTTCCATAAATGTTTTCATTTGAATTTTGTCTTCCTTAGCATAACATTTCTTCCTTTAAAAAACTTGGTTAGGAAAAGTTTTATGCTATAGACTCTCAACAAAACTTCCACATATCTCTGTATGTGGAGTTTAAATTTTGAATTCCTATGCTAATTTGGTAGGAAAATTAATGCTTGGCAGTGGTCTTATTTGCTTATTTGTTTTATAAAATTCAGGTCCACATATCTACTCATGTAAGATTGCATGATACCAAACACTATGAGACCCAGATTAAATGCCAGATGAGGATCCATCATAAATTGTATGTTTCAGAGACATTTTGGCTGATCATTCTTCATTACAAGTAATAATAGCAGTCTTTAGAGAATGCTAATGACTCAACTCTGAAACAATTCCCTACCACTTCTCTTTCTAGCCTCTGTACGAAGTTACATTAATAGCAACTTAAGAGTGCCTGGTGTTAAAAAATAGTAGCCATTACCATTTGCTATCAGGGTGA
The DNA here is from genome assembly GCF_023091745.1 of Budorcas taxicolor. Classification (NCBI taxonomy): domain Eukaryota; kingdom Metazoa; phylum Chordata; class Mammalia; order Artiodactyla; family Bovidae; genus Budorcas; species Budorcas taxicolor. Next base: position 107,375,441 of record NC_068911.1, read on the forward strand.
ATCTGGACTTCCACTATTCTACAGCCAAAATTCAGCACAGAAATCAACTGTGTGCTAACTAGATATGAGTGCACACCACCTCACTAATTCTGACTCTCCAGAGTAGCTCACTGGCCTAGTCATCCACTTTAAAAGGAAGTAGGATAAATTAAAGCATATAAAATAGCTGTATGCAGACTGGGATACTGCGTGAGATCTGGCTTAGGGAAATAATAACCAAGTACAAACTCTTCATTCACAGAGAAGGACAACAAGGTTCAGAAAACATTCTGCTTTCCAATGAGAGTCAGAACCAAACCATAACTCAAGCTTCCTGATCCCATTTGATCTGCTCCACACCAAGCTGTATCTCCCAGCTGCCTGCAGGAAACTCAAAGGGGAAGAAACTTATCAAATGAAACACCAACCAGAAACCACAGTTCAGTGACAGTAAGGACCTGAGTCTACTGTGATGCCGTACCAAGCTCGAGGAGCTGGGAGAATCAGCAAATGAAAAGAAGAAAAACATACATTCATGGAATTACTGGTGCAAGGCAGGCAGATGGCCTGGGGTGGGAGTCTTGCTCTAAATGTGGTATCTTCTGTTGTTAAAAGGAGAAGCTGAGCAGGAGGGAAGGACAAGCAAAACAATTTTTTCCTCCCAAGGAAGTCCAAATTCCTAGGAAGATGCCCCAAAGCTGGATACTCACTGCCTGCACGGTTCAGTGCCACCAACCTGAAGCCAGTCCCGGGGCCCACTCTGAGGTGTGAGTCCTTGAAAGCTGTGCTAACCATGAGCTCGCCTCCCAATGTGTGGAGCAAAAGAGCCCAGAAAACAATGGTGTTGGAGGCACTGATGGAACATGTACAGACAGGGCCCTCTTCATCCACCTTCTTGACTGGGTCCTCTGACACATTCTAGTCCTTTATAAACAGGAAAAACACATTTGAAGTGAAAACAGCCTGTTCTCTTTAGAACCAGCTAAACAAGTCTTATTTTGGGTCACTAACCAAAGACAATTGCTAAAACAACACATCTTTGCTGTGGGGGCGGGGGGTGGTTCTGATGTTTAGGTTTTATATGACCCATGCCTTTTACATCTGAAGTGATCAAACCAAGACAGCGCTGTGCCTGGTTTGCATTTATCAGGCGGCACTTGCATCCTCCATGTGGACAGACAGAAGGGAAACGGCCAGCCATGCCCACTTGAGGCAAGATCTGCCTTGCAGTTACACTGTTGACTAAGAGTAGTTCGGAGCTCTGTAGCTGGCATTAATAAATAAGTTTTCAAATGCTGTAATAAAGCTGATGACTCTGTATCCAGAATAGGCCCTCCTTCCCACCCTCTCTATTCCATCCCTTCCCCACTTTCACCGCCAACTGTCCTCTGGTGTATGTGGCCATCTCCACTAGGGGGAGCAGAGGGGCAAGGAAAACACTTGCAAAGGTACCTGATGACTGTATTCTGACTTCCCCTCTTGCGCATTATGGGCAGACGGACAAAAAGGAAAGGTGACAAAGGATTGCGGAGGAAGCTGTCACTTCTGGATCAGATAATATCTTTGTTCTGTAAGTTTCATTTACCAGGCTCACAGGTTATTCACAGTTGACAGAATTTCCCATCATCAACAACAACAAAAGATGAAACCACAGCAAGTCCAAGAATTCAGAAAACATCTATTAAGCCACAACAAAAAGCATGGGTCCCTGAAAAATGAAATAAACCCATTTAATCCAAGATGTCTCCATCCTTGGCACAACTGACATTTGAGGCCAGATCCTTCTTTGTCATAAGGGGCTGTCCTGTGCATTATAGGAATTTGACAGCACCCCGTCCTCTAGCTACTAGACACCTTTAGATAGATGCCTTTAGAACCTGCCACTCCCAACTGTGACAATCAAAAGTGCTTCTTGACAATGTCAAATGTTCCCTAAATGATCAAAGCACCCAGGTTGATAACCACTGCCTTAGCGCACCAGCAGGACATCACCCACCCCACTGGATGAGGCTCAGGGAAGGTGAGGCTGTAGGACTATATTGAAGAGCAAGGAGAAGCAAACCAAGCAAACTCAGGAGTCAGTCACCAGCCCTGAAGATGCGCAGGCTCAGAGGCCTGAGCTAAGACTAGAGGCCATAGACAGACAGGGCAGAGCAGGGGGAGCGGCTGATTCCTGATGCTGTCCCAAGCTGACTGCCAGATGAGTCTCATTTTTTCCACATCCTTCAGTCCCAATGCTATCCTGGTACCTGCCAAGGAGCTCATGCCTGGGCTGGCTGCTGCTGCTGCTAAGTCACTTCAGCCATGTCCGACTCTGTGCGACCCCAGAGACGGCAGACCACCAGCCTCCCCCGTCCCTGGGATTCTCCAGGCAAGAACACTGGGGTGGGTTGCCATTTCCTTCTCCCATGCATAAAAGTGAAAGTGAAGTCACTCAGTCGTGTGCGACTCCTAGCGACCCCATGGACTGCAGCCTACCAGGCTCTTTCGTCCATGGGATTTTCCAGGAAGAGTACTGGAGTGGGTTGCCATTGCCTTCTCCGGGGCTGGCTATGCCCCCATTTACTAATTAGTACATGGCATGCAGGCTCCACTCCACAAAGATCCAAGCCTACAAATCAAGGCACAGGGAAGAAGCCTTTGAGAAGACAATCTCTGATGCTACATCAGACAGTCTTAAATAGAAAAAGATTGTCATCTGGCTTCCAGCCCAGGAAACCATGAACACACATTATGACAGGTCGATAATGACTCTCTAGGGAGAAAAAAGGAATGGTCTGTGAGAAGATCACATAGTGTGTAAATCTGTTGATCTCAATGTTGGATGAAACACTCAAATATTTGCTTCCACTCAGGGCCAAAGGACAATAAAGCCACAAGGGAATTTTAAAAGTATGAAATGTACTTTTTCCCCCTGAGGATCAGATTTCTGATAGCTCTCTATATGTAGAAAACATCTACAAATGACAACAGGCCCTAGAGGACCCTGGAAAAACAGAGTCACAAAGATCATCAAAATTACTTCCAGAAAGTAGGACAATGCCTCAAGATAAAGCTCACTATTCAACAAGTGCTCCCAGAACCCTATAAGCCGATCAGCCCAGAACCCTACTCCTCCACCTGGGTGGAGCACAGGCTGAGTGCTGGACCACAGCGTTCTAGCTGCACTGTCTGCAGAAACAGCACAGCTCTCTGAGCACTGGATCTGATAAAGATCAGCATGTTAAAAGTTCTTTTTCAAAAAAAAAAAAGACTAGCTGGTGAGTGAGAAGATGAGTGCACACACACGCAAACATGCACACACCACTGGAAGTGGCCAATCAGAGGCTTATCCAACACAAACAGTTTAATGAATTTCCCATCACTTCTAAAATGGGGTTATAGCAAATCTCCATGAAGCACAAAGTCCTGGACTCTGGCAGATCCTGGGTCATAAATGCCCCAAGGCTAAATTTTCTTAAAGAAGAACTTAACCATCTGACATGAGATGATAAGCTTACTTGTCCCTTAATATATAAACCAAGGTCAGCTCGCCCAATCACTACAAATATCTGGTCACAAGTTACAGGATTACACAAATGATGAATTATCTCCAGTTAAAAGTTCCCTGCCCTCCAAGTTAAGAACTGCCTAAATCCAGGCCTTTCATCCCTAATGCATTTAAAAATCACCTGCACGTGTGTTTAGTCACTCAGTCATGTCTGACTCCTTGCAACTCCATGGACAGTAGCTTGCCAGGCTCCTCTATCCATGGAATTTCCCAGCAAGAATACTGGAGTGGGTTACCATTTCCTCCTCCAGGGGATCTTCCTGACCCAGGGATCAAACACACAGCTCCTGTGTCTTCTGCATGGCCAGGCAGATTCTTTACCATTGAGCCACCTGTGAAGTCCAATAATCACCTGGGCTCCTTAAGAGAGAGAAAAAAAAAAAAAAAAAAGATGCCCAGGTCTCATACCTAAAGATTCTGGTTAACTTGGTTTGAGGTGTTACCCAAGCAAGGGTATTTTTATTTAATATACAGGCAGATGTGATAACCATTACATCTTTGGAAAGATAGCCTTTCTATCAAGTCTATGGATCCTATCTAGTGGGATCCAAAACATGGTCTACCCAGTATTTACAAAGATAAACCCTCTTCTCTGTACTAATGCAGGTGTGCTGTTTACTAGACAATATATATGCAAGGCCCTTTGGTTTTCTCCTTCAGGAATCACACGCTGATCTTCTTGGGTCAATGCCCAAGGCACCCTGCCCAAGGAGGCAGCCTTTCAGGAAGGGCTAGACGACTACAGAGCCCTGTTAGACCTCTGTGCTGTGGAAGGACATGTTGAACTAGAATGTTGGACTATTAGGGCTTTTATTAATCTCTCCTTGGCATTTGGCTCCAAAGATGAGAGATTATCTGAGGCTAAAATAATGACCTCAATGTCTACCAATGTGTCTAGTAACCAGCACCTCTGTAACCTTGTCTGACTTGTGGACCGGCAGCACTGAGATGAGCTGCTAGATTGTTGGAAATCTCAGGCCCAATCCCAGAGCAACTGAATTGGAACTGGCATTTAAAACGAGATGTACAGGCATTTGCACATTAAAGTTTGAGATGTGTAGCTTTTTATCTCATCCAGGATACTAAGAATGAGAACCTCTAAGACACTAATTTCCAGTGGGGTATGGTGGAGAAAACAGCATAATTCTTCTATTTTTAATGTGCAAAGAAATGAATGATTTGGTATTACTTTTGAATGGAGTTTCCCTGGTGGCTCAGTTGTAAAGAATCTGCCCGCCAACAAAGGAGATGCAGGTTCGATCCCTGGGTTGGGAAGATCCCCGGGAGAATGAAATGGAAACCCACTCCAGTATTCTTGCCTGGGAAATCCCATGGACAGAGGAGCCTGGCGGGTAGAGTCCATGGGGTCACAAAAGAGTTAAACACGACTTAGCGACTAAACAACAATAAATTACTTTTGAATAAACTGGAGGCATTTCAGGAAAACCACTTATCTAATAGACTTAGTTACTTTAAGATGCATCCAGAATGGCATCTGCAGGATTTTGATTCATTTTGCTAAAATCCAAGACATGGTTTGGATCCATGTCTTTCAACATTAACTCTGATACAGCAAGTAACTCTACACTGCAAATCATTCTATGCAGCAACCCAACATATACTCTATGCTGCTCAAAGTTAGATATCATCAGGGGAAAGGGGGTTACTGGGTTTTTGTGTTTTAATCGCTGAAGCGCTCAGTTTAGCAAACTTGCTTAACAATTCTGACTATTGTCCCAGATGACTTCAAGTGAAACAGTCTTCAACTCAGGTAACCATCCTTATCAGAGGATGCTTAATTTTGCCTAAGATGATGTAAACCAATATTTAAGTTTCTAGAAGAGCCTCTAATTCTGGCATTTTCCAGGGCACATAACTGACTTTATGGCCACTGTAAGCCTTTCAATGTTTTGCTGAAAGAAACTATTTCTGAAGGATGACTAAAGTTCTTTCTGAAAGAAACTCTGTTTGAAGGATGACTCCATCCATCCACTGTTATAGATCGACTTAGCCCAGCCTTTTGTAACAAATGAGCTCTTTAATCATCTTTCATTCTCTTACACACATACGCACAAGCACACGTACCTTAGCAACTTTCTAAATATTTCTTAATGCCTATTTCATTTTTGAAACAAGATATTAGTTTATGAAATTCACTCATTTTGATACCGTCTTTGTTCATGTGCAAAATGACAAATTACCTTTTGCCTCTTTAGGCTGTTACATACAATCAGCTCATTATATGAGGAAAAACTATGATTAGTCAACAAAATCAATTTCACAATTACAGTCTTATTAGTACACATTTGGGGTGGGGACCCAATGCCTATTCAAAACCAGAAAGCAATCTAATTACCACTTCCAGCAACAAAACCAGACAGGAAACAGCCCAATTTCTTATATATGAATTTAACAACAAATCAAATGGTTTATAAAAGGAGGACCCTTTACTTCCTCTAGACACATTTTCACGTAGAATGTGTGTTCCACTTCCCAGTAAGAACCACAGAGGGGACTAAAACTACTCTATCATCAGTGCTCACAGGCCTTCTGGGGCAGGAAGGACAGCATCTCAGTGGGGAGGATGGGGTGGACGGCTGGGTTTCCTGCCTTGGGGTGGGGATGCAGTCTCCCATTTCCCTGCCTCCAGGAGTTAAAGAGACGGGGCTTCTCTACCCAGCAGAGTCCGCTCATGGCTTCTTGGCCAACACCCAGGCAGCTGTGCAGATTTCCATCTAGGATGGGTCAGAAGTCTTACACCCAAGATCCGCCTTCCAACCCAACTTACTCGAATAAAGCTGGTACTGTAATCTTCATCTGGCTTCTACCATTCCCTCTACTTCAGAACCCAGAAGGAAGGAAGGGTATAATTAATTGGCATCTCCAACTCCCCATAAGTTTATTTTTTAAGTTTTCCTTGTTTTGTTTCTAAATATCAGGGTAAGACAGGTGGTTTCCAGCAGCTACTTGGAAGCATTTCTCCACAAATAACACATTGCAGGTGTATGAATCTTTAATTCTAATAAATTAGAAGACAAAATGACTATCACAGTCAAAATATTTTCTCTTTCTAAATATTGATTTAAAAAAAAAATACTGTAAGATATGCCAAAAGAATCCTGATCAGATGAATCCAACTTTTGGCTAGAAGGAAGATAATCTGGAGGAAATCTGGCAGAATTGTCAGTAAAATGATCAAATTTATACTTTAACCTCAGTGTTCCTTATGTATTGTGTCTGTAACCAACAGCCTATTAGGGATATAAATAAATGTTTTTATAACATATCACTTCCAAAACTTCCTGGGTTTCTGGTTCAGAACTACTGACCACAATATAAGCTCTTCATAAAGGCTGGTAGACTTTCAAGCCATTCCATCTTAAACAGGAATTGGAGATTATGTTTGTAAATATATATTATATTTAATGACTTTCAAAAATAGAAACATTAAAAAGGACATCACCACCATTCAGGATGAAAGCCTAGGGCAACCCCAAGAGCCCCCAGGGCATAAGATCCATCACTTGGCAACTGCTGTTCTAGACGTTTCCAATCCCTGGATTTGCGCTGACCCTAGACAACATTTCTTGGAAGAAATCTTCAAAGGAATGTATATTTAACCTAAATAGAAAGAAGTAAAAAGGAAATGGCCGGATAAAACGTATCTCTGTGTTTACCATAACCATGGCAAAGGTTTTCCTCATTATCCTTTTTTGTTTTCCAAAGGACTGGAGAAGAAAGTTCTTTCATCTTCTTACCATGTTTTTGCTGTGCTCAGTCATGTCTGATTCTTAGCGGCCCCATGGACTGTAGCACTCCAGGCCTCTCTGTCCATCAAATTTTCCAGGCAAGAATACTGGAAAGGCTTGCCATTTCCTACTCCAGGGGATCTTCCCAACCCAGGAATCGAACCCGTGTCTCCTGTGTCTTCTTTGCGGCAAGTTTTTTAACATTAGCGCTACCTGGGAAGTTCTCTCAGTATCATCTGGGCATCTGAACAATTAGTTGGATTTTACTCAATGACATGTTAAAATGTAAGCGATATTGCTTCACCTTTCAAGTGCCTAGGAAAAGCTGAAAGCCAAAATCACAGCCCACTTCTAGGAAACAAATTGGTGTCAATTTTGTGTTTAAACCTCATTCCTGACTCTTCATTTCCTCTAATTTTCTCCCTGCTCCATTTTTTCCTCTTCATTTTAAATGTATTACATATTTTAATCTTTTTTGAAACATATAAATAATTAATTAAACAAAAAGGAACAAGACAGCTGTAGCATACAGAATAGTGGTTCTCCACATATGTCCACATTCTATCCTCAGAACCTGTTATATTATATTACAAAAGGGGGATTACAGTATTGGATGGAATTAAGGTTGGCAACATCTGTAGGATCATCAAAAAAGCAAGAGAGTTCCAGATCCAGAAAAACATCTACTTCTGCTTCATTGACTATGCCAAAGCCTTTAACTGTGTGGATCACAATAAACTGTGGAAAATTCTGAAAGAGATGGGAATACCATACCACCTTACCTGCCTCCTGAGAAATCTGCATGCAGGTCAAGAAGCAACAGTTAGAACCAGACGTGGAACAACAGACTGGTTCCAAATTGGGAAAGAAGTACGTCAAGGCTCTTTATTGTTGCCCTGCTTATTTAACTTACATGCAGAGTATATCATGCGAAATGCCAGGCTGGATGAAGCACAAGCTGGAATCAAGATTGCCAGGAGAAATCTCAATAACCTCAGACATGCACATACTACCACCCTTATGGCAGAAAGTGAAGAGGAACTAAACAGGCTCTTGACGAAAGTGAAAGAGGAGAGTTAAAAAGTTGGCTTAAAGCTTAACTTTCAGAAAACAAAGATCATGGCATCTGGTCTCATTACTTCATGGCAAACAGATGGGGAAACAATGGAAACAGTAACAGACTTTATTTTCTTGGGCTCCAAAATCAATGCAGATGGTGACTCAGCCATGAAATTAAAAGACGCTTACTCCTTGGAAGGAAAGTTATGACCAACCTAGACAGCATATTCAAAAGCAGAGACATTACTTTGCCAACAAAGGTCCGTCTAGCCAAGGCTATGGTTTTTCCAGTGGTCATGTATGGATGTGAGAGTTGGACTATAAAGAAAGCTGAGTGCTGAAGAACTGATGCTTTTGAACTGTGGTGTTGGAGAAGCCTCTTGAGAGTCCCTTGGACTGCAGGGAGATCAAACCAGTCAATCTTAAAGGAAATCAGTCCTGAATATTCATTGGAAGGACTGAGGCTGAAGCTGAAGCTCCAATACTTTGGCCACCTGATGCAAAGAACTGACTCATTGAAAAAGACCCTGATGCTGGGAAAGATCGAAGGCAGGAAGAGAAGGGGACAACAGAGGATGAGATGGTTGGATGGTATCACCAACTCAATGGACATGACTTTGAGCAAGCTCCAGGAGTTGGTGATGGACAGGCAAGCCTGGCGTGCTGCAGCCCATGGGGTCACAAACAGTCGGACACAACTGAGTGACTGAACTACTGAAGGTTGCAAATCGGATAACCTTAAAATAGGAAGATGATTCTGGATTATCCTGGTGGGCTCACTGTAATCACAGGATCCTTAAAAGTAGAAAAGGGAGACAAAGGATAGGTCAGAAGGATACAACAGTCTCAAGAACTCACACTGACTACTGAGTTGTTTTGCATAAAATCAAGCACACTGATATAACACATTTGGTCATTTAGTTTCTCCTGGTAACCTTTGGTTCTACTACAGTAGTGAGAGAAACAAATAAGGAGGGCATGAATGGAGATGACAGGACAGAAAGTAATTGCAGAAAAGGGCCATAACTTAGGGCCACTTGGTATAACGGCCAGCAGCCTCTCAGGAGGGCCTAGGAGCATCCTGTGATTCTGACCAAAACTGATTTTCATAATAATGACACTGCCTCACTCTTTAACAAGCTGTGATACAGAATTCTGGGATACTTCTAGAAAAATTCATATAGCTGAGCTCCTCACTTACAGATAAATGAGGTATGGATGGGGGATGGAGGATAGAGAGAGGGAAGACCATACGGTGAGATGGGAAAAGCACTGATGGGGTCAAACGTCATGTACGCTGACCACGGTGCTTTCCCCCCTTGATCCTGGCTTCCACGCAGGTATCCACTCTCTGAAGGTGGGACTGTCCTCTTCCTCACTGCAGTGAGAGCTGTCAGTTATCACCTATCGTACATCCTCTCAGCTGATCAGGTGGGGACGATGACTATCCTCACTTAGAGCAGGGGAAACTGAGCTATGGAAGACCATAAGCAATCTGTTCGAGGCCACACAGCTACAAGTGGCAGAGCTATTACGGACTCCAGCCATCTGGCTTCTTAACTATGGCCTCAGCACCTATCAGAGAGCCTGACACCTTGAAGGTATCCCCCTGATGAATTAATGGAGTGAGTCTGCGAAAAACCAAAGGGATTAAATCACTTGCTTGGGCACACAAAATAAGCTGTGCTTAGTTGTTCAGTCATGTCCCACTCTTTGAGACCCCATGGACTGTAGCCTGCCAGGCTCCTCTGTCCATGGGGATTTTCCAGGCAAGAATATTAGAGTGGGTTGCCATGCCCTCCTCCTCCAGGGGATCTTCCCAACCCAAGTCTCTAACACTGCAGGAGGATTCTTTACCGTTTGAGCCACCAGGGAAGCCAAAACAATAAGTACTTAATACATAACAGTTGTTTTCCACTGAGTGTTAGGCTTTTCCCCTGATTTGAAGGAAACCCTAAGTCAGCTCTTCAAATGAGGAGCTGGGGAGATATATAATAATCATGGAGAAAATTTTCAAAAGATATAGCCTTGAGCAGAGCCCTCCCTCATCCTCTTCCCACAATTTAGTCATCCTGAGTTGGGCTTCTATCAGGAGATTAAAAAAGAAAACCACTTTCTAGGTGATCATGCAAACACCCACTCCTATCCCCACCCGAAGCCAGCAAAGCATCTCTGTTATAAGGTGTCTTGGCTCCTGTGACAGGGAGGAGAACCCAGAATGGGCTGAGTGTGGAACCTCATACGTGTGTGCTCAGCTGTGCCTGACTCTTTGCGACCCCATGGACTGTAGCCGACCAGTCCCCTCTGTCCATGGCATTTCTCAGACAAGAATACTGAAGTAGATTGCCATTTCCTTCTCCAGGGGATCTTATTGACTCAGGAATTGAACCTGCATATCCAGCATTGACAGGTGGATTCTTTACTACTGAGCCACCTCATGGTGTAGACTTGATTCCAAAGGTATGAGGAGGCGCAACCAAAATTGATACGATCAGCAAAATAATTACAATATGAGAGCTTTGGCAGCCAGATATAGAAATGGGATGGACACACACACATACCTTACACTGCAGAGGCTATCCTGAGGAGAATGGGAGATAAACGATCATGTTACCTATTTAGAACGAGATCACAATCTTACTCTTTTTCTCATGTGATTTCATCAGAGTGATATTAAGGTGGCATTTTTTTTTTTTAGTATTTTCCATAGAACAAAACCAGAGAAGCTGACTAGAGCATAGAGACCCCCATCAGTCAAACATGCAGGAAGGAGCTCACTGTGTGCCCTTCATGGTTCTGTATGGTGTAGAGAAGACACCAAAGGTTCAAGAAATGGTACCTGCCCTCAGAGACAAGTGTCACCACACACCCCCCCCCCCCAACACACACACACACAGCTGTGCAGAACATGCTAACTCTGGGCTCTGTCCAAGGCACGACACCAGGGTGTCCCAAAGACATAGGGGATGAAGAGAAGCCCCCCAAAAAGTTTCAGAGACCCCCTGACATAAATTGGGTCTCTTCCCTTCATTTTCCCTCATTTTTCAAGCTCCAACTAATGCCAGGCTCCAGACTAGTCATTCATAAAGGATGAATAAAAGTTCTGGAAGCTACTGACTGCAAGCCACAAGCTTGAGGAAGGGTACGCAGCAAGGGAGATACCCACTTTCTCTGCAATCGCAAGGGTTCGGGGAGAACAGCTCTAAACTAAAGGGAGGGGGCCATGAGGCACAGACTTCTAAAACTAGGGACAGAGTTTTAAATGAGTTATTTAACATCTCAACACCTTGGTTTTGTCTGACCTTGAAAGCAAGCAGCAGATAGGTGATACCTAAGTCCCTTATATTTTAAGATTCAAATAGGAACATACGTTTATGACCAACTACTCAAATGTTTTGATCATTCAGGATGACCACTCTCATAACTTAGAATGCAATCCTGGCAGGAGCGGGATGGGCAAGTAGGCATCAGATGGCAGAACCTGATTTACAGTGAGGGAATTCTACACAAATGAGGCCATTGTGCAAAACAGAAACCACCAAAGTTCATTTTAACTGTGTCACCTCCATTTTATCCTTTGCCTGGAACACACTAAATTCATGTGTCACTTGCCTCTCAGGACCACTAGATTTATAAGCCCATTAAAAAATACTTTGATAATCATTCTGTGCAAAACACTATGGTCATTATTATAAATGATTTAAATGCCTGCAGCAGTGCGGCAAGATCTGGGGGGAGTTTATTAATGCCTTAGCAAAATGTGCCATGAATACACCCTTGGGATATTTGCTTTGAGAAAAAGTTCCTAGTTTTTTCCAGTCAGCTCAGTGTGTGGCTCAGACAGTAAAGAATCCGTCTGCATGCAGGAGGACCCAGGTTCCATCCCTAGCTCAGGAAGATCCCTGGGAGAAGGGAATGGCTACTCCAGTATTCTTGCCTGGAGAATTCCATGGACAGAGGAGCCTGGCGGGCTACAGTCCATGGGATCGCAGAGTGGGACATGACTGAGCAACTAACACTTTCAGCTCCCATTGTGTTCACATTGTGTAGGGCTCAACCAATAGAACAAGGTAAACTGTTTCCCCATTTCCTCTGCCCCATGGTGCTTCTCCTCACTGAAACCTACATGAAACCAGGATCATGCTAAGGCCCTGGTTCCAACCCTTACAGTGCATCAGAACCACCTGGGGAGACTTTTTAACTACAAATGTCAGCGCAGCTCCTCCCCAAGATGATTCAATTGGCCCGAGTAAAGCCAATATAATTTTAAGCATGTACCCCAATTCTAAGCACTATTGGGCTAAGGTGTCCACCTTACCAGACAGATAATTCAATGGGGTAGAGAGAAAAATGGGGGGAAAATGTGTTTGAGGGGAGAAAGTGGTGGATGAGGGAAAAACAGCAGTCGTGATGAACCAGAGACCCATCTAGAGGTGGCAACCACTTTGCAGATCCCAACATGGGACCACTTGAGGGAAGAAAGACAGTCTGGGGTTGGCTACATCTTTCAGTCTCCAGAGAACCAGAAAACCAAAGTCTTATGACAGATCTCTCTGTATGTATCAATGTCTGCACTAACTTAAGTTCAGATGGGCCCAAGTTCAAAGGAGTTTAGTATTGTTCACCTGCTCAGGCCACCTCATCACAGGTATGTTACTTTATCCTAATCGCCTAACCATTCTTAACCTTCTAAACAGTAACCACTGTTGTTCTCAACCAAACACTAACTTCTGATCATCAGTCTCACCGGCTCCAGAGCTCTAGCTTCTAGGCCACATGTTCTACCCAACACAAGCTTGTGAATTAGTGACATGTAATTGCCACCCCTGACTCTTTGCGACCCCATGGACTGTAGCCTATCAGGCTCCTCTGTCCATGGGATTTTCCAGGCAAGAGTGCTGGAGTGGACTGCCATTTCCTTCTCCAGGAGATCTTCCCGACCCAGGAATCGAACCCAGGTCTCCCGCATTACAGGTAGACGCTTTACCATCTGAGCCACCAGGAAGATCTAAGAACTGGAAGGGCATTTAAAAGCCATCTAGAAAGAGAGATGCAGATCCCAGGATCCAAAAAGTGTAAGTGACCTGCCGAGGACCACAAAGACTGTTGAAGGGGGGGTGACCAACTCTGCCCTCATAGAAACTGTTAGTTGCTCAGTCATGTCTGACTCTTTAGCCCACCAGGCTCTTCTGTCCATGGGATTCTCCAGGCAGGAATACTGGAGTGGGCTGCCATTCCCTTCTCCAGGAGATCCACCCAGGGATTGAACCCACATCTCCTGCATGGCAGGCGGATTCTTTACCATTTGAGCCATCAGGGAAGCCCATCCTGCTATAAGCGCCCAGGCAAACCAGGATGGTTGATTGCCCTGAATGAAGGACAAAGCCACATGGCTGTCCCTTGGGAAGGCATCTCTATCATCTGGAATTCTCGATACATATATACATTGTAGCTTCATGTAGCCCTGTTAAGATTCAAACTCCTCAAAGGAAGGGATTCAAGTCTTACAAATTAAGTACTTAACATTTGTTGGGGCAAGTCTTTGCAGCTCCGTGGTCAATAAATATGCCTGCCAGTGTTGTCCCAGGAAAATCCAGGCATCACTGCTCTGGGAATCTCTTTTCAGAACCTAAGGTCTTGACCATTCACAGGAGCTTCCATCTCAGCCCCCGATGACTGCTTCACCACTTCACTGACAGCGTGAGAAACCCGAAGAAATGAACCAGATGACTAACTTGCAGCTGGCTGCTTCCTTCTCTCCTCGAACCACTAAGTCTCCTTCCTGCCTAATGAGGTTATTACCCATCATCAAGGGACACGGTGTCTAGCGCATTTTGAATTCTCCACTCGGAAGGCAGCCTCTCAGCCATGAAAGAAGTCAGACTCTGCGGTCCTCTCTCAGACGAACTCAGTGTCTTGCACGGATGCAAAGGCAATCGGGTGTGGCAGCAAGATCCAGATTCAAATTTCAGAACTGGCCCTGAGCCCTTTTCCTTTGGGGCTTTCCAGATGGCAATAGTGGTAAAGAACCCGTCTGCTAATGCAGAAGACGTTAAGAAACATGGGTTTGATCCCTGGGTTGGGAAGATCCCCTGAAGGAGGGCATGGCAACCCACTTTAGTATTCTTGCCTGGAAAATCCCATGGACAGAGGAGTCAGACACGACTGAAGCAACTAAGCAGGCGCACATACACCTCTCCCTTTGGTAAGTTATAGAAATGGAGATACAGCGTCTCTGCCTATAAAATGTCTAATCTGCAGGATTTTAATTTGCAACAGAGCTGGTCTTAATGCGAGGTATTACTGAATGAGTCTCAGGACTCCTATAAGGCTCCCCAGCAGCCTCTGTGACTGAGGTGAGAACTCTCTCCACTACTGCCTTATTTTAGAGCCTACCACCAGCCTCCGCTAACCAGGTTTTATTCTGAATCAGACAGTGGTTTCCTTACTGCCCCTCAGTTCCTTTTTTTCAAAAGATGCAAGCTAATCTGTCTGAGATGCAGAAAGCGGAGGCAAGTGTCAGCAAAATGTCATCATGACTGACACAAAGGATTTTTCTAGTTCGCCCATCAGTTTTGATGGAGAAGGGAGCAGAGCTCAGTCACCAAGCCCAAAGCCTGGTGTTGGTAAAGATTACGGCTTCAAAGAATGTCCTAGGTCAGCACCTAAAAGCCTGAAACCCATCCCCCTGAAAATCATTACTATAAGCCATAGTAATTCAGCAGGACTCCGTCACTGAGAGCAAAACTTCACTTTCAGATTCACAGACTCGAGTCATTCCCTCCAAGCAGCTGTAGTTTAGAATTATGACCAAAACAAGACCAAACAACAATGAAAAAACCATCCCTATGCCCTTACATTTTACCATCTAAACAAGATAAAACAATGCAAGATCTACACGTGCCTGGGAAACAACACACACGGACATCATTCTAAGCGAACTGTATCTTAGATTCAAGAAGAGTAACGGTCTGCACTGTTCTTCTAGCATAAAACTGTTGTGGCAGTTCTGGCTTTTTACATAAGAAAGTTATGCCCTCAGGTCACCAGATAGAATTACAGTGCTCAGATTTATTTCTTGGGGGTATAATCCACTTTTCAAGGATAAACAAGTGACAGCTATCAAAATCTTACAGACATTCACATACAGCAAGGACCACTGCCATGACCATCAGTGTTCACAGAAGTAAGACTGTCCACACTGACCTTGAATCAAAATGTGTCACAGGACTTTCCTGGTGGTCCAGTGGTTAAGAATCTGCCTTGCAGTGCAGGGCACATGTGTTTGATCCCTGGTCAGCGAACTAAGATTTCACATGTCACAGAGCACCGAAGCCGGTGCGCCACAACTAAGACCAGACGCAGTAAAATTTAAATAAATGTTAAAAAAACAAAGTGTCCCAACGAAGTTGGGAAATAACCCATGAGTCCACATAACGAGAAGTTTGACATTCTAACCTAGCAAGAGAAATGGGCAATGAAAAACATTACTTGGGTCTAACAAACTAATACTCAAAATTCTCCAAGCTAGGCTTTAACAGTGCATGAACTGAGAACTTCCAGATGTTCAAGCTGGATTTAGAAAAGGCAGAGAAACCAGAGATCAAATTGCCAACATCCATTGGATCATAGAAAAAGCAAGAGAATTCCAGAAAAACATCTACTTCTGCTTCATTGACTACACCAAAGTCTTTGATTGTGTGGATCAAAACAAACTGTAGAAAATTCTTAAAGAGATGGGAATATCAGACCACCTTAACTGTCTCCTGAAAAATCTGTATGCAGGTCAAGAAGCAACAGTTAGAATCAGACAGGGAACAATAGACTGGTTCCAAATCAGGAAAGGAGTACATCAAGGCTGTATAATGATACCCTGCTTATTTAACTTACATGCAGAGTACATCATGCAAAATTCCAGGCTGGATGAAGTACAAACTGAAATCAAGATTGCTGGGAGAAATGTGAATAACCTCAGATATGCATATGTCACCACCCTTATGGCAGAAAGCGAAGAAGAACTAAAGACCATCTTGATGAAAGTGAAAGAGGAGAATGAAAAAGCTGGCTTAAAACTAAACATTCAAAAAACGAAGATCATGGCATCTGGTCCCATTACTTCATGGCAAATAGATAAGGAAACAATGGGAAAAGTGACAAACTTCATTTTCTTGGGCTCCAAAATCAATGCAGATGGTAACTGCAGCCATGAAATTAAAAGATGCTTACTCCTTGGAAGAAATGCTACGACAAACCTAGACAGCATATTAAAAAGCAGAGACACTACTTTGCCGACAAAGGTCTGTCTAGTCAAAGCTGTGGTTTTTCCAGTAGTCATGTGTGAATATGAGAGTTGGACCATTAAGAACGCTGAAGAATTAATGCTTTTGAACTGTGGTGTTGGAGAAGACTCTTGAGATTCCCTTGGACAGCAAGGAGATCCAACCAGTCCATCTTAAAGGAAATCAGTCCTGAATATTCATTGGAAGGAGTGATACTGAAGCTGAAGCCCCAATACTTTGGCCACCTGATAAGAAGAGCTGACTCACTGGAAAAGACCCTGATGCTGGGAAAGATTGAAGGCAGGAGGAGAAGGGGACGACAGAGGATGAGATGGTTGGATGGTATCACTTACGTGATGGACATGAGTTTGAGCAAGCTCCAGGAGTTGGTGTTGGACAGGGAAGCCTGGCATGCTGCAGTCCAAGGGGTCACAAAGAGTCTCACACCACTGAGCAACTGAACAGTAGTCAATGTCCTGGCATACAAAATGACATTGCTGAGGGAGGTGGGTTCATAAAACTCTCTGTACTATTTTTGCAACTTCCTATTAAATAATTATTTCAAAACAAACAAAAAAACCTTGTTGCTTTTCAAAGCATTATTTATTGAGTTTCTGCCTGTTTGGGGAGATTTTTCAATATCTTTCATAATACAGAAGCTCAAACTCCATTCCAAATGCCCCCTTTCTACTGATGGGTCCAGGACAGGGCCTATACCTAAATACTTTGAAAAGGTCTGCAGATGTTTCTGGACAACCTCCCCTGTTCAATAAGACCCCCAAACAATGTAAGTTACTGGAGACTTTTAAAAGCAGAGAGACCGCCACATTTGATCTTGGCTGCTATGTGGAGGATCTAAAGAGGGCCCGACCATAGCTCCGGAGGCAGGATTATGCAACTCTGGGTGGGGACTGAGACAGATAAAGGCCTCAACAGGGTAATGGTAGACATGGTCGGTAGACACAATCAAGAGGTCAAATCTGCAGGACAGTGAACAATGACTAAGTGAAGGGGTAGAGGGAGGAGTCTCAGATGACCACTAGACTTTCATCTTGGGCAGCAGGGGCTATCATGCATCAAGACAGGAAAATGAAGAGCTGGTGTGTGAAGGAGGATCAGAAAGGCTGCCATAATGTTCTACAGGGCAACAGATTTATGTATTATCTTCTGCAGTGGAGAAATCCCTTTTTCCTTATCTGATGGGGCATAAAGAACTGGGGATGGACAAGTTAGCACAGGGGGTGAGAAGGGCGGCCATTGTTCAGCCACATCAGCCACGTGGCTATGTTCAGACCATTCTCACAGTCAACCACACTCCCAAGCATTAACCCTACGTACCTCCACTTGGAAAAGAGCTACCCAACCGAGATGTCCCCCACAGGATCTAGAGATGTTAGATTCCAGCATTAATATAAACAGAACTAAATACCACAAGAAATCCAACTTAAAAGTTTTTTTCAAAATTGAATATCCTACAACAGATATTTCTACATTTTCTTTTACATGTAGGAGTACAGTTTATTGGGAATAGGAAAAGGGTCCCTGGACAAACATTTCCTTGGGTGGACTGCCACAACCACTCAAAGTTATATTTAGGAATGCATTTCTTTGAGGCAGAGAATTCAAATTTCAGAACAACTGCAGCAAAAGAAATGTTCCTAGAATAAATTACCAAAAATCATAAGAAGGAGAAAGGACCTCAAAAACAGTTACTTCAACTGTACTCCTGAAACTAATGCAAAATTGAAAATCAACTGTGCCTCAATAACTGGGCTTCTGAGGTGGCACTAGTGGTAAAGAACCCACCTGCCAGTACAGGAGACATAAGAGACACAGGGTCAATCCTTGGGTCAGGAAGACCCCCTGGAGGAGGAAATGCAACCCACGCCAGTATTGTTGACTAGACAATCCCATAAACTGAGGAGCCTGGTAGGCTACAGTCCATAGGGTAGCAAAGAGTCAGACATATAACTGAAGCGATTTAGCACGCATGTCTCAATAAAAATAAATTTTAAAAAGTTAACTTCTATTACCTTCTCTATAACCTAAATGAATCCTTTCAATGTCACTGATTATCAGAAATTAGCTTCTTCACCATCTACCCCATCCTCCACCCCAATCGTTACCTACTGAAAGGCCATTTTCAAATGAAACGTTGCCCTGTTAGGCTGTAAACACACAGGATTCCTCCCGTCTGTTTCTCTCTTACAACTTTTGTGAAATGTCTGTGCTAGGGTCACTTTTGTATTTGGATTATTCCTGACTATGTTATTTTGTTATAAGAACTATTTCTTGAGTGCTTGCCATGCACCAACTAGAAGCTTTATGTAAATCTTAATTCTCACAGCCAGTATAGTATCTGCTTTACAGAAAAAGAACCCAAGACTGAGAGATATTGATTCTGTAGTAAAGTACAGAAATGCTCTTAGTGATACTTCTCTGTCCTAATGCAGGCTGCCTCTCCCTGTAAGTTTATTCCACATTACATATGTGATGTAAGGGTTTTATCCCCAGCACACTGAATTCTGGTTTTCCCACAAAGCTGTCCCCAGAAGAAAAAGACTCTTTAGTGAGTAAAGATACACAATGATTATTTGATAAACTGCACTAGCCCCTCCCCAAGCAGGGCTACCCTCTGCCTACACGCCCTGTAAGTCAATGATTCCGTTAATGAGATCTCAGTGTTCCCAGTGGGATCCTATGTTTGCCAAGTTCTGGGACTGTCAACTTCCTTAATCTGGAATCCCTACTGCTAGAACCATCTTCTATCATCTGTTTCATCATCATATAGTACCTACTAGGTGCCAGGTACAGCTTTAAGGCTTCACAAACATTAACACGGTTGATTTTCACAACAGTCCTGTAAGGCTGATGCTACTATACCCATTTTACAGATGAAGAAACTGAGATTCAGTGAAGTTAAACAGCCTGCCCTCGCCATTCAGTCATTAAGTGATGATCTGGGGTCTGACTCAAACTTCATGGTTAGTTTCCTAGAACTCAGAGCAATCTGTGGCTCTTATTTAACCTTTCTGATCATAACCGAATTAAAACCACCACAGCTTTATTTATAATTGGAATTACCATTAAGCAGGGTCTTCTCCACTCTGAAAGAAAGTGAAAGTGAAAGTCGTTCAGCTGCATCTGACTCTTTGTGACCCCACGGACTGTATGGAGCCTGCCAGGCTCCTCTGTCCATGGGAATTCTCCAGGTCAGAATACTAGAGTGGGTAGCTGATCTTTTCTCCAGGGAATCTTCCCAACCCAGGGATCGAACCCAGGTCTCCCACATTGCAGGTGGATTCTTCACAGTCTGAGCCTCCAGGGAAGTCCACTCTTCTCCACTCTGGGTTGGTATAGTTGTTTTGCGTTTACATGCATGACTTCTTACTTACCGTGGTACCTTTCTTATCCTTGGGGGATATGTTCTAAGACCCCCAGTGGATGCCTGAAACTGTGCATCGTTCCAAACCCTATATATGCTATTTTTTTTCCTATACGAACATATCAGTGATAAAGTTTAATTTATAAATTAGGCACAGTAAGATTAACAATAACTATTAATAAGATCAACAATTATAACAATACATTGTAAGAAAGCTTATATAAAAGCAGTCTTTCTCAAAATATCTCACTGTACAAATTTAAAGCCTCCTCCATGTTAATTAAATACCACACGCTGTGCTGTGGCTATAACTTTTGCAGTCTAAGGAGCAACAGCATAACTCGCACAAACATCCTTTTTCTTCTTTACAGCATCTCAGATAGAAGATTCGTTTTTACTGCAGATGTTACCAACCTCAATAAGTTGAGAACTTTCACCTATGCGTTAAAGAAATCACTTTACAGCTTCTCTTTGGCACATGTAAATTGCCAGCATCACCACTCCAGTGCATTGGGGTCAGTATTAAGTAAAATAAGGATGGCTTGAACACAAGCCCTGTAGTATCACAGCTGATTTGAAAACTGAGATGGCTACTAAGTGGCTAATAGGTGGATATGCAAGACAAAAAGATGATTCACATTCGGGCAGGAAGCAGTGTATTGTTGTTATTCAGAATGGTGCACAATTTAAAGCTTTTGAATTGCTTATCTCTGGAATTTTCCATTTAACATTTTCATACTGTGGTTGACTGTGTGTAACTGAAATTGCAGAAGGCAAAACTGCAGATAAGGGGAGGCTACTGCATACCCAAGACATTAATATTGTTAAATTCGGCCCATTGGTCTATCCCACTGTTTTTCTTTGATTGTTTCTGTCCATTAAAGTTCTAGATATCATTTTGGCTTTGCATCACTTATAAATTAAATAATTTACTAATTCACAGATTCCTTGGGCAGCTACTATCACAAGACCCTGAGCAGAAAGGATATAAAAGTACACCTTAAACACTTAAGTAGTAATGGAAAACGAGGAGAAATACAAGTTCAGACAATGCATTGGTTCTCCAAACTGTTTCCTATACTGGAGAGCTAGAGAGGAGAGGAATGCCCTGTTAAGAAATCATACAGTTATTCAGTTCATTTTGCAATAATCTCCCTTAAAGAAACGGTCTCCAAATTAAAAAGGAAAGTTCTATGTGAAAGGACATCCAAAGAGAAAGCCCTTCATGACACTCCTCTGACCTGTGGACAATGGACCTGTACGTTTATACACCAGCAGCATTTACTACCCACGACTGAGGGATGTGGTTTACCTGACTATCATTTGTCTAGGTTACCTGTTTTTGGTGACAGCTTTATTGACATATACTTCACATACCATACAATCCATTCTTTCAAAGTGTGCAATTCAAAGTTTTTAGAATGTCCACAGAGTTGTGCAACTATCAAATCAATCAATTTTAGAATATCTCCATCATTCTGAAAAGAAAACCCTTCAGTTCACTTCCTAGTCCTCTACCCATCCCCCAGCTCTAGGCAATCACTAACTCACTTTCTGTCTCCATAGATGTGCGTATGGCAGACGGTTCATATAAACAGAATCCTATACTATGTGGTCTTTTATGATGGTCATCTTTCACTTAGCACAACGCATTCTTGCTGTTCAGTTCAGTCGCTCAGTTGTTTCCGACTCTTTGCAAACCCATGGACTGCAGCAAGCCAGACTTCCCTGTCCATCACCAACTCCTGGAGCATGCTCAAACTCATGTCCATCGAGTTGGTGATGCCATCCAGCCATCTCATACTCTGTCGTCCCCTTCTCCTCCTGCCTTCAATCTTTCCCAGCATCAGGGTCTTTTCCAATGAGTCATTTCTTCACATCAGATGGCCAAAGTATTGGAGTTTCAGCTTCAGCATCAGTCCTTCCAACTAATATTCAGGACTGATTTCCTTTAGGATTGACTGGTTTGACCTCCCTGCAGTCCAAGGGACTCTCAAGAGGCTTCTCCAACACCACAGTTCAAAAGCATCAGTTCTTCAGCGTTCAGCTTTCTTTATAGTCCAACTCTCACATCCATACATGACTACTGGAAACACCATAGCTTTGACTAGACAGACCTTTGTCGGCAAAGTAATGTCTCTGCTTTTGAATATGCTATCTAGGTTGGTCATAACTTTCCTTCCAAGGAGTAAGCGTCTTTTAACGTCATGGCTGCAATCACCATCTGCAGTGATTTTGGAGCCCAAAAGTCTGACACTGTTTCCACTGTTTCCCTATCTATTTCCCATGAAGCGATGGGACCAGATGCCATGATCTTAGTTTTCTGAATGCTGAATTTTAAGCCAACTTGTTCACTCTCCTCTTTTACTTTCATCAAGAGGCTCTTTAGTTTTTCTTTGCTTTCTGCCATAAGGGTGGTGTCATCTGCATATCTGAGGTTATTGATGTTTCTCCTGGCAACCTTGATTTCAGCTTGTGCTTCATCCAGCCTGGCATTTCACATGATGTAATCCACATACAAGTTAAATAAGCAGGGTGACAATAAAGAGCCTTGACGTACTTCTTAGCCAATTTGGAACTGGTCTGTTGTTCCATGTCCAGTTCTAGCTGTTGCTTCTTGACCTGCATACAGATTTTCCAGGAGGCAGGTCAGGTGATCTGATATTCCCATCTCCTGCAGAATTTTCCACAGTTTGTTGTGATCCACACAGTAAAAGGCTTTGGTGTAGTCAATGAAGCAGATGTTTTTCTGGAATTGTCTTGCTTTTTCGATGATCCAACGGATGTGGGCAATTTGGATCTCTGGTTCCTCTGGCTTTTCTAAATCCAGGACTGGGGAAACTGAGTATTGGAGGACACAAACAAAACCTTGTGGATGTACCCTTAGTAGACAAGAAATCATTTTTCCTTAATGACTGAACAACATTTGAAAAACAGGGATATTTAATATAAAAAAACTGAGTTTCTGGCAGCTCCTGAAAAATGGGACTATCTGGTCACACTAAACCCTTTCCTCTGAGAGGACTTTAGCAATAGTGTTGGGCAGAGCCCTCCAATTTTCCATGGAAACCATGCAGACTTCTTTATATATCTGTTACCTGCCTAGCATTTAAGTCTTATACTAAATGACTGTAAGATCTAAGGAGGGCATATTCATAAGCATATTTCAACACAGTGTCAAGGGCACAGTGACCAGCAACTGGGCCTGCTGGATCCTAGGCACTTGGTATCAAATACTGTGCTAGACCCTCTGTCCACAGCATTTCATTTCATTCTTACCCTTTTGAAATAATTGCTCATCACTTTACATGATGTTCAGAGAATTAGCCAACTGCCCTTTCAAAGCTCACCCAGCTAGTACTGATCCAAGTTTATGTGATTCCAAAACAAAGGAGTGTGGAAAAGCAAGTAAGGGTATAGATAAAGAGTTTCTCATTAAAAAAAAAAAAAAAACAAAACACCACAGCAAGAGGCAAACACTCTGGTTTCCCAGATGCAGTTTTTGTTCTACATCTGTCAACAGAAAGTACACACTTTATAGGGTCATTGCTTCTTTCTTCTGCAAAACTCTTAATCTTGCACCAAGAGAGGCGGGCAAGGTCTCACTTATCTTCTGAGATGGCCCACACTCTATGGAAACTTTTCCTCTCAGGGCCGCTCTCATTTTCTGAGATGGTCTGCACTCTGTCTGTGGAATGTCTTTCTCTCAAGGATCCTCTAGCTTTCTGAGACAGTCTACACCCTATCAAATGCCTTTCTCTCAGTGCCTCTCTAGGCTTGAGATGCTCCACACTCTGTGGAATGCTTTCTCTCAAAGCCTCTCTAGCCTTCTGTGAGTTCACACTCTACGGAATGTGTTTCTCTCGTGGTCTGTTAGCCTTCTGAGATGGTCCACACTCTGCCTGTAGAATGTGTATCTCTCTAAATAAACTCTTCCAGTTTAAAAGAGAGAGAGATAGCCAAGATCTACCTCCTAAATCTTCAAATGGGTTAATTCAGCTATAGGGATTAGTGACCATGCTTCCAGCTAGGCAATTCAGAAGGAAAAGCATTCAGCTGAAACATAACATGCCTTCAGTGTGAGATCACAAAGACAAAAAGTCACATCAGGAAGTCATTCCACGGAATAGGAAGTAGGGATCCTTAGCCAAGGGGCAGAGTCCAGAACAAGCACTCAATGACAAACATTCTCTCTTGGGCTACATACCAGTTGACCAGTAACTGAACAAATTGCTATTTAAGCTACTTGCTAGAAAACACAAAAAGTGCTATGCAGTCAGAGTTTGAGGAGGCATCATAGAAGCTCCCAGAAGAGGTCAGATTCTGGTAAAGGTTTAAAAATGACTTTATCATATAGGGCTGTCCACCTATCAATATCTACTGAGATGGATGACACCTCAGCAGTAGGACAAAAATCTACCCACTCTTTTCTCTGGTTCTTATGAATCACAAGATATACTACAAGATGAAATCACTCTTTTAATGTTTATCCTCCTGGACCAGACTCCTCAAAGTCAGAATCAAGGTCTTACTGCTTGAACCCCCAGAACCTTCTACAGTGATTTCCTACAGTGGGTATGAGTAGGTAGTCAAAAGGATTCTTTTTCCGATCTACACATTTGCTTCAACACTCACAGCAAAGTACCGAACAAATCACATGCAGATATATATTACAGATACATATATATTTACTTTATGATAAATTCTAACACAAAGTGGCTTATATGTATTTGTGTTAGAATTTATCATAATAGTGATAAGAAATCAGAACCACATCTGACGCAGGGAGGGGCCATGCCCATGACACAATGCCTCAGAGAGATTTGACTGCTGCCCATGAAACAGGCTGAGCCTAGAACTTTGCTCCCTGAACATTCATGTGCCTGTGAATCACCTAAGACTCTGGTTATTCTGTAGATTCTGAGTCTGTGGGCCTCAAGCATCTGCACTTATTCGTTTTTTTTTTTTCTTTTTGCATTGAATAACATTTTTTAATCACAGTTTTTTTAAGATTTTTTTTGTTGTTATGGATCATTTTTTAAAGTCTTTATTGAATTGAATGTGTTACAATATTGCTTCTGCTTTACTTTTTTTAACTTTTCAGTTTATATTGGAGTATAGCCAATTAACAATGCTGTGACAGGTTCAAGTGGACAGCAAAGGGACGCAGCCATACATATATGTGTGTCCATTCTCCCCCACATTCCTCTCCCATCCAGGCTGCCACATAACATTGAGCAGAGTTCCTTGTGCTATACAGTAGGATATTGTTGGTTATCCATTTCAAGTACAGCAGTGTGTACACATCAATCCTAAGCTCCCTTTTTAAAACTGATTTACAATGTTGTGTTAACTTCTGCTATACAGCAGAATGACTCTATTATACATATATACATTCTTTTTTATATTATTTTCCATTATAGTTTATCCCAGGATACTGAATACAGTTCCCTGTGCTACACAGTCAGACCTTGTTGTTTATCCATCCTATATATATTATAGTTTGCATCTGCTAGTCCCAAATCCCAGTCCTCCCTCTCCTAGCCCTTGACAAACACAAGTCTGTTCTCTGTGACTGTGAATCTGTTCCTGTCTCATATGTAAGTTCATTTATGTTGTATTTTAGATCCCACATAGAAATGATATGCTTTTCAATAAGTGCTAAGTGATTTGGTATTGGTCTTTCTCATTCTGACTTCCTTCACTTAGTATGATGATCTCCTGCTGCGAGAGTCTGCACTTCTGATAAGCTTCCAGCTGTTGCCAACACTGCCAGTTTGTGGAGCGTCTCTGAGCAACAAGGATCTAAAAGCTCCAACAAGGACCCTAACCGCCTTGGTACCTTGCAGCCTATGCCATGCCGTAAGGAGCTGGGGTGACAGGCAGCAGAGGGCAGCACTGATGAGATGTGCTTTCGATGGGAAATTCCTAAGGCAATGACCTTTCCCTTTTATTTCATTCAAGCTCTGACAGTCTATCAGCAGTCATGCCTAATGGGTAAGAATTAGTATGGGGTGGGGGGAAGAAACCTTTCAAAAACAAATTTCAAACACCTTCCTGACCACCCCTTGTGTGGCTGCCACAGCTGTGGTGATCTGGGCCATGCACCTCCAGATGCCTGGTGAGGGCTTTATCCTCACTAGAAACAGGTATCTGCATGCTCCTGCAGCCTCGATTCTTTTCTTCCAGATCATACATTGTTAACTTCCAGTCCCTTCTGTTGTTAACTCACTCAGTCGTGACCGACTCTTTGCGACCCCATAGACTGCAGTATGCCAGGCCTCCCTGTCCATCACCAACTCCTGGAGTTTGCTCAAATTCATGTCCACTAAGTTGACGATACCATCCAACCATCTCATCCTCTGTCACAGGAAAGCTAAATATTGGGGGCCCACAGAATCCAAGGGGAATCTGAAAAAAGCTATGAACACTCTCTGCTTCCCAAATACCCAGACACTAAAGATTATTTAACATTTCAGAGGTTTCATAGACGGTGCTGAATCTATAAAAGGAAGCCTGGGCCCTGTCTTCTAGAAGCTGTACTTTAAAAAGATAAAAATAAAAAACAGGTTAAGACTTACTCAGAACACTTCATTTTTAAAATACAAATCCTTTTCTACAAATACTCCATGGGAGATATCATGTCCCTGCCTCTGGAAACTTTTCTGCAGATCATAAAATGCCTGCAAACAGGTGTCATGCCTTGTTACAGAGCGAGATGACAAATGAATGAAAGCCCAAATTTCAAAACAAAGCCACCAGCCTGGAAACAATAACTATGCTGGCCACTACTCCACCCACATTTTCTTAAAAGCATGCAAGAGATGGTGGGACTTGTTCTGTTCAGCCACAGAGGACTGTAGGATGGAGGGGACCAGAGGAGAAGCGGAGAGGAAAACTAATTAAAAAGCAAATGGGGAAAAATGAGCTTGGAAAGGGCTCACTGAACTGCTGACAGCCTAGAGTGCGGAGGTGAAAAACAAATGCAAAAGAGATTTGGCAGAATCCAAAAAGAGCAGGATCAGAATGAGAAATGAGGCCACGACCAACTCCCAGCTACAAGTCACAGAGAGGAGTCAGAGTGACATTTACGTGGAGGAGAAAAGAAAAAGTTCCCTGGATGAAAGGGGAGTGAACAGAGTGGACTGAAGGAAAGAGAGAGATAAGGAGGACCATGGACAGATAGCTGCTGCAGAAAATAAAACATGGCAGCATCACAGTCACACACACATAGAACAGCAGAGAATCTTACCAAAGCCATCAAATGCCCTCTTGAGAAAAAAGAGGGAGGGGACGATGAGCAGCCTAAGCCATCACAGATCAGCTTAAAATTACGAATGAAAGCCTACCCAGTACATGGAAGAATTTGCAGGCACCTGCAGGGGCGCCTCCCGGGCCCCACCCTCACATCACAGGCCAGGTGGCTCCTGCTCACTAATGCAGGAAACGACAAGCCAGAGAGACACCCTCTTATGCTCCTTTTATCTGAGCCACTGATGGTGGAGACAGGTCATTTCACTGCGGGCAGAGGTGGGGATGTGGGAAAGAGACTCTGTATGCATGCAGGTGCCTAAGGACAAAACTTTGAAACAGAGCTGCATCTGGAAAGTAAAGTTTCCTGAAATGAGAGGCTGTGGGAGAACCAGGATCCCATGGCCAGGTGTGAAGATGCACAGCACTGCCCTGCAATGTCACACAGAACAGAAAGTCCCACTGGCCACTGAAAGACTCGTGGACTTCTCTGCAGACCTTCCTTCCAACAAGGGGTACCTTGTTGTTGGTACCTGTGCTGTGCTTCTATAGACTCGGGGGGGGGGGGGGGGGCGCGGCGTGGCGGGGAGCTGTGCACGCACGTGGGTGCACACTCAGGTGCTCAGTCCTGTCAAACTCACTGACACCCTATGCTTCTGTCCCTTACAAAAGACAATGGACTCAGCAAGAGCCCAATTACAGGCGTGATGCTGAATGTTAAGGCAGCTAGCCAGTTAGTGTTTACCCACTACCAGGCTCCACTAATAGCCTTTTACTTATACAAACTCATTTATTCCTTTTGGTCACCCCAGAGGGAGGCAGCATCTCCACTTTACAGATGCAGGACCAAGGAAGCAACTCACTTGCCGAGGTCACACCTCTAATCAGAGGCAGGGGGCAGCATTTGAACCCAGGACCCTTAGGAATTTCACCAGCAGTTCCCAAACTCAGGGGCTTCCCTGGTGGCTCAGACAGTAAAGAATCCACCTACATTGCAGGTGACCCGGGTTCGATCCGTGGGTCGGGAAGACCCCCTGGAGAAGGGAATGGCAACCCACTCCAGTATGGGAGAATTCCCATGGACAGAGGAGACTGGCGGGCTACAGTCTATGGGATCGCAGAGTCAGACACGACTGGATGACGAACACTTTCAGCCTTTCCCAAACTCAAACTTTCCCACTTTACTGTGCCTTTAGAGATTTAGTCTTCAGTCATTTTTTCAGGACACCCTTTGGCCAGAAGAAGTAACTAAGGAAAGCTCCACTTACCAAAGCATTAGGTCCAAACAACTTTGTGGTGGTAGTGAGGTAGTATCTGGCAAAGAGAGCTATTTTCCTCACAGTTACACAATATCCTGTGACTTTCACTTAATCTCATGACTTCCTCGGGGCACCCCAGGGTGCCTCGGCACACAGTTTGAAATCCACAGAACCACACTTGCCTGCCTTCCTCTTTCTGGTGAGGAAAAGGCATCAGCCTGCAATAATCACACTGGCTGTTCCTTCCAGTACATGTGTCAGAGAGAAAAAAGAAGTCTGCCAACAACTGGCCTCTGGCTGTCAGGAATGGCTGTGCCCTGAGCGCTCTGAGCTGCAGGGTCCACCCGGCCCACTCGACTTCCTGCCACTTCACCCTAACAGGGACCCAAGCCTTCCAGAACAAGCTGCTAAGGTCCTGCCATCTGCCTTCCCTTCCGTCCAAGCCACTTCCTGCTCCCAGTTCCTGGGTGACTTAGTTCCTCTTCTGAGCAGTCTCTCCACAGAGAGACCTGGTTCACCTCTTCCTCTGGGTCAAGGCCCACTTTGCACACAAGATTTGCTGGGCGACTCCAACTGGCCGTCTTCATGTGTACTTCCCCCTCCCCTTTGGTGATGAACTTTTGCAGGGTGGGCTCGTATCTCACTCATCTTGGTGATTTCTTCAATGACTCTGCACAGTAAATGGCACACAGTCTTTTGAGTTTTAATTAATAAAGAATGGAACAAGAGCAAAGGATGGCTTGAGGAACCATAAGAAGGATTACGGGGTGAATGAAAGAAAAGGATAAATATAGGAGATGTAGGGCACTGATGGCCCCAGTTAGGGAAATCCCTTATCCACACACCTTGCAATGAGACTCCGTAGCAACTCTCACCAAGATGAGTCTCCATCTTACCCTTTGAATCTGGATACATGCTGCACCTTGCTTTGCTAATAAATGCGGTAGAAGTCAGGAATGCCAGTTCTGAACCTGGGCCTCAAAAGACATTCAAGCATGCTTCTGCTTACCCTATGACCTGGATCAAACAGCTGCAAGAGGGCAGGCCATGTGGAAGGGAGCCCAGCCAACGCCGGCTGGGACCTGGGAGCCTTTGCTGCAGTGTTTGCACCTAGACAAATATCTCCCAAACAACAAGATACAGAGAAACTATAAGGGACTAAAAATAACTGTGAATGTATGAGTGAGTGAGTGAAAATCACTCAGCTGTGTCTGACTCTTTGTGACCCCATGGACTGTACAGTCCATGGAATTCTCCAGGCCAGAATACTGGAGTGGGTAGCCTTTCCCTTCTCCAGGGGATCTTCTGCTGGGCAAATTATGGACAAAAAGACCAAAAAACCCAACTGCCACTTCTGAAGAGCCCAGAGCAAAAGCAGGGTACTGTGCATGCCCCCGGCACCCAACACCACCTACAGGGTGGTGGTAAGCCACCCCTCTGGCCACAGTCCCACCCTCACCCTATGAAAGGAACCAGCTCACTCTCCCAATGGGGAGCAAGTGAGCAAAGGAACCTGTTACTTGTTTTCACTCCCCTCCTGCTGCACCAGGGGCCCCAGTAAAGTCCTGCCTGAATTTCTTGTCTGGCCTCTTACTAATTTCAATTGATGAAGGAGGCCAAGAACCCTGGTTAGTTACAGTCTCAGCTGAGACAATCCTGGACCAAACTCAGCCAGCCAACACCCCTCAAACATGTGAGAAGCCCGCTAAGGACAGCAGACTGACCCCCTAATCACTACATGAGTGAACCCAGGGGAAACCAGAACCACCACCCAACTGACCCAAGTCCCGGAAACACCAATAAAAAACAGTGTTTTAAGCCTCTAAGAGTTGGGATAGCTTGTCATGTTGGTATGACAATGGCTGGCTGTTGATGAACAGTCTAACTTAGGGCAGTCAAGTCCCTAGAAGGCAGGGGCTGTGAGTGTCTGTCCTGTGCTGAGCACCCACGTTATTGAGCAGATTGTGGGCCCATCTTAGGAGGTTACCTCATGATCTATCGTCAGGTATTTTTTGTTTGTTTGAAAGAATGAGAGTTTTATTCATGAGCACTTAGATGTTTACCAACATTATATATATATATTTTTTCAAAAATACTGATTTCATATCAGTCTTTACAATCACACTCACATCTAGAGAGAAACACTGTTGTAGGGATTTGAACAGAGTGTTTCTGAATTTTACAAGGGATTTACGTGAAGTTAGGTGTGGATTCATCGTTAGCCTCATCTGTAACACTACCTCTCTGCATTGTGATCAGCTTTCCTGAGGAAAGAAAAGGGCAGAAGAGGAAAGAACCTACTTCCTATTGTGCCTCCTAGAAGGCAGCAACAATAGTCACAGCCAGCAGGTATTCACACCTGTCTTACCCACCCTCCCCTGGAAACCAGCTCCCAGTGCGTCTAAACAACCATTTCCAGTGATGATGTCAAATCCTTTTGAGAAAGGGCAAGGCATAAAAACATTTTTCAAAGTTACAGTTCTCTTTTTTTTTTTCCTTCAACGTTCTGTGTTTTCCCCCCTTCAATCAACATATTGCCTATTTGTGCTCGGCACTGAGGAAACCAAAGACCTGTCTTCTGCCCCCAGGGAACTCGTCTGACTGACCTAAGAGGCCTACTTCTCTTAACAAGAGCCTAGTAAAGGCCCATCCTTATTCCTTCTGGCTATCAAAATCAGACATTTACAGCAGGTGGTGAGCCTTAGGGCTGGCAATCTAAAATGAGAAAGCCTAGTGACCACCCCCTCCCCTCCACCACGGTGGTTGTCCCATTGGCGCTGTAGAAAGCCTCTAATTTCAACCCCATTTCTGGGATAAAGAAGGTCCTTGTGGAGGGTGACTGCTGCTTTTGTTGCAGGAAAGGGGAGGCACTAGCAAGAGGGATTCTGGGAAGTGGACGGACACACGGTGTCTCCTTTTGAGCTTTCCCGAACTCTTCCGGTTGGTGGTGGCTTATTAGTTCTGTATTCCTTACCAGGATCTCCTGTCATGAATCAGCTCACGCAAATGGTTACTATGGGGCCTGGCCAGGGTGGGCGCTTTCAGTCAGCATGCTTCCCCTAACACTTTGATGGCACATGCAGTGTCTCTCCACGACGCATTTCCTCCGGAAGGCAGCTTTCAGTTCAGTTTTTAGGTGCCTACACCCACTTTCCCTTACACTTTCCCAGGAAACCCTAGTCCAGCAAATTCTCAAGGCCTGCAAGCCTTAGTTTCATACCTACAAAGTAGAGAAGAAATGAGGTTGAATAAGTTGTTATGACATGAAAATCCAAAGGCTGGGCACAGTCCCAAGCACCTATCAGTGCTCACAAATGTTTGCTTTCCTTCCTTTCAGCTACAAAAACACAGGTGCTACCCTCCACACAGAAACAAACATATACACACTCACACTCCTTCAGGCCATACGTACCCTCTTCTGCCCAATATCATGTCACATTGGTAATAGCAGTACGAGCACAATGTTCTGAAAGTCAGATCCTCAAACACAGACATTCATTCAACTTTTACCCAACATCACACTGGGTATGATCAACGTGGGAAGCTTGAGGCTCCCACCAACCTCCAAGGAGACTATTCTTACTAGAAAGGATCATGACAACCTTCTGAACAATCCACAGAATATCTAACAAGCAAACAAGCCACTGGGGTCCTAACAAACAGTATCTCATTATCCTACTGAAGTCAGTATTCTGCCAAGTCCATAGTGACTTTATTTTCTGGCAAAAGCATCTTTATGCTAAGCAAGACTCCCGACATGTCCAGGCGAGGGATCCGATCTATTCAGCTGGCCCTCAACTGTCAAGCACAAGATGGATCATGCCTCCTGCTCTGGAGACCTACTTCCCCACTCCCACCTCCCTCATTCCCCGAGCACCTGAGCTGGTCCCTAGATAAAAACAGTCACAGCAAAAGGAGCAACATAAAAAATGATGCCAAATCTGTCTTCATTAATCACCTTCCTCTGCTGGTGTGAAACTCTCAGGAAAAGAGCCGGAGAATGACTCAGATAACCCGCTTACATAAGGAGACCTGAGTCTCTAACATGCTTCATGTACCAACACTGTTTCCTAATGAGCCTTTAATTTCCCCTCAGGATCTCCATGGTACATTCTTTAGATCATGCAATTGCCTCAACAAACAGAAAACCTTGAACTCCATTCTAGGAAGTAATACTACAATGTGCTTTCAGGTTGTCAGGGGTTTTGAGCTACTTCATCTTCATTTCTCTTCTTTGGAATCCTTCCATCCTGAAAGTGTATCCGTGACAACAGGGGAATTTCCCACTCAAAACCTGAAAATCAAGTCTGGTCTCACCAGACCTGGATTTGAACAAGATTCAGACTTCTCCATCTTTTGCCCGCTGACTCCTCTGGGTTGTAAATGCCCACGGTGGGTACTAATCAAGTCAACTAGACCAAATTAAGCCAGCCTGACTTAGACCTTGTTCCTTATTTTTGCTGATCTCACTGCAACCAACCATACAGTGAGCAGAATGGTTATTCAGTACAAGACACCAACTTCACACGCTTCTCCCCTACAGAACAGCTGGGAGATGGTGGGGTCTATTAGAAAACATCAGCCTCTTTGGAAACTTAAAAAACCTGAAACTAGTAAGGATTACAAAGTCCATTATAAGCACCAAACAAAAGCACATAACCAAGTCCTTTGGAATCAAATACAAAGGATGAGATTAAAACCACAACATAATACCACTACACACCCGCCAGAATGGCTAAGGTGAAATGGACAGGAAATAGTGTACTGAGGACACAAGGGAGGTCAGCTCTCACACACTAGTCAAGGTACAAGCTGGTACCACTATTTACTGAAACTGGCAGTTTTCTCATATAGCTGAGCATGCATACTCCCTGTGGCCCAGAAATAACACTTCTAAGTATATGGTCAATGTGCAACGTGCCCCTATGTCCACCAAGAGCCATATACTTGAGTATTTCCAGAAGCACTACTGAGAAGAGCCCCAAACTGGGAATCATCCAGATGCTCATCTGTGGCAGAATGGACCAATCGATGGCAGCTTAGCCACACAACGGAAGACTCTACAGCAATGAGAGTGGATGGTCTACAAACACACACGATGATATGAATTTCATGGCACAACACTGAGCAAAACACGCAAAGCCCCAAATAGCACACACCGCACGAGCTCATTCATACAGAGTACACAGAAGCAGACCAAAGCCATCTGTACTGGAGACGGTCAGGAGAGTAGTGGGGTAGTGAGTGACCAGAAGGGGTGAGACAAGGTGGTTCTGAACTGCTGGTGATGTTCCGTTTGTCTGTCTGGGTGGTTAGGCGGGTGTGTGCACTTTGTCCAGATCCACCAAGCTGTACATGTGTCATGGGTACTTCCCCGCATATAATATGCCAATTAAAAAGTTAAAAATAAAACCAAGGATGGTGTTTTCCTGGGTAAGTCCCTGCTTGCCTCAGTAACTAGCCAACGCTGGTTGGCCAGTAGGTGGAGCTAAGGTTCTTGCTGACTGCTACTCTGGGACTGGTAACCAACTGGCTTAGGCACTAGCTGGTTTTGTGACCTGGGGCAAACTCTTTTACCCCACTTGCCTAAACTTGTTAATAAGACTGGACAGAATGCTGGCTCAGATTCCTTCGAAGTTCTGATTCTTGAAGATCATAATGTTGCGCTCCTCATCCATTCCTTCACGAGGTGGATAGGAATCACAGGGGAAGGTGGCTGGGGTTTAGGGTCCTGCTAGAACCAGAGGGAGCACTGGAATGGACCCTCTTCATCTCAGCATGCAAGACTTAAAAGGACAGAGGCCCAGGTCTCACTATCCAGAAGTGTTTGATGTTTCCAAAACCAATCCAATTTCTGATTAGACAAAATGGCACCTCACCATCTGGATCTGCAATTTCAACCCAAGAGCTCAATTTGCTGCTCACCTGTCACTTGCCTCCTTTCCTTTCCTCTAGGAAAAGGAGTCGATAGGGTATAAGCAAAGTGATGCTTTTACACAAGTCAGCAGCAAAGGCCCTCTGAAAATAAAGTGCAAATATTCAAAAGGCTCATCCATATAGGGCTCCTCCAAAGAACAAAACCTATCTCAATGTCAAAGAGAAGACAAGCCAAACATTTTGCTCCTGCGCTGACTTCAGCAAATCAGCCTTCCTTGCCCAGTGAGGCCCAGCACTCAAGCTGGTTCATTTACCCACACCGCTCCCTCTGGAGTCTCAAGGTCTTACTGACATCCTCCCTTGCCCTGGTTTGACACAGCACAACTGAATAATGAAAGGAGTATTTGTGAAGAAGAATGAGAAGATGGTGTGGGCGGGGAGGTGGACGGAACGCAAGAACCAGGGAAATTCAAGTTTTCCCCACAATTTTCCATGTAAAATAAAACTTTTGTTTTGAGGAGGGAAGTTGGAGATGCTCCAAATTTCCAGAGACCTCTGATTCTACATTCTCTCAAAGCTGGACAAGAGGAGGCCAGGAAGCAAGGCGATCATTTCAAGGTGTTTTATGTTGTACAAAGAAGCCAACCCCATATACAACTCCCCTGACCCCCTAAAAGCAAGAGAAAGAGGAAGACAAGTGACAGATGGTGACAGACAATTGCAGGACAGGCCTTGGTCTTTCCACGCACAAGGCCTTCATGCTGGCAGAACAGAGGCCACCCAGCAACACTGCTCTCAAGACCCTGGGGATATCTGACGCTGATCACAACCCAGGGGCCCTTCCCTACTGATTCTTTTTATTATTGCTTTAGTTTCCCCCAGAGGCTGAAAGTAAGACCAAGTGTTATTAAAACAAAGACTATCACACAAAAAGTTTTAAAAAGTTTAAAGCCCAGTTGAGAAAGGTCAAACAGAGTTTTGTTTATTACATTTTTGCTTCACTTGAATATTGAGTTTCATGGTCTGGTGAGGGCCCTGTTTTGACCCTATTTCCATATAAAAGTAACGTAACTTTTTCCGTAGCTTTTATTCCCAGTAGGATAAAGATGAAGGTTTGTTGGGCCTTTTTTTTTTTTGAGGGGGGCAGTGAGGGGAGCAGGATACACATCTCTGTGTTATCTATATTGTAAATACTAGTGTCGGTAACTAAACTCTTTTGCTTGCTGGGACTATCAGCTTTTCCACACCCCAGTGGACAGGAATTCTATTTGCAATGCTTCTAAATAGCTAACCAGCCATCCTCTTAGCTGCTAAAGCTAACAGAAGTCTGGCTGATGACTCTGTCTCCCAAGAGCACCAAACCCCCGGGGCAGTCAGCATAGTCTAATACAGGTTTGTTCCCAGTGTTCCACAGGTGCACTCTGAGAGTACACAGAATATCCAAATACAGTTTTGATTCTAGTTGTTCAGTAATTATTTCAACCCGTACACACACCAGATGTGTATCTTTGTATATATTGTCAATTAGGAATTAGGATAAGACCAAATTAAAATACATGATAAATTTATTATATATAAACAATACATTCTTATTAAAACAAGAATAAATTTGAAGAAAAAATACGTTAAGTAACTAATACAGGTGGCAATAGGAAGATGGCAGAAACTATGCGTGAAGTTTGGAAAATAGTGATCTGCTTTAAAAGAAAAAAGTCCTGCCAAGATTCAAAGAGCTGTGGTTCTACGGCTGCCTGTCTGTGTCCTTGGGGATCCTCCACCTTCCTTCCCTGGGCAGCCGTTGCTAGAAGAATGACAGCAACGAAGCTGACAGGGTCAGGGCAGAGTGACAAGCACGAAATCCTCTAAAAGAGAACACAAGGCCTTTCTGCCTTCAATTAAGGTGTGGCTACTGTCCAGCTGAGTCTCATGGACCAATATAGTTTTGACACATACACCGAAAGGGTAAGAGAGTGAAAGCTTGAACCTCCGTAGAAGCTCCCTGAGCTGTGGAAAGTCATCCTGCCAAGCCTGCAGGCATGGACCTCCCGAGGTCTGCTTGGTGGTGGGCAGGGGAGAGCAGATGGTGGCACACCAACAATACATATCATTGAGGCCTAGAGTCTGATCTCAGTGACAACCATGCCCAAGATTCCCAGGAAGAGAATGTTCCAAAGTCATTCATCACTAGGCTCTCAAGATCACTTTTGAGCCGAGCAGAAGCAAATGACCAGTATCTCTGGTGAGCAACTATCTTTTTTTAACCTGTCAGTCTCATCCTGGGGTTTGCCATGTGCCTTGAGAAAGCAAGCTTGAAGGCTGAAACATGAAGGTCTGATTGGCTCAGGGATTGGAAGAGGAGTATAACACCAGGTGGGCAAGTTAGGTTTCCCAGAGAAGACCCATTTTTTCACCTTATATACTACTGTTGATATAACAATAGTATATTGTTATATACTATTATTGACTGGCAGATTTCTGTGGAAACAAATGCCTGTGGCGTGAATACGTCTCCAGTCAATAATGTGTTAAGTAACTGCCCACCATCCATAATAAGCAGAAAATGCCTGCCTGCCCCCTAAAAAATGCCCCTGTCCTAATCCCCAGAACCTGTGACTGTTGCCTTACATGGCCAAGGGGAATTAAAGCTGCACACAAAGTATGCAGGGTGGGGATGGGTGACTTAGGGGAAGGGGATGAAAGGTACGAGCTACCAGTTATAAAAGTCACAGGATGTAATGTACAGCTCAGGGAGTGTAATCAATAACATGATAACAACTCTGGATGGTACATAATCTATAAAAAATATTGACTCACTATGCTGTGCTCCTGAAACTAATATTTTAGGTCAACTATACTTCAGTTGACCAAGAGTGCCAGGCTGCGACAGCGCAGTAATAGCCGGGAGGAGATACCCCACGTCTGAGGCCAGGGGCGGCCGGGAGCCTCCCCACGCCCGAGGCCAGGGGCAGCACCCGGGAGGAGCAACCCCATGCCCAAGGAGCAGTGGCTGCCCGGGCGCAGGAAGGCCGAGAGGAGCTATCCCACGTTGAAGGTCAGGAAGGGCGGCGGTGAGGAGATACCCCTCATCCAAGGTAAGGAGCAGCGGCTGCGCTTTGCTGGAGCAGCCGTGAAGAGATACCCCACGACCAAGGTAAGAGAAACCCAAGTAAGATGGTAGGTGTTGCAAGAGGGCACCAGAGGGCAGACACACTGAAACCATACTCACAGAAAACTAGTCAATCTAATGAGGCTAGGACCACAGCCTTGTCTAACTCAATGAAACTAAGCCACGCTATGGGGCAACCCAAGACGGGCGGGTCATGGTGGAGAGGTCTGACAGAATGTGGTCCACTGGAGAAGGGAATGGCAAACCACTTCAATATTCTTGCCTTGAGAACCCCATGAACAGTATGAAAAGGCAAAATGATAGGATACTGAAAGAGGAACTCCCCAGGTCACTAGGTGCCCAACATGCTACTGGAGATCAGTGGAGAAATATCTCCAGAAAGAATGAAGGGATGGAGCCAAAGCAAAAACAATACCCAGCTGTGGATGTGACTGGTGATAGAAGCAAGGTCCGATGCTGTAAAGAGCAATGTTGCATAGGAACCTGGAATGTCAGGTCCATGAATCAAGGCAAATTGGAAGTGGTCAAACAAGAGATGGCAAGAGTGAACGTCAACATTCTAGGAATCAATGAACTAAAATGGACTGGAATGGGTGAATTTAACTCGATGACCATTATATCTACTACTGCGGGCAGGAATCTCTCAGCAGAAATGGAGTAGCCATCATGGTCCACAAAAGAGTCTGAAATGCAGTACTTGGGTGCAATCTCAAAAGCGACAGAATGATCTCTGTTCATTTCCAAGGCAAACCATTCAATACCACAGTAATCCAAGTCTATGCCCCAACCAGTAACGCTGAAGAAGCTGAAGTTGAACAGTTCTATGAAGACCTACAAGACCTTTTAGAACTAACACCCAAAAAAGATGTCCTTTTCATTCTAGGGGACTGGAATGCAAAAGTAGGAAGTCAAGAAACACCTGGAGTCACAGGCAAATTTGGCCTTGAAATGTGGAATGAAGCAGGGCAAAGACTAATAGAGTTTTGCCAAGAAAATGCACTGGTCATAGCAAACACCCTCTTCCAACAACACAAGAGAAGACTCTACACATGGACATCACCAGATGGTCAACACCGAAATCAGACTGATTATATTCTTTGCAGCCAAAGATGGAGAAGCTCTATACAGTCAACAAAAACAAGACCAGGAGCTGACTGGTCTTGAGGAAAGTAGGGAAAACCGCTAGACCATTCAGGTATGACCTAAATCAAATCCCTTATGATTATACAGTGGAAGTGAGAAATAGATTTAAGGGACTAGATCTGATAGATAGAGTGCCTGATGAACTATGGAATGAGGTTCGTGACATTGCACAGGAGACAGGGATCAAGACCATCCCCATGGAAAAGAAATGCAAAAAAGCAAAATGGTTGTCTGGGGAGGCCTTACAAATAGCTGTGAAAAGAAGAGAGGCAAAAAGCAAAGGAGAAAATGAAAGATAAAAGCATCTGAATGCAGAGTTCCAAAGAATAGCAAGGAGAGATAAGAAAGCCTTCTTCAGCAATCAATGCAAAGAAATAGAGGAAAAGAACAGAATGGGAAAGACTAGAAATCTCTTCAAGAAAATTAGCGATACCAAGGGAACATTTCATGCAAAGATGGGCTCGATAAAGGACAGAAATGGTATGGACCTAACAGAAGCAGAAGATTTTAAGAAGAGGTGGCAAGAATACACAGAAGAACTGTACAAAAAAGATCCTCATGACCCAGATAATCACGATGGTGTGATCACTCATCTAGAGCCAGACATCCTGGAATGTGAAGTCAAGTGGGCCTTAGAAAGCATCACTATGAACAAAGCTAGTGGAGGTGATGGAATTCCAGTTGAGCTATTTCAAATCCTGAAAGATGATGCTGTCAAAGTGCTGCACTCAATATGCCAGCAAATTTGGAAAACTCAGCAGTGGCCACAGGACTGGAAAAGGTCAGTGTTCATTCCAATCCCAAAGAAAGGCAATGCCAAAGAATGCTCAAACTACCGCATATTTGCACTCATCTCACATGCTAGTAAAGTAATGCTCAAAATTCTCCAAGCCAGGCTTCAGCAATACATGAACTGTGAAATTCCAGATGTTCAAGCTGATTTTAGAAAAGGCAGAGGAACCAGAGATCAAATTGCCAACATCCGCTGGATCATGGAAAAAGCAAGAGAGTTCCAGAAACACATCTATTTCTGCTTTATTGACTATGCCAAAGCCTTTGACTGTGTGGATCACAATAAACTGTGGAAAATTCTGAAAGAGATGGGAATACCAGAGCATGTGACCTGCCTCTTGAGAAATCTGTATGCAGGTCAGGAAGCAACAGTTAGAACTGGACATGGAACAATAGACTGGTTCCAAATAGGAAAAGGAGTCCGTCAAGGCTGTATATTGTCACCCTGCTTATTTAACTTATATGCGGAGTACATCATGAGAAACGCTGGACTGGAAGAAACACAAGCTGGAATCAAGACTGTCAGGAGAAATATCAATAACCTCAGATATGCAGATGACACCACCCTTATAGCAGAAAGTGAAGAGAAGCTCAAAAGCCGCTTGATGAAAGTGACAGAGGAGAGTGAACAAGTTGGCTTAAAGCTCAACATTCAGACAACGAACATCATGGCATCTGGTCCCATCACTTCATGGGAAATAGATGAGGAAATAGTGGAAACAGTGTCAGACTTTATTATTTTGGGCTCCAAAATCACTGCAGATGGTGACTGCAGCCACGAAATTAAAAGACACTTACTCCTTGGAAGGAAAGTTATGACCAACCTAGAAAGCATATTCAAAAGCAGAGACTAATATTACTTTGCCGACTGAGGTCCGTCTAGTCAAGGCTATGGTTTTTCCTGTGGTCATGTATAGATGTGAGAGTTGGACTATGAAGAAGGTTGAGCACCAAAGAATTGATGCTTTTGAACTGTGGTATTGGAGAAGGCTCTTGAGAGTCCCTTGGACTGCAAGGAGATCCAACCAGTCCATCCTGAAGGAGATCAGCCCTGGGATTTCTTTGGAAGGAATGAGGCTAAAGCTGAAACTCCAGTACTTTGGCCACCTCATGAGAAGAGTTGACTCATTGGAAAAGACTCTGATGCTGGGAGGGATTGGGGGCAGGAGGAGAAGGGGACGACAGAGGATGAGATGGCTGGATGGCATCACTGACTTGATAGATGTGCGTCTGAGTGAACTCCGGGAGATGGTAATGGACAGGGAGGCCTGGTGTGCTGTGATTCATAGGGTCGCAAAGAGTTGGACACGACTGAGCGACTGAACTGATACTTCAGTTAAAAAGAAAATACAAACTTGTATCTGGACTTAAGGTTGCCAGCAGGATGATACTGAGAAGATGAGACTGGATCACGCAAGGGGGTCCATAAGGGACGTTACATGTGGACTCATGTCAAAGTCACAAGAGTCAATGTCTAACAAGCATCAGGACAGATTTTTAAGATGGAAGAAGGCCACGAGTAAGGATGGCAGGCAGCCCCCAGAAGCTGGAAAAGGCAAGTTAGCATTCTCCTCCAGGCTCTCCGGAAAAGAAGGCATCCCTGCTCGCCATGAATTTAGTCCAGAGAGGCTCCATATTAGCCTCCTATAGCTGCTGTAACAAATGACCACAAACCTAGTGGCTTAAAACAACAGAGATCTATTCTTTCAAACTTCTACAGTCCAGAAGTCCAAAAGCCATTTCATTAGGAGGAAACCAGGGTGTCAGAAGGGCCCTACTTGCCCCCCACCCCCACCCACCACCCAGAGGCCTAAGAGAGAATTTGTTGCTTGGCTCTTCCAGCTTCTGGGGACTGCAAGCACCCCTTGGCTTGCGGCTGCATCAGGCCAGTCTCTGCCCCCACAGTCACTCTGCCTTCTCCTCTCCTGTGTCTGTGTCATCTTCTCCTGACTCTCTGTGATAAGGGTATCTGTGATGGCTTTTAAGGCCCATCTTAATAATCCAGGATAACCTGCCCATGTTGAGATGCTTAACTTGTATCTGCAATGTGTCTGTCTCTTTTTCCATACTTGTTGCTGTTCAGTCACTATATGTCCAAATCTTTGCGACCCTATGGACTGCAACACACCAGGCCTCCTTGTCCCTCACCATCTCCTGGGGTTTGCCCAAGTTCATGTCCGTTGAATCAGTGATGCTATCCAACCATTTCGTCCTCTACCACCCTCTTCTCCTTTTGCCTTCAATCCTTCCCAGCATCAGAGTCTTTCCATATACGTTATTGTTTATAAGGTCAGAGCCTAAAATGTGTGGAGGGCATTATTCAGCCTACCACAGACCCACTTCAGACTTCTGACCTCCAGAACCTTAAGATAAATGTGTGCTGTTTTAGGTCACCAAGTACGGTCACTTGTTACAGCAGCAATAATAGGAAACTAATAAGCTCCTGTCTCTCAAACGTGGGCTACAGATGAGGAGACAGCCTGGATGAGGGAAAGGAGCTAGCCCATCCCTACTAGTCACATCCGGGGGGGGCGGGGGGGGCTTTGTATCTAAAGATGACACCCCTCTCACCCCACCAGATGTGAAAGACTGCTAAGATTCCGCAGCAGGTGGCCAACGGAAGCTTCAGAAATCACCCTTTTCTCTTTCCTTTCAACTACTGCAAGGTTCTTAAATAAACTTTATGGTAATGCATAAAGCAAAGCTTAGGGGTGAGAAAAGAACTGCCATTCATTTCCAGGAATTCCTCTATCATATAATGAGTAGGCTCCATCCACAAATGTCAACGGGTTTTGCTCACAAAGCCAATAATCCTTACCACAAATATAAGATAATATAAGACCTTGAAGGACTGTATCCCTCAATTAGGAACAGCCTCTTCTGATAGCTTTCCTATCCTTACAGGGCCGGAACATCACACTTTCAAGCACCCATTCATCACTGTTCTTTCTCAGGGAAGGTTATACTGCTGAATTTCTGCCATCTCTGTAGGGGTTTCTATTTACAGAATTGCGCCTTCTCACGGATCAGCCTTCAGGACACTACAGCAATTCCTGGGCGGACTCCTATCCCAGAGTTCACCATGCTGGCACACCCATAGGTTCTGTCTCCAGCCCTCTCCTCTCTGGGTTCTCTGCCTTAGTGACTGTACCCTGTCTACAACCTCAGATCCATATACCCAGCCTTGACCCTCACCTGAGAGAGCTCCAGTTTCAAACGTCCAAATGCCTCCTCCACTTAAAATGTTTAGAATCTCCCCAATTTGGCCGGTCCCCAAACAGAGCTGCTAGTCACACAAAGAAGCACCCATCGGCTTCATAAATGCCACCACCATCCACCGGAGAGCTCTGATGAAACCCACAGCTTTCACATTACGATCTCTTCATCCCTTCTTGCCCCTCATATTTAATTCATCAGCAGGTCTACCAGCCTCTGTCTCCAATATTTTTCCCAACTCCGAATTATTTTTCAATCTAGTCCAAGCTCCCCCCACTTCCCAATCTGACTATGAGTGTGTTTGTCAGTTGCTCAGTCGTGTCCGACCCTTTGTGACCCCACTAACTTTAGCCTGTCAGGCTTCTCTGTCCATGCGATTTTCCAGGCAAGAATACTGGAATGAGTTGCCATTTCCTCCCACCCGGGGAACAAACCGGGGTCCCCTGCATTGCAGGTGGATTCTTTACTGTCTGAGTCACCAAGGTAGGCCCATTCAGACTATAGCTATTGGCTACCAGCTGGTCCTCCTGCCCCGGGCCCTGTTGCCTCCAACCTGACCCTCTACCCTCCTCAGGGCTGTTGGTCATCTTTCTAAATTAGAAATCCAATCCACCCCGCACTGTGAAACTGACTTCCGGCTACACACAGACTCACACTTGACCTTGATCCTGAGGTGATCTGGCCACTGCCTAGCCTACAGGCTCTCTTCCCCTTTGCTCACACGC
Source organism: Budorcas taxicolor (assembly GCF_023091745.1). Taxonomy (NCBI): domain Eukaryota; kingdom Metazoa; phylum Chordata; class Mammalia; order Artiodactyla; family Bovidae; genus Budorcas; species Budorcas taxicolor. The sequence continues at coordinate 107,418,832 of NC_068911.1, forward strand.
ACACACACTAGCCTCTGTCCTCATCTGGAATATGAAAGGTTTATCCCTCCTCCGAGCCTGGGTGCCTGCTGCCTCCCACCTGTGAACGCCCATCCTCCAGATCTTCGCATGACTGTCCTCTTCCATGCTGAGGCCTCACCTCAAAGGTTAAAGACCTGAGCACAGGGGAAAAGACCCTTCAGTGACCATTTTTCTACTACTCTACTTTGTCCTCTTCAGAACAGAGTACCCGAATAGGTCTTCACTGTTTGCAGATATAAGTGTGGTGCCCTTCTGGGGGAGTGCATGCTCACAGAGGGCAAGACTCTTTACCACAGTCTCCCCAGTGCCTGGCATGTCTCGGGGACACAAGATATACTTGGTCACAAGCTGCTAAGGGTTTTACAATCCAGTCATGTCCGACTCTTTGCGACCCCATGGGCTATACAGTCCATGGAATTCTCCAGGCCAGAACACTGAAGTGGGTAGCCTTTCCCTTCTCCAGGGGATCTTCCCAACCCAGGGATCGAACCCAGGTCTCCCACATTGCAGGCGGATTCTTTACCAGCTGAGCCACCAGGGAAGCCCTTACAATCCAAGGGTAATATCAAATCATCTTAGTCTCTTTTAGCTTTCTTTTTTTTTACACTATTTTCCCTTTTTTTAAATTGAAGCATAGAAGACTCATAATGCTATCTTTGTTTCAGATTTACAGCAAAGTGATTCAGCCTTATATATATAGACCTATTCTTTTCCAGATTCTTTTCCACTGTAGGTTATTACAAGATACTGAATATAGTTCCCTGCGCTATAAAGTAGGTCCTGTTGATTATCTAATTTATGTACATTAACAGTAATGTGTATGTTAATCCAAAACTCCCAATTTTTCCAATCTCTTCGACTCTGAGAAAGAATGATTTCCTGGATTCCAACAGGGAAGGCATCAAGAGCCCCTTCCCACACAACATTCCCATCCCCTTTCCCGGCTCGTCTGCTTTCTTACATTGTGTCCCATTCTCTGCTTCCTACCAGCTAGCTGGCTTCCTAACCTTTCATTTTACATTGTTTCGGCTTCCATATGGTTTATCACAGGATAAACCATAGAGCTCAGTGGGTCACTATACTTGGTAACAACAAAGCTTCCTCTTACATCTCTCAATTCCTCTTCCCAGGAGACCGTGTCCCTGGCCTGAGTATAGAACGAGAGCACCCAAGCAGAACTAGGAGTTCTAGTACTGAGATGAAGAAATCCTCCCAGCAGTAGTGGGACCAAATGCATCTCCATTCCTTCTCCCTGGAAAGATGAGCACGCGACCACAGGATCCTCCCAAAAGGGTGGGAGGGGCGTCAAATCCCGCAGCTGGTGGGAATCACGAGGACATGTGAAATGAGAATGAAGATTAGCAGGGAGACAAATCTCTGCGTAAACAATGTGATTCATTAAGAAAAATTAAGCAGTGCAAGGACACGTCTGATCCTTCCTTAAATGCCTGTACAAAGGCTTGCTCTTTGGTGGAAGGCTTCCTCTTGGCCCACGTACAACAACTCCAATTTGTGCTAGGTAGTAAACATGCTAGAAGCTTTTGCTCAAATCAGAGCTAATGCCTACAACACGCCTGCAAAGGAACTACAACCTCCCTTTTCAGGAGAAGGAAAAGATGTTCACAATGGCGTAAGGACAGTTTATCTGGGAGGCATGACATGTATGGTATCAAGGGCCCGATAGCATACATAAAAGGAAACTTTTAGGGGCCATGAAAACGCTTTCATGTTTTGTTTGTCTTTAATAAGAAGAGGAAAGTGAATATAGTTCACCCTGAATGCAATCATTAAAACATATGCAATGCATTAAAATGAATGCAATCATTAAATTTTTCAGTACTTTCACAGAGGAAGGTGTCTGTTAAACTCAATGTACCTGGGGCCCTCGAGAGTCCTAGGGTGACTCTGAAGAGGTGGAGTGATGTACCTATGGTCACTAGAAGCTAAGAGCTGAGAAAAGGCCAGACTAGCCCTGCTCTTTCAGAACACCACTCATACTTTTAATGTCTCATGGAGCCCTGAAAACTCCCAGGTTTTAAAATGTCTCCATCACTTCCTGAAAATGTATTTTTTTTTTCAATGCAAGAATAAAGGAGCTATATAACACAGGGAACTATATTCAATATCCTGTGATAAACCATATGGAAAAGAATATGAAAAAGAATGTGTGTGTGTGTGTGTGTGTGTGTGTATAGACAGATATATCTATTTCTCTCCATATATATATATATATATATAAAATCACTTTGCTGTACCACAGAGGATGAGATGATTAAACAGCATCACTGACTCAATGAACATGAATTTGAACAAACTCTGGGAGACAGTAGAGGACAGAGGAGCCTTGTGTGCTACAGTCCAAGGGGTTGCAAAGAATCAGACACAACTTAGCAAATGAACAACAAGAAGAAGAAATTAACACAACTAACAAAATTAACACAAACACTTTGTAAATCAACTATACTTCAGTAAAATAAATTAACAAAAAAGAATCATAGACCTAGAAATGTACCTTTCAGGACTCACCAAATATCAGACCATTCTTCCTGTGCTTAGAAGACAAGTTGTTCCTAACATATTAAAATAAGTAGGCTCTGAGTGTTCCTATCCCCAGGACTTTCTTCAGGGAACCCTCAAGGCAAATAAAGACTGGTTTTCAAACAGCTTGTTTCAAAGCTTGTCCTGGGACTAATAACTGCTCTGCGATGACGAGGCACACTCCTTAAAAATGTAGATTCCAAGGCCCTGGGGCTTCCCTGGCATGTCAGACAGTAAAGAATCCACCTGCAATGCAGGAGATGGGTTTGATCTCTCAGTGGGGAGGATCCCCTGGAGAAGGGAATGGCAACCTACTCCCATATTCTTGCCTAGAGAATTCCATGGAGAGAGGAGGCTGGCAAGCTACAGTCCATGGGGTCATAAAGAGTGGGACATGCCTGAGCAACTAATACTTTCACCTTTATACTTTCCAGGGCCCCACCCCCAGACCTGCGGAACCATCAGGGTTAGAGACTAGGAATCTGCATTATAAACAAGCACCGCAGGGGAGTCTGATCTGCTGTGGAGATTAAGACCCACTGGTTAGGCGCCCAGATGGGGACAAGCTACTCCTTGCACAGTTTCAACATCTTCTAAATTATCGCAGAACACAACTGCTATGTACAATGAACCAAGACTTACTTTGCTTTTTCTCAACTTTACCACAAGCTACTAAGCATTAAAAAAAAAAAAAAAAGAAAAGAAAAGAAAAGAATCCTATCACTGATGACAAAACCACTCCTGGAATATGAGTCACCCAATCAACCAGGTATTGAGGGTTGTTAGATTTATTGGTAATATTACCAGTACCTACAGGGATCTGATGATGTCATCTCAACTCATTAGTACAGTTGGGTCCAAGCATTTAGATAATGAAATACCTATTTGAGTATGTACTACTTTCATTTCTTTTTCACATTAGGAAGTTGCATTGATTTTTTCCCCTCCAATTATGTGTGCTGGTAGGTTTTATCATCTGTGACTTGCATTACACATGGCAAAGAGAGCAGGACAACAGAATTGTTATATAAGAAGACAATGGGCCTTATAGATTAAAATTTAACTAAAAAAGATCCTGGCTAAAAGGTACTCTTTGAGATGTGGCTGCCAGTCTCACAAGTAGGGGAGGTCCCAAAGGACATTGCCCAGCCATCCATTTAGCCACATACAAAAAAAAAAAAAATGAGCAGGACTCTGCAGATACCTACAGCAGCACCTCTATCCAGGAACTGACCCCTGGGCCAACCACAAGGTAGACAAGCTGTATGAAAAAACAATAAACATAAAATTCTGGCACAAGGGGCAGGAGGCAAGGGATGGGAGAAAGAGGAATAGAGAGATATGAGTTCCTGGCAAGTCCAAGTCCTTGGGCTGGGTGGTTTCAAAGTTATTCAATAACAACAACAATAGCAACAATAATAACAATGCTATGAAACTAGTTGCATGTATTCATTCGTATCAATCAACTACTGTATCATAGAAAGGAAAATGATTAACTTAGCAATAGTACTAAACCCTGGCAGCTTGCATAACAGACAAGAAGCAACACGTTAGCACAGAGCCCTTTAAGCCTGAGAACTCATTGGCAGCTTCTGAGAGGGATGGTGAGTAGTCACTGTTCTCATATTAATAAAAAGAAATTTAAAAAAAAACCCAGCAGCAGCAGGCGCTTGGCACCCGGATCGCGGCCTCCTGAGCACTGTGTCAGGCAGATAAACACGCTGGCGCCTGGCGGCCACCGAGGCCACCACAGGCCACCACAGGCCACCATTCTGTTTCCTCATTAGCATCGTGCAGCTGTTACCTCACTAGACAATAACACCCGCCCTGGGGGATCTGACAAGCACAGGTCGCCCTGAAGGCGAGGGGAGAGAGGGAGCCAAAGACAAATCATAGAAATTGTTTCACCCTGACTGGAGCTGTCACAGGTTGACTAGACACGGCAGAAGATGGCGACTTCTTTTCCAAGGGCCTCTGCAGGATTCAAAAGTGCACTGGACTGCCTTCTCTTCCCGCCCGCCTCCCCCCCCCACCACCATCATCTCATCTTTCCTAACAGTTGGTTACCTAACATAGAAGGATATGAAAATAGGAGAGAGGGGAAAATAATTTGCTGCTCGTGGCCAAAACCTAAGAGAGGAATCCTCCCCTACATTATTCCATCATCGCAGAAAAGCGGACAAGCCCCTTTTTGGTGCCCCCCAAAAGACACATCTTTGTGCCCCCACTGACCCCTGGATCTGCCTTTATATGACACTTAAGACTTCACTGTACCTACTGATTCACAGATGCACCTGCCCAACTATGTCAGAGAGGATTCAAGAAAGTAAAGACCACATCCTCTCCATTTTTCAGAAACAGCACCAGGAGTAAGACCAGGCACAAAGCAGGTCTTTAATAAAAGTAATTGAACAAATAAGTACAACAGATAAGCTCCCCCAAACTGAATCCATTTTCTGTGTGTTCAAACTCCAAAGTAGCTTGTGGAACACCTAGGCACTGACATGGCATAAAGTCCACGACTGTGCATTTTATTATCCTATATCACACATGACCTTTAAAGTCTTCATGAGCCCTGGTGATAACTGACAGGAACATAAGAGGACGAGATAGAAAACTCCAGGCACAGCCCCAGATGGGGACAGTAAAGGAAAGGAGGGTTGAGAAAGCCAGCCACAGCTCCTGGAATGTGGAGACCCAGGATCTGCTCCAGGTACTCTTCATTCAACTTCTTTTCTCTCTCCCTCCAGAATCCAGAGTCAAGAAGGAGTGTTAGTTAATATGCCAACATAGGGACAGACAGGCAGTCAGAGATCGGCCTGAGCTCACCTTCCCATGGCAGCTCCACGAGTCAAGATGATCACCAAGTACAGCTTCTGCAGTGGCAGACAAAGCCCTTGGTTGTGTTAGGATGAAGTTATCAAGGAGGAGAGAATGGCATTGCATGTCACTTCTAGGAAGGATATCAAGTGTATAACCTGGCACCTGGATCTCAATGCCCACATACAATAAGTAACTCAGCCTATTGACCCTGACAGAAATGTGAGGTTGTTGGCACAGACTTCCTTAGTAGGCCTGTCTTCCTTATTCCAGTGATGTCCATTACACTGCAGGGAAAATTCACAGCTCCTTCCCCTGGCTATATGCAGACTATCTCAATCAGCCACCTCCCCAACCTCATTTCATCCCACTCCTCACTCCTCATCCCCATCTTTGGTGATGAGAACAAGGCCTACTGCATAGTAAGTGCTTAACTATTCCCTCAATGAATAAATATGTGGAGAAGGGCTAACGGTCAACAGAGATGACACTGAAAGACACTTGACCTGTACCAAATTGGGTTTATCTGATTATAATTAGAGAGGGAAGGTCAAAGAGTGGCAAAACAGAAAAGAGAGGGAGACCAGTGGCACTGCTAATTGGCAAGGACAGCCCTGGTCCAGGAACAACAGCTGCGTCCCTGCGAAGGCAACAACACTGCAAAGATGAGAGAAATTTCCAGAAGGACTCACAAAGGAAGCCAACGTCAGGAGACCTCCAAACAGCCCTGTCTGAAGCATTCAGGCTGAAAGCTACACTCCCTTGACAGAAAATCTGTTGAAATCCTTCAGGCATGACTATTAACAGTGTCCTTATCAAGGTCAGTCACCCACATATTTCTGGAACACTTCCCCCAAATTGTGACTTTCTCAGCCCTTATTGGTGGGGGAGTGAAGGGGGCAAGAGGATCAGCTAAAACAATCATCTTTGTCCAAATAAAAGGCTTACAGCTATGTGCAAAGTCCTACATAATCAACTCTTCGTTTCAGGGAAGTTTACCTAAGACAGAGAAAACAAATTCTCAGGTATTCCAGAAGCACACTTCTAGTCAACTGCTTTAATGATGCATGAAGTGTTATGTTTGCCAGACTACAGAAGTTCCTTGTGGGCAAGAATGTTCAATTCTGCTATCTGCTCCATTTCAACAAAAGCAGCACGCAGTATGTACCCAATCAACACCAGCCTCCCTTAAACCAGCAGGGCCAATGGCAACAATGAATACCAGCCATTATGCAGGGCCATTTCCCAAGCAGAGGATTTTCTGGGTCACCTTCCCAAAGTTGAAAGTTCAAATAGTAAGGGAGGAGAATAAAAAAGCAAAGGATTACAGGTAAACCCTAAGAAAATCCTGAATGACTAAGGGAACAAAACCACAGAATGAATATCTGAATGATCAAACAGTTGGAAAAAAAAAAACACAGAATAAAGACATGAAAGAGTTGTTAGGCCAGCATGCAGAATGGCGTAAAAGTCATCAGGTTTCTCTCAACAGAGATTTAATCCTTCAGTCCCCACAGAGTGAAGGGAACAAAGAGGTACAGGCTACTGTTTTTAGAAAAAGAAAACAGAGCATGCAAACAAAAGACAGCTGCAGCCAGCCCTGAAATGCCAGCTTCCATCAGAAACCAACCTGACTGTCCACAGGTGGCACAGAGGAAAAGTAGCTTTCTGTCAAAGCTGGTCCCACAGCTTCAGCCACTTGACCCTGACTCCCTCCAAGAATCCAGCCCCATCCCGCGAGATTTTGTCTCATGAGATACACAAGCTTCTGAGTCCTACCAGCAAGCAGGAAAACATACTATCTTCCCATGAAAGGCAGAGGATGGGGGGCAAAGAAGTGTAGTTAAGAAAGGAAGGGAATTTGCTTCTCTAAGATTCTAGCCAAATTACGCGCAAAAGATTTCCCTAACGAAACACTGGCACAGTCTAAAACCTCCAGAATGGAGTTTAATGTTTACTTTCCAATCTATCACCAGTTTTGGAAGATCTGAAAGTATTTAATTTCCCTGAAATGGTACACATGCAACATTTCCTGGTGTGCTCATTTTTACCTTCTGTTAACCAAAATGTTTTAAGACAACTTAATATGCCATGAGAATACATTTCAAGGGAGCCTGGGAGCTGCACACAAATATCATTCATTCAGAAAATAAACTTTTGTCTCTTGAATACTTACTGAGCATCAGAAACAGCCCAGGGCTTTGCACTTACAAGTTAAGCTGTAATACAAACCCCTCAGTGGAAGGGGAAATGAGATGCAGTTCAAGAGAGTTGTAAGTAGTTAAGGGAAAGGTTGCAAAGCAATGGGTCCCAAACCTGACCTAACGTTAAACCCACAAGGAGGCGGTGTTGCTTAAATGTCCATTTCTGGGCATCAACCTAAGAACCTGCTAGAGCTGGTCTACTGTGGTGGATTGCAAGAACCCACAAATTTAACCAACCCCTCCCTCATGTGATCACAAGGCAGGTTTGGGAGCAGCTGCTATAGGAAGCATGGCAAGGGTGAGTTGACTGTGCTCACCCACACCATGTGAACTCAAAGTCTATAGGCAGCTTTGTACCAAAATGCCCACAAGATCTCATTAACTCAGCCACCTTGGAGGGAGTCCAGATGGCCCAAGACAGCCCAGCCTCCCATCCAGCTGGACTCTGGAGCAAAAGGAGTACACTTCCTGAGCATTGCTGCCAGGAGCCTGGCAGTTCTGAAGAACACTGGGTCAGAATGCTAGAAATCTTCAGAGCAAGATATGTGCATGTCTGCCTGGGCACTTGTATTGCCCATAATGGTGAAGGTCACGGAGGGCAGCAGGAAGCCGACTATAAGGCTTAGGGAGTTGGAAGAGGGAGACAGAGAGGGTAAGGCCTGTTTCATTTTTCACTCTGAGAAAGTAGGCTGTGGCTAACCTCCTTGATGACTCAGGGGTTTTAAAGAACCTTTTACTTGTAGTTATCAACAGCTTCAGCTGCAGAGGACAAGGTCTAAATAGGGCTATGATGGACTGCTAATGTTCACCCCTAACCATTCTCCACTCATTCCAAAGACTCAGAAATTGAGCAGAGCACCAGGATCTCCTGCAGCAGGTAGCAGGGGTAAGAGATGAAGAAATGTGTGCAACTTCTAGGCCACTAACTGCCCTTGCCCTTCCTCCCACATTTTATCCTCCCTTGCTCTTGCTTAGTCGCTAAGTCGTCTGACTCTTTGTGACCCCATGGACTGTACCCCATCAGGCTCCTTTGTCCATGGGATTTTCCAGGCAAGAATACTAGGGTGGGTTGTCATTTTCTTCTCCAGGTAATCTGTCCCTACCCAGGGATTGAAACCATGTTTCCTGCATTGCAAGCCAATTCTTTACCACTGAGCTACCAGGGCCAAATGACAGAAAGAAACCCAATGGAAGGAGTTCAGGCCCTTTAGCAGAAGAGAAGTGCTGTTCTAACCAACTTGAGTAAAAATCACTGCAGATGGTGACTGCAGCCATGAAATTAAAAGATGCTTGCTCCTTGGAAGAAAAGCTATGACCAACCTGAACAGCATATTAAAAAGCAGGGACATTATTTTGCCAAAAAAGGTCCATCTAGTCAAAGCTATGATTTTTCTAGTAGTCATGTGTGGATGTGAGAGATGGACTATAAAGAAAGCTTCGCGCCGAAGAACTGATGCTTTTTAACTGTGGTGTTGGAGAAGATTCTTGAGAGTCCCTTGGACTTCAAGGAGATCCAACCAGTCCATCCTAAAGGAATCAGTCCTGAATATTCATTGGAAGGACTGATACTGAAGCTGAAACTCCAATACTTCGGCCACCTGATGAGAAGTGACTCATTGGAAAAGACCCTAAAGCTGGGAAAGATTGAAGGCAGGAGGAAAGGGGGGTGATAGAGGATGAGACGGTTGAATGGCATCACTGATTCGATGGACATGAGTTTGAGCAAGTTCCAGGAGTTGGTGATGAATAGTGGAACCTGGTATGCTGCAGTCCATGGGTTCGCAAAGAGTTAGACATAACTGAGAGACTGAACTGAAACTCTAGGTTGTTTAAGTCACTACTGTTTTGCATTGAAGCAGCTGCTCATGTATTCTAACAAAAGGGCTTTCTTTCACACACGGAACACAAAAACTACTGCCCTTCATACTCCCTTTTCCTCCTCAGTCTTTCAATATGACAGACATTACCATCTTCAGCAACAAAGGATAGCTAGATAGCTAGTTAAGGTCAGGAGACTCAGAAATCTCTCTTTAATCCCCAACATCAAACTTCTTAGGTGCTAGACACACCTGAAAAAAAAAAAAAAAAACCTTTCATCTTCTACCCAACTAATGTCTCAATCTACCTTTTGAAGTGAATTTTCTACCAGTAATTACTATGTAAACTATTCGCAATTTCTGAAACAAGTCTAATATCACTTCTCCAATGCTAATGGTGTTCCCTCTGCCTGGAAGGCCCTTCCTGACCCGGAAATTCCTCCACATCAGGGCAAATTTCAAATGTAGAAATGTCCCCACTCCTAAGGGCTTAGGACTTCTTAAAAAATGGATTGGAGTATATTGTGGTAAACATGCCTGTTAATCCTCAAGGCTGTTGGGTTTTTGATATCAAGAACAGCTGACTCATCTTTGTAACCCCATCGACATCGCCAACTCCATGCATGTCAGTACCTAGCATAGTATGAATGAATTGAATATTTGGTGAACTAATGAATAAAGGTATTGAATTAACTGTGTTAATGATATCTTGAAAATAATTTCAAAATTGTTGAAAATTCAAAAGCAGAGCATATGCCTTAAGGAAATTTCCATGTAAATCAAACAACCACAAGTATTTCCCTTAAATTATTCAATATTATACTTTAGTCTCTTAAGGTAGGCAACTCAAGATTTTAAAGGATAACAGTGGAGTTAAAGATCCATGGCACTTATGAGCAACAACTATCATTTATTAAAAGCTGCACTTAATGGAAAGACAGTTTTGCACCAATCAGAAAAACAGGTAGTACACTAAGAAGTCTGAGTGGCCATATTTTTTTCAATGATCCTTTTGCTTTGAAAGCACATCCTACATTGAATCAAAAACATACACACATTAAACAACGTTTTTAAAAGTCCCCTTAGATGGTATGTAGATTTGTTTTTACCTAAAGATCTGAAGCGGAAAAAAAGTATATACACATTCCATATGCTAGCACTTAAGCGCCGGAAGCAACAGCCTAAGGTCTCTCTTTCCAAAGATAATGGAAACAGTATTTTCACAAACACCAAGAATAGGTCATGGGTCACAATTCCCAAGTACAAGGCAAATCTGGACCAACTCTATGCTCAGTAGAAATTCCCACTTTTGTGACTTGCTGACAGCATAGCCTGGGGACTAAGCAAATGTCTAACTAAAGGTTAAAGAACAGGAAAGACTCTCAAATAATACCACATTCAGAATATAAAACAGGAGCCTGAGGGGACCCACCTAAAATGATAACCTGAGGAAAAAGTTACTTCAAATTCTGTAAGGATCAATGAAGCCTTTTACCCTGGAGTTCCTGAAAAATAAAGCAGGTAATTCTTAAAATCACAGCATTTTAAAACTGGAGGGACCTTCAAGACCATTCATTCTAGATGCCCAGATATATTTAATGACTTTCTGGAAGGTGGATGGATGAACCGAGAGCCTGTCAAACAGAGTGAAGGAAGTCAGAAAGAGAAAAACAAATATCATATCTTAACACATATACATGGAACCTAGAAAAATGGTAGCAATGAGCCCATTTGCAGGGCAGGAATAGAGACACAGCATAGTGAAGAGACTTGAGGGCACAGGAGAGGGAGAAAGTGGGACAAATGGAGACAGTGGCACTGACATTCACACACGACCACGTGTAAAACAGATAGCCAGAGGGAAGCTGCTGTATGATGCAGGGAGCTCAGCCTGGCGCTCTGCGACGACAGAGAGGGGTGGGATGCTGGGGGAGGGTCAGGAAGGAGGCGATACATGTGTACTTATGGCTGATTCATGTTGATGCGCAGCAGAAACCAACACAACACTGTAAAACAATTATCCTCTAATTAAAAATAAATTAAAAATTAAAAAATGACTTGCTGGAGAACACAAGCCAGTTACGGGCACAGCAAAGCCTCGACTCCCCAGTCCTCAAAGATCTAATCCAGGGTGTCTCAGCACAGCATAAAGAATCAAGACTACTCCTTAACAAAATCTACACAGAGAAAACCAACTCCAGGAAAGGAAATAATCCAGTCCATTCAGAAATCCATCTTACACACACACACACACACACCAGGCATTCAATGCAGCAACAATTACAGACATTAAAAAGCCTCCAGGCAAATCTTACACTGGGATTCACTTAATGCAGCAGGTATTTACTAGGAATTAAAAAATGAGTGAAGCTAAAAGAAACACATTCCAACAGAGTTCACAGTAAGCGAAAGAAACAGAGGGGCCTACATACATAAATTACAAAACCACATGCTTCATCCCATATGGGAGATAAAAACAGAGTATTATGGGACATTTCGGACTCCATGATTAAATGTTTATTTGAATCTTTCCTCCCTCTGTAATTTCTAGGGTAATGTCTAGAAAATTATACTCTAAGCTAAGTGGATAAGATGCAAGGAGTTACAGACAATGCCCAGACTAAAATCAAAAGACTCTTTCAGAACCTTTGAAAAGACAGATTGAATCCTTCTCCAGAAGAGGAAATTCATCCTTGAAACTTTTTTCTAAGTCAAGTTTAAAAACATTGAGGGTATTGCATTTGTGGAAGACTAACGAGGACTCAATTCTAGTACAATATCTTCTAATTCAGACTTAGGTCACCTTCTCAGGTGGGTGAGAAATAGACCTGAACCACTGACAGGAATATCCCAAGCTGTCTTTGTCTTGAAGGTCGACAAACTCCATTATGCATGACCCCAATATCAACTGTGTTCTGGGGAAATTTGAAGTCAGAGACCACGAAAATAAAATAGACATGCGACCTTCACTTCCAGAACCACTAATAAAATACTGGAAGACATTAAGTACCTGAGCAATTGGCTCAGATCAGAGAGAAAAGATTTGTGAGTATTAGTAAAACAGCTCCCAACTTTAGCTCTCTCTTTGGCTTCCTGAAGCAAGGGTCTTGTTGGGGTTGCATGGACCATCCGAACCACAAAATACCAACCAATATCAAGGAGAGGAATAAACGCTCACAGAAGACCTCCCACCAGGGCCTTCACCAGAGAAGTGAGGCCAGCACAGAAGAACGCTCCTACCGCTAGAAGGGCTAGTGAATGAGGTGGGATTTCAGAATCCACTCAAGGGACTGGAGCAAAACTGTATTGAAGAGGGATCTACACCTCCTGGGGAACAGAGAGAATTCATGTGGGCAGGACCAAAACATTTGGATTCTAAACATGCCCCATCATTTATTACATTTTTTTAAACACCAAAAATATTTTGTATTGGGGTGTAGCTGATTAACAATGCTGTGGTAGTTTTAGGCGAACAGTGAAGGGACTCAGCCATACATATACACGTATCCTTTCTCCCCTAAACCCGCCTTCCATCCAGGCTGGCCCATAACATTGAGCAGAGTTCCATGTGCTATACAATAGGTCATTGTTGATTATCCATTTTAAATATAGCAGTATATACCTGACCTTTCCAAACTATCCCTCTCCTCACTCCCTGGCAACTACAAGTTTGTTTCTTAAGTCTGTGAGCCTCTGTTTTGTAAGTAAGTTCATTTGTATCATTTATTTTTAGATTCCAGATATAATGGATGTCGTACAATATTTCTCCTTCTCTGTAGAACTTAACTTTACTCAGTGGACACACTCTAGGTCCATCCATGTTGCTGCACTTATTGCATATTTTGTGAGCAAAAGTTTTGAGTGACTCAGACATTTATTTTTACTGCACAGCACCCAGAAAGTCATATCTTCTTAAAGCCGTTGACCAATTATGGGGTGAACTTAAGACGTAACAGTCTACACACACACACACACACACACACACACACACTAGTGTATATAAAATAGATAACCAACAAGGACCTACTGTGTAGCACAGGGAACTCTACTCAATATTCTGTAATAACCCATATGGAAAAAGAATTGGAAAAGGAATATATAAACATGTATAGACATAAAAGTTATGACCAACCTAGATAGCACATTGAAAAGCAGAGACATTACTTTGCCAACTAAGGTCCGTCTAGTCAAGGCTATGGTTCTTCCTGTGGTCATGTATGGATGTGAGAGTCGGACTGTGAAGAAAGCTGAGCGCCAAAGAATTGATGCTTTTGAACTGTGGTGTTGGAAAAGACTCTTGAGAGTCCCTTGGACTGCAAGGAGATCCAAGCAGTCCATTCTGAAGGAGATCAGCCCTGGGATTTCTTTGGAGGGAATGATGCTAAAGCTGAAACTCCAGTACTTTGGCCACCTCATGTGAAGAGTTGACTCACTGGAAAAGACTCTGATGCTGGGAGGGATTGGGGGCAGGAGGAGAAGGGAACGACCGAGGATGAGATGGCTGGATGGCATCACTGACTTGATGGATGTGAGTCTGAGTGAACTCTGGGAGTTGGTGATGGACAGGGAGGCCTGACGTGCTGCGATCCATGGGGTCGCAAAGAGTCAGACACGACTGAGCGACTAAACAGAACTGATAGACATAAAACTGAATCACTATGCTATACGGCTGAAACTCATACGATATTGTAGATCAACTATACTTCAATTAAAAAAAAACTTTTTAAGAGTTAATATTCTACCCTGCCTCCTTGTTACTGCCCAAAGTTGTACCAGGAATGAGTGAGAGAATGGACATGAACACTGCAACAGAAATGATGTTATAACCACCCACACCACTTTTCTGCCCTGTTCACACTGATACCTACTCGCATACTATTCTACAGAAGGCAGCAAAACTGTATTTTAATGCTACCCTTGCAGATAACTCTGAGAAAAAAAAAATGTACTTTCCTCAGAAGTTGGCACATGTGTTTATTTAGGGAGACATATCTATACCACACTAGCAATAAAACTAATTCAACTTCTGGGAACCAGAGAGTCGATGTCACCTCTATCTCCTTCCCAAAATTCCATGAGGGAGAGGGGAAAAAAAAAGCAAATTGCCACTGGCAGAGTTTCGTGTTTAAGGTGCACAGAACGATTCAAGAGCAAGTCAAGGTTTCCCAGCAAATGCCTATTCATTTACCCGGTAGGAGGTGCCACGCCATCTGGCACTCACGTCCAGTGAAAGATATATTGCTTAGGATCAATGCTGAGCAGCGAGCAAGTTTATTTTTATCCTTTCATGCGCAAAACTACAAGGACATAAATGTCTGCGTTAGACACGCCAGAAAGACTTAACGAGACTGGAAAATGGAATCCAAAAATGGGATCTGGCAGGAACCAGCTTTCATGGAACTTGATTAAATAACACCCTCCTCCTGACGCCAAGGAATCCCAACAAACCCCTCAACGCCTCAGCTAGAGACTCCCTGGGAGTGGAAGGGAGGGGAGACAGCCTTGCAGCCACTGATGTCAAAGGTCTTGAAGGGGCTCACACCCCAGCCGGGACTCTGGAGGCTGCCTGGGCACTTCAGCCTGAGTGCAAGGCCAGCCACAGGGGACGGTCAGCCCATCACTGGCTGCTGGACTGGCCACTCTGTGGTCTTCTCCCTCTGGGGCTCTTTGAGTCTTCCAGAACCAACCAGGATCTTCTTTTTCCAAGTGAAGTTACTACCTTTTTCTTTAACAGAAACATTATGTTTCTCATGCCAAAAATGTACTCAGTGACAAATCATCAGAAAAGCACAAATAAAGTTAAAAAATCAGTTGTCACCTCACCACTCACATATTTACTGCTACGATTTTGGTATATTTCATATATACACAGAGAATGTGTGAATACACATATATATGTATCACAAAAATACTATTATATTTGCTTTCTTATAGCCTGGTTTTATGGGCTACCCAGGTAGCTCAGTGGTAAAGAATCCGCCAGGCAATGCAGGAGACAGAGGAAAGGTGTGTTTGATTTCTGGGAGGATTCCAGGGAGGATCCCCTGGAGGAGGAAATGGCAACTCACTCCGGTATTCTTGCCTGGGAAATCCCATGGACAGAGAAGCCTGGTGGGCTATAGTTCATGGGGTCACAAAGAGACACAGCCGAGCACACACACAGCCTGCTTTTATATCTTAAAAACACATTTTAAGTGTTTTCTCAGAATAAAGAATATCTTTACACCACAATTTAAAAGGTAAATAGTACTCCACTATTCCAGTGGTCATGTATGGATGTGAGAGTTGGACTGTGAAGAAAGCTGAGCACCGAAGAATTGATACTTTTGAACTGTGGTGTTGGAGAAGACTCTTGAGAGTCCCTTGGACTGCAAGGAGATCCAACCAGTCCATCCTGAAGGAGATCAGCCCTGGGATTTCTTTGGAAGGAATGAGGCTAAAGCTGAAATTCCAGTACTTTGGCCACCTCATGCGAAGAGTTGACTCACTGGAAAAGACTCTGATGCTGGGAGGGATTGGGGGCAGGAGGAGAAGGGGACGACAGAGGATGAGACGGCTGGATGGTATCACTGACTCGATGGACGTGGGTCTGAGTGAACTCTGGGAGTTGGTGATGGACAGGGAGAGCTGTGATTCATGGGGTCACAAAGAGTCTCAGACACGACTGAGCGACTGAACTGAACTGAACTGATGTTACCATCCTAAAGGAAATCAACCCTGAATATTCACCGGAAGGACTGACACTGAAGTTTCAATACTTTGGCCACATGATGCGAAGATTCACTGGAAAAAACACTGATGCTGGGAAAGATTAAAGGCAAAGGAGAAGGCGGTGGCAGAGGATGAGATGGTTAGATAGCGTCACTGACTCAGTAGACATGAATCTGAGCAAACCCTGGGACAGTGTGAAGGACAGAGGGGGCTTACAGGCTGCAGACCACAGGGTCACAAAGAGTTGAACATGAGTTAGCAACTGAACATCAACAACAATTGGGCATTTATTTTTCTCCCAATTTTTCTCTGTTAGAAAATAATGCAACAGCACAATGTCTCTCACTCCAATCCTCGCAATTTCAGAAATAGAAAAAAGGAATAACTAGATCAAAGAAGAGAATTTTTAGGCTGTTGGTATAGTAATATTACCACATTGTCTTTCAGAAAAGTTATGCCAACTTATACTCCCCACTAACAAGGTACAAGGATGCTCCTATATACCCAATGCTCTCAAAGTTTTTATTATCTATATTTTATTGTCACTTAAAAAATGAGTTACCAGTAAGGTGCACATGACCACTGATAATAATAACAGTAATAATAATAATACAGTCATGACATTCACCAGGCACTTACTGGGTACCAGGCACTGTTCTAAGAAGTTTACATGTGTGAAGTATGGCTATATTCTAGACCCCACTATATGGATGGGGAAAATGAGGTACAGAAAAGTGAGGTCATCTGCCAATGTGTAAGTGGAGGGGTTGGGGGTTTGAATCCATGTGATCTAGTTCCAGAGTCCAGGCTCTTAATCACTAGACCACACAACCACAGGGGGAACTCTCAGGAAGAAGGAGAGAAGGGATCACTGGAAATATCTCCGGCCTGTCACACCCTGCCCTTTATTCACATGTTCAGTTATCACCACTGGTGAGGTTGTCCCATAAGTGACAAGCAAGAGTTGTCTGTTCTAACAAACTAAATCTGAGAGCAAACTATGTACTTCCTATTGGCTTACTCATTAAAGTGACCTGTGTTTATTTCTTTCACACGTAACTATTTGCCCGGTCATACCAGTCACATAAAAGGAAGTGGCTTACTTGTCTCCTTGTAAAATAAAGTATTTAGGACTCAGTAATTTCACTTCTGGGTAGAGAGATACCCCTAAAGTACTGAAAGTAAGAACTGGAACAGATATATCTGAACACCTATGTTCAAAGCAGAATTGTTCACAACAACCAAATGGTGGAAGCAACTGACCATTGACAAGGAATGGATAAACAAAATACAGTATACATGTCCAATGGAATATTATTTAGCCTTAAATAGGAAGAAAATTCTGGCACGTGCTATAGTATAGATGAAACTCGAAAACATTAAGCTAAACAAAAGCAGTCAGCACAAAAGGAGAAATATTGTAGGATTCCACTTCTGTGAAGTACCTAAAACAGGCAAAGGCAAAGAGACAGAAGGAAGAATGGTGGTTGCCGGGGGCTGGGGGTGGCTGCCAGGGGCTGGTTGCCAGGGCCTGGGGGTGGTTGCCAGCAGCTGGGGGCAGTCAAAGGAAGCAGGGGTTGTTCTTTAATGGGTACAGGTGGGAAGATGAAACAGTTCTGGAGATGAACAGTGGGCAAGGTTACACAGGGATGGGAATGTACTTAATGACACTGCGCTGTACATTTAGAAATGGTTTAAATTATACCTTTTATGTTATATGTACTTAACCACAATTAAAAACATTTTTTTGAAAGCAAAGGGCCTCCTATGAACTTTGCATCTAGTTAGGATGCTTCAGCCACTCAGGCCCTCATCAATTCCCCATAAACCTTTCTGGGAAAGGCTACCCAACAGAAGTTGAGAGGGAATACAAATGATTAAGAGATGAAAATGCTTCTAGAAACACTCAGTCTTAAACTACATGGAAGAACTTGTACTGACTTCCACATAAGTGAGCAGTCTGAATACCAAAAGAAAAAAATGGATTCCAAAGGATGGACTATAGAACCACACCTGTACAGGAATCAAAGAACCAATGGGAAAATGAGGTGAGCATTCCCTAATTAACTGCTGAGGATAACAAGCACAACCACAGGAAAGGTGTTCCCACTAGCCTATATAGGTCAGCAAACCTCAGGTCTCCAGTGGCCAAGAATATCAGGTACAGAAAAACTGTCCATCCACAAGTCAGGATTGGGGCACGCTTATTAAGAAGGGTACCTCTGGGAGTCAGGAAGATAGCTTCTGAACACTCAGCAACTCACTGTATTCACACAGCATCACAGAATAGTTTTAGAAAGACTCAAATGCAGAACTGTTGTCTTTGTGACTTATGTAATAGAAGGTCACTATAACATTCCCAGAGACAGCTTAATCACCATGAGACTATATAAAGCTCTTCTAAAGAAAGGAAAGCTAGAACTATCAAGGCTAATCACATATTACTGCCTAACCACAAACCCAACTCTATAGACACAGGATTAGACAGTCAACACCAAGACAAGGGCTGGGATCACCTACCAGGCCACTATCTTATATCTTGCTAGCTCAAATCCTCCCTTATACAGTAAGGGGGGATCTTCCCTGGTGGCTCAGACAGTAAAGCATCTGCTTACAATGCTGGAGACCTGGGTTCGATCCCTGGGTCGGGAAGATCCCCTGGGGTCGGGAAGATCCCCTGGTGTCGGGAGCCGCGTTAGGCATTACTGACAAAATGGAGGCACAGTCCCCAGCCCCCTCTCCTCATTCCGCAGGCACGGTTCTCGGGATGAAGGAGTTAGGCCTTGCAATTCTGACGTCTTTTCCTTTCCTTGGCTGAGGTGACTGAAAAGGAATATTAAGGTGCTTTAAGGTGCTTATTGTTCTTGAGAGGAGCATGAGAAGGCATAAAGCCTTCTGCAGCATTGCTCAGAAAATAATTCATAAAGTTAATCACTGACATTTGTTCAAGGACTTTTACAAAAGAGTGTTCCAAGATGAGCACATAGGCCGTAGCTTGAGGCCATGGGAGGGATTGATATCTGAAGCCTATTTTCGAGGAAATGTTTATGGCGAAGGAGTTTAATGAATTTAGGGCTTAGAAATAATTAAAACAGTTAGAAGTTAAAGATTTAAGGAATGTTGTAAAGTTAGCATATTTTGCTCAGAGAAGGTGATGGCACCCCACTCCAGTACTCTTGCCTGGAAAATCCCATGGATGGAGGAGCCTGGTAGGCTGTAGCCCATGGGGTCGCGAAGAGTCTGACACGACTGAGCGACTTCACTTTCACTTTTCACTTTCATGCATTGGAGAAGGAAATGGCAACCCACTCCAGTGTTCTTGCCTGGAGAATCCCAGGGACGGGGGAGCCTGGTGGGCTGCCGTCTATGGGGTCACACAGAGTCGGACACGACTGAAGCGACTTAGCAGCGCAGCAGCAGCATATTTTACTATAGCTTATAGGAATTTTTAGAGACACTATAGCTAGAAGCCTTTTTAAGAGACAGTGAGCTCAGGATGTTAGGGGCAAACAGGACTTAGGAAGATAAGTAGTAAACTGAGGAATGTAGCATGAGTTACAATGTAATCACAAGTTAACTATAAGACACATTAGAGGAGGTAGATAATAGATAAGGTTAATTCCGAGAGAATCACTGAAGCAGGAACTCTGAGGAGCAACAACGATTTATGGAGATAATAAATCTGGGAGAGGGGGAACTGAAAATGTCAAACCTCTGGGCTAATGTTTTTGTAAAAGTATAAAAGAGAATCTTAAACTTGGAATAAACAGGCAGTCCATAGAAAATTGAGAGGCTGTCTCATCGCCGACACCGTTCATCTCTTCAGGTTGAATCCCTGGCTGCTGGAGTTAGACTCGGGCACACTGGAGAAGAAAATGACAAACCACTCCAGTACTCTTGCCTGGAAAATCCCATGGACAGAGGAGCCTGGTAGGCTACAGTCCACAGGGTCGCAAAGAGTCGGACACGACTGAGCGACTTCACTTTATATAATAAAGAATCTGACTGATCTTAGTCCTTGGTTCTGGAGAAGGCAATGGCACCCCACTCCAGTACTCATGCCTGGAAAACCCCATGGACGGAGGAGCCTGGTGGGCTACAGTCCATGGGGTCGCTAAGAGTTGGACACAACTGAGCGACTTCACTTTCACTTTTCACTTTCATGCATTGGAGAAGGAAATGGCAACCCACTCCAGTGTTCTTGCCTGGAGAATCCCAGGGACGGGGGAGCCTGGTGGGCTGCCGTCTATGGGGTCACACAGAGTCGGACATGACTGAAGCGACTTAGCAGCAGAAGCAGCAGCATCAGTCCTTGGTTCTTGAAAGGGAGACTATAAATCCTTGGAATTTCCTGAGTAACAGAAGTGTCTTTGTTATTCATGAGCTGCTTGGATCACACCTGAGGTTATCTAAGATAAGAAGACTCAGACTGGGGGCTGATCATCAGTACGAAAAACCATGTGATTAGAGAGGTGGGGCTTTGAGGCAGCCCAATCCTGAGAAGAGGAGAAAGGCTGGAGATTGAATCATTGGCCATGTGGATGGACTCAATCAATCATGCCAGCATAATGAAACCCCAATATACTCTCTGAACACCAGACTCAGTGAGGCTTGCCAGCTGGTGAATACAACGATGAGCTGGAAGATGACAAACCCTAATTCCACAAAAAGAGGGTATGAAAGCTCAGCGTTTGGAACCCTCTCAGGCTGTGCCTGTGTCTCTTTATTTGGATAGTCCTGATCTATGTCCTTTAAAATTAAACTCCAGGCAAGAATACTGGAGTGGGCAGCCATTCCCTTCTCCAGGGCATCTTCCCTTCCCAGGGATTGAACCTGGGTCTCCTGCATCACAGGTAGTAGATTCTCTACTATCTGAGCCACCAGGGAAGCCTGATCTACATCCTTTAAAATTAAACTCTAATCATAAGTATAGAACTTCCTTGAGTTCTGAATCATCCCAGTAGATTACTGAACCTGAGGAGTCACGGGAACCCCCAGACTTGGCAGCCAGTCAGAAGCATTAGTGGTTTAGGGACCCCAGTTGAAGGGTGCACCAGTTCCAGGTGGTCAGTATCAGAACTGTAACTATGTGGTATTAAAATAGTCCTCCCAACACACACTCCCAACTGACTCAAGTGCTATACACTGGTTCAGCACTGGAGCCCACACAACAGAGCTTCATCTGCTACCATTTAGGCAAACTGCTAATGACTAGAAAATTTTCCCCCATTCAAATACTGCCATGTGCAGCAACATGGATAGACCTAGAGATTATCATACACGTAAAATAAACCAGGAAGAGAAAGAGAACTATCTTGTGATATTCCCTTATATGTGGGACCTAAAATGTGATATGAAGGAACTAAAAAAAAAAAAAAAAAAAAGCAGAAGCAGACTCACAAGGATAGAAAACAAACTTATGGTTACTAAGGGAAACAGGGTTGGGAAGAGAAAATTAGGAGTTTGGGATTAACATATACATACTATTATATATATATATATATATATATATATATATATAATAAACAATAAGGTCCTACTGTAAAGCACAGGGAACTGTGTTCCACATCCTATAATAAACCATAATGGAAAAAAAACATGAAAAAAAATACACACACACACACAAATATATGTATATATAACTGGATCACTTTGCTGTATACCAGAAATTAAAACATTGTAAATAAACTATTTTAATTTTAAAAAAAAACACACAAAAAAGAAAATTTTCCCCATTCAGCACTCGTGCTCCTGTTTAGTCGCTCAGTCGTGTCCAGCTCTTTGTGACCCCACGGACTACAGTCCACCAGGCTCCTCTGTCCATGGGATTCTCCAGACGAAAATAGTGGAGTGGGTCGTCATGCTCTCCTCCAGGGGATCTTCCCAGCCCAGGGATCGAACCTGCATCTTCTATGTCTCCTGCATTGGCAGATGGGTTCTTTACCACTGAGCCACCTGGGAAGTCCCACCCCTCCAAGGATTCACAGGTCATTGCCCCACTCCCAGTTGCTCCCATTCTCCATCCTTATAGCCATGTGCCTAGTCCCTTGGGGAAGACAGCATGCTTTCTGATGATAGATTTATTCAGCTTTGAGTGGAGCTCAGGAAAACTAATTTTGAGAACACTACAGTACTGGGGAAGATTAACTGTTTCCCTGAAAGTCTTTTCCAACAAAAATACAAAATTAACAGCTGGATTACATCTGGAGCCATCCAGCTGTTAATTTTGTATTAAATTTTGTGACAAATTCCCCTGCAATCAATGAATAGATTCAAAGTTGTTCCTTTTCAATACTATCTCGCTCACCACAGGCAGAACCTCTCCACAGGTGACATGAATCCCTTTCTCCCTTCTTTTTTCCCCTAATTACTTAAAAGTATTACATAAATGCTTCTTCACTTTTATTAAATTGGTATAAGGTTAATGTTTTCAGTATGCTTAGTACTACAATTAAAAACCTCAGCGGTCACAGTGGTCATTTTTCAAACAGAAATGATGTAAGAAGGACATCAGCTGACTGTCCTTATAATTCATGTCCTCTTTTCAGCATTCAAGGCACTCAGGACTGGGCAATCAGAAAAGTCTGCTTGCCCTCAGGGCACTTACATGCCAGCAGGGGATAAAATCAAAAAAGGGAGAGGTGTGGGCAGGCATGCACTGTATGTGTACATATGCACAAACAGGGGAAAAGATCAATGATGTTAATAATAGCATGAGTGTAGATATGTGGAAGAACAGGATGTGTGTTCCTGGAGTGAAATCAATATTTTTCATTCAAAAGGGTAGGAGATGAAAACACAGAGGGATCAGATGCTTCTGAACTAAGGTATCCAACCCCTCATCACTGTCTCCTTCCCCTCCCCTGAATCTCTGCCTCCTTACACTGGACATTTGACTTTCCTACCTGACCTCTAAGGCTTCCTTACAGCCAGTTCTCCATCCAAGCTAAATGACCTTTACAAAACAGAAATTAGATCAGGTCACATCCCTGATCAAAACAATCAGTATAAAACTAACTCCGCACCACGCCAGCGAGGTTCTCCATGTTCCAGAAGTGTTTGCCCTCCAAACTCAGCGTCTTGTTCCCCTCTGCCCACACAGCCTTCATGCTGAGTCAGGTTGCTCCTGCCTCAGGCACCTACACCTGCCATTTCTTCCTGGAGCTTCTTTTACTCCGGATATGTGGATTCCATTGTCATTCACATCTGGGCAGGAACATCCCTCCAGGGAGCAGCCTCCTAGACCACCGAACCCTATATAGCACCCAATACATACTTCTTATCCCTCACCCAACTGGATTCTTCTCCACCTTCATCTCTACCTGACATGTGATTTACCTCTTTCTCCACTTCCTCTATCTTTTTGCACTACTGTATCTGCTGCGCCTAGACTGATGCTGGGCACACAGTAGGGGCTCAGTGAACAGCTGCCAGATGGAGGGATGAATGGCTTTGAGGATGCCACCAACCTCCTAATCCACAACCAGGTGAATCTGGGCTCTCCATGCCCCCTGCTCCCAGATCACATACTCTTGGGTCAGCTCTTATCGTCAGCCAGCACAGAAGACAACACTTTCCACCAGATTAGGCCAACTGCTCCAATTCCCTCCCCCTGTGATTCTGATCCTAAGAGCATAAGGACGTCCTACAAAATCATCCGACAACCCAACATTTACCAAATGGCCCCAAAGTGCTTCTTGGTCAATACATTTACCCAAATAGTGAAATAAGGATCGTCATCCTTTCCAACAGGCAGTGGCTAGAGAAGACTCCTGGGGAGGTAGAAACCATCTCCAGGGCTCCCTTTTCTTGCACAGACTCAGTCACCACTCACTGAACTCCTTCCAAGTGAGGGCTGTGAGCTCAGCTCTGAAAGCACAATGAATCTCAAGTCAGTCCCTGGGGCAGGGGGCTTCATGAAGTCTAGTATGGGAGAAAGGCAAGACTGGACATCCTTCAGACAGCCACTATGAGCCTCAGTGCTTTGTCCTCTCAAAAATCACTATTGGAAACAGACTCACAGAGAATGAACTTTTTGGTTACCATCAATGAAGGGTGGGGGGAAGAAATAGGGAGTTTGGAATGGACATGTACACACTGCTATTTTTAAATGGATGACCAACAACGACCTACTGTGCAGCACAGGAACTCGGCTCAGTATTCTGTAATAACCTAAACTGGGAAAGAATTTGAAAGATATACATTTATATGTACAACTGAATCACTTTGCTGTACACCTAAAACTAAAACATTGTTAATAAACTATATTCCAATATAAAATTAAAAGTTAAAAAAAAACAAAACAGCATGGCTGTCAGCAACCAAACTGAAATCTCCTTTGTGTGTGTGTGTACGTGCACTCATTGACTCAGTCATGCCCAACTGTTTTCGATCCCAAGGACTGTAGCCCGCTAGGCTCCTCTGTGTGTGGAATTCTCCAGGCAACAATACTGGAGTGGGTAGTCATTCCCTTCTCCAGGGGATTTTTCCAGACCCAGGGATGGAACATGTGTCTCCTGCATTGGCAGGCAGATTTTTTACTGCTGAGCCGGCCGGCAGGGGAGTCCAGAATCTCCTTTGAGACTACTTCAAATTGCCAATATAATAAGTGACTATATTACTGCACAAAATAAAACTTTAGCAGGTACGGTCCCCCTTTCTGAGATAGTTTAAATACACAAATACCATATTTGACTAGGAATTACCGTGATAAAGTATGGCAGCAGTCATTAAAAGATGGCTTCCAGTGTCCATGTAAAAAAAATTTTTTTTAATCGCTGTTGGGGAAAATATGGTGTCAATAACTATACCTCAGGGTGAAAAGTAGGTGACCGAAAGACCTTCTGGCCTGGTGGGAAGGCTTGAATGGGGTGTGGGGGAGAAGACTGCCCGAAATCTCACCCCTAAGGCTGCCTTCAACACGTTCACAGAGGTCAAAGACAACTTTTCTCCTCTTCTCTGGCAAGGGCAGTGACCCGAAGGACAAGTTTGTGGTGACTGACAGGGCCTACCAGCCTCCTGCCTTCAATCTTTCCCACATCAGCGTCTTTTCCAATGAGTCTGCTCTGCGCATCATATCACTCCTGGGATTCAGGCTCTTCAGGCAGCAAGGAGACACACCCTGTGAGCCATGAGCCTCAGGCAACTCACCTCTGCTTGTGAGCCAGGGACCCCCAAATGTGGAAAAGAGCAGAACCCCTAGCATCTTGGCTTCTGGGACATGAACACGCTCTTTCTGAACCAGGAAAAACCCAACTAGCAGGACAGGGTACAGGCTGTGGACAGAGGCCTCAGCATCTCAGAAACAGGAAGATTAATGTTAAAGTCATATCTGCCTGCTTTCCTACAGCATGTTTTACTACGGTTCTTCTTTCTACCACCCATGGGTCTTACTGATAGATAGGTGATTGCCAAAGGTCTAAGCAGGTTAGAGGAGGGGAAGGAAAAAAAAAAAAGACAACTTTGGGAAAGCTCTATGCCATCATTTAATTTTTTTCTGGGAACTGAAAAAATACCACTATGATTCTAGGCACTAAGTATCTGATTCCAGGTAAAAGCACTCATGCCAAAATTACTACAGAAACAAGACATGCAACACACAGAGCCTTTGTTGAGCTGCACAGTCATCATGTAAAAATGACAGTTATTTCCCTTAAGGGGTGATAATTAATATTGCCTTTACATAAGCTACTGTTTTTTAAGTTTTCCTTTTTTCCTGATGTTTTCCTGCATTAGCAATCAGCAGGGTGATCGACATCACTGTCAGGCTTTTTCTCTGAGAGATGAACACTTTCACCAACACTTTCCTGTAGGCAGAGAAGTATTCCCTTTTGAAAAATAAAGCAAGGGGAGGGGGGTTTTAGGGTATAGTTCTTGCCCCACAGCATTCTGGGATTCCCTTGCACCTGATCCCAAACCCACTGGATGAGATTCTGTCCATACTCAAGACTTAACACAAGTGAATGTGGTACAGGAAAAACTCTCCCTTGCTTCTAAAATGCTCTCCCCATCAGGCCAGCCTTGCCTCCCAGCCATTCAAACATCCCCCGCCACCCCCAACCCCCAAACCCCCAGGCCACGACACTCACAGCTTATGGGATCTTAGTTCCCCAACCAGGGATCAAACCCAGGCTCATGGCAGTGAAAGCACCAAGTCTTAACCACTGGACTGCCAGGAAATTCCCAATTCAAACATTTTTGAGTACTTTTGTCAGTTACTCAGTATGTGCTGATGAGTAGGTATGATCCCATCCCTCAAACTTGAGTGGAAAGATAGACAACAATGGATCATTCAACTATAGCATAAAAGTAGAATCTACCTAGTGATTCCACAAATGTTTGCTGAGCGCTGTTCTGGATGCCAAACACATGCTGGTACACAAAACCAAGAGGACATACACAGGATAATCACAAGAACACAGAAGAAATACATCACATCCTATCCAGGAGGATCAAGAAAGGCTTCTCTGAAAAAAGGAACCCCTGAAAGATGAAAAGATGGTGGAGGAAGGCATCCCTAGCAGGGAGGTGACCAAGGACACCCCAGTGCCCGTTCCACTGCACTCCTGGAATGGGAGGCAGGGGGCCAAGAGCAGTCTTGGGAAGCAAGACAAGGTAACCGGGACCTTGATGCCACAGCAGGACTTCCCTGTTGTTGACGTTCAGTCGCTAAGTAGCACCCAGCTCTTTGCAGCCCATGGACTGCAGCACGCCAGGCTTCCCCGTCCTCAGCTATGTCTCGGAGTTTACTCAAACTCAAGTCCATTGAGTTGGTGATGCCATCCAATCGTCTCATCCTCTGTTGTACCCTTCTCCTCCTGCCTTCAATCTTTCCCGCATCAGTGTCTTCTCCCATGAGTCTGCTCTTCGCATCAGGTGGCCAAAGTTTTAGAGCTTCAGCTTCAGCATCAGTCCTTCCAATGAATATTCAGAGTTGATTTCCTTTAGGATTGACTGGTTTGATCTTGCAGTCCAAAGGAATCTTAAGTCTTCTCCAGTACCATACAGGGCTCTCCTGTAGTTGAGTAAATCTGAAGAGCCTGAATCCCAAGAGTGGTGTGATCCAACGTCCATCTCAGATATATCATGAGATGGTTTTTATCTGCAAGTATTGCCTCTCCTGCCTCAGAGGCTTGAAAATGCAAAAGACAAGCAGATTTAGATTAAGTAACTGGATACAAATACATTTCCAAAAAAATAAGAATCTTCTATTCCCCAAAATAGAAGATTCTTCCCTGTTTTAATTAGAGAAGATGGCTAGAAACCACTAAGTGGGTGGGAGGGGAGGAGGGAAGGAAAAGGATGTTTTTTTTTCACAAGCCCCCAAAATTAAGTGAGCAAAAAGCAGTTTCCCAGAGACAAACAGTACTGACTTAGTAATTCTGCTAGAACTGTTCGTTTTCATCTCTGCTGGGACCAACAGAAGCTGCGTGGAAACGCTCTTCACGTCCCGTGTGGCCTGCTGCCACTTCACACCTCAGTAGGAGCCACACCAGCCTCCCAGCTTTGCCGCCAAGCTCGTCATGCAAAAGCCAGCCTCTGACAGATCCAGAAAGGAGTCGTACATATTCTCCCCACAGAGGATGGCTGCAGAGAAGGCTGTTTTTTCCAAATAGTATTTTACATTAATTTAATAGTTCAACATTCCCAAGGGCCTTCAGACTGAGGACTGCAATTCTACAACATGAAGGACAATTTCAGATCCCCACAGCCCAAAATTCAACTATTAAACATTCCATCCCTATAGACAAGATACACTTACTACTCAGAAAATGGTACCCTGAATATAATACACTGAAACAATGAGATCACACTGCGACATTATAGTTTCCAATCAAAATCTAATTAAAAGTTGCTATATAGTGTATCCTGATTATTCACCAAAGTTTAAGCCTACCAGCTATTCTAGCTTCAAATGAACTTGATAGCTTTGATACAACCACAAACTCCAATTTGATAACTACACAATTATCTGCCTTCCAAATAAAATTCTAAAGCCCAACAAGTAACATCATAATTAGGCTGGTTACATTTTTTATTATGGAAGGAAGCATATTAAATGTTACTACCTGGAAGGCCAATGTTTCTCTTAGGGAAGCCACACATGAAACAAACTGGGGAGTTTTGTTCATCTCCCACTACAATTTGCCAAGATGTTTAACTGCCACATTTTAGAACACTTCAAAAGTTCCCAATCAGAAATAAAATTGAGAGATGGGTTAAAAAGTAGTTTTCTTGGACTTTCCTGATGGTCTAGTGATTACGAATCTGTCTGCCAACGAAGGAGACATGGGTTCAATCCCTGGTCCAGGAAGATGCCACATGCCTCAGGGCAACTAAACTCATACGCCCCAACTACTGAAGCCCCCGAGACTAGAGCCTGAGCTCCACCACAAGGGAAGCCAGGGCAATGAGAAGCCCGAGCACCACAATTAAAAGTAGTCCCCACTTCTCGCAGCTAGAGAAAGCCCTCATGCAGCAACAAAGACCAAAACCTGCTTTACCAGACATGTTTTCATTCTCTTTCGTTCATTTTTCTTAAAGATCCCAACCATATGTTCATCGCAGCATTATTTACAATCATCAAGGTCTAGAAACAACTCAAGTGCCCATCAATGGATGACTAGATAAAGGAGAAGTGGTATATATGCACAATGGAGCAATACTCAGCCATAAAAAAGATGAAATCTTGCAACAACGTGGAACAATACTCAGCCATAAAAAAGATGAAATCTTGCAACAACGTGGATAGACCTTGAGGGTATTAAGGTAAGTGAATAACACAGAGGAAGACAAATACTGTACAATTTCTCTCATGCGGAATCTAAAGAACAAAAAATAAATAAATGAACAACCAACAGAAAGAAACACATAGACACAGAGAAGAGCAGTGGTTGCCAGAAGGGAAAGGGTCAGGAAGGAGGGACGGGAATGGATAAAAGGGATCAACTGTTAGATGAAAGATGGAAACTAAGTTTTTGGTGATGAGTATGCTATCGGGTATATGGAAATAATAATATGATGTTGTATACTCGAAACTTATATAATGTTATAAACCAATGTTACTTCAATAAAAAATAAAAATAGATCTTAACCATCCTAACAGTTGTGTACCAGCACAGGGGACACCAAGCATGGACCATTATTTAACCATTCCCCTCCTTCATACAGCTCAACTATGTCCAGCAACAATCACACAATCATCATCATTCTACTCTTGAATCCTTTAGTTTTAAACTAAGTATTTAAGTCATGCGGCAGCCTGGATGGGAGGGGAGTTTGGGGGAGAAATGGATACACGTACATGTATGGCTGAGTCGTTCTGCTATGCACCTGAAACTATCACAACACTGTTAATCAGCTATACCACAATACAAAATATAAAGTTTAAATAAATAAAATGAAGGCCAATTTTAAAGTAACTTCTAAAACACAGCACAATTTTTCTTCCATGATCTAAAATACACACTTACCCAGCAACATGACACCTAGGAGTTCTCACTCTCTCTTTTAAATCTTAGTCACATATTAAAACCTCCAAACGGTCACACAGAGTGACGGAAGTGAAGAAGCTCAATTTCTGTTTCTTCATCTTAAACTGCACTATCACTGTTTATCTCGAAGTCCTATTTAAATTTAAGAACAGGTTGTACCATAAGGACGAAAGGCACGGAGTACTTCTGAAGAAGCTCCAACACAGCCAAAGCACTGGGATCTCACTCTTAAGTCAAGGAGTATCACTTAGTCCATGAGAGTCAGGGCCAGCCGGATAACAGAGCTGCCCAAATTAATTTCCACGTACAATACAATGCTTATTAAAGGGAAAGCTTTTAAAAACATGTGCTAATCTGATTGTGTAACTAAATATATACTTGAAAAATCAAAGTGTTACTCACTCAGTAGTGTCCAACTCTTTGTGACCCCATGGACTGTAGCCTGCCCTCTCCTCTGAACATGGAATTCTCCAGGCAAGAATACTGCAGTGGGTAGCCATTCCCTTCTCCACGGGGTCTTCCCGACCCAGGGATCAAACCCAGGTCTCCCACATTGCAAGCAGATTCTTTACCATCTGAGTGTTTATGTATATAAGGGCTTCCCAGGTAGTGCTCGTGGTAAAGAACAAACCTTCCAATGCAGGAGACATAAGAGATGAGGGTTCAGTCCCTGGCTCTGGAAGATCCCCTGGAGGAGGGCACTGGCAACCCACTCCAGTATTCTTGCCTGGAGAATCCCATGGACAGCCCTGGCGGGCTACAGTCTACGGGGTGATAAAAACATCAGACATGACTGAAGAGAATTAGCACAGCACATCTGCATATAGTTATTCTGGCACTTTTTAAATATTGGAATATAATTGCTTTGCAAAGTTAGTTTCTGCTGTTCAACATCATCAACCAGCTGTGTGTGTGTATTAGTCGCTCAGTCATGTCCGACTTTTCATGACCCCATGGACTATAACCCATCAGGCTCCTTTGTTCATGAGATTTTCCAAGCAAGAACACTGGGGCAGGTTGCCATTTCCTACTCCAGGGGATCTTCCTGGCCTAGGGATCAAATCTGCTATCTCTTGCATCTCTTGCAGAGGCAGGCAGATTCTCTACCACTGGGCCACCTGGATTACTTGGCCATAAAAAGGAACAAAATTGAGTCAGTTGAAATACTGTACTAATAGACGGTCCTAGAGTCAGTCATACAGATTGAAGTAAGTCAGAAAGAGAAAAACAAATACCATATATTTACACAGGTATATGGAATTTAGAAAAATGGTACTTATGAACCTATTTGCAGAGCAGGAATAGAGATGGAGATGTAAAGAAAGGATTATATTATTTATATGTTGTTTTCAGTCTCGAAGTTGTGCCCGACTCTTTGCAACTCCATGTACTGCAGCATGCCAGGCTTTCCTGTCCTTTACGATCTCCCAGAGTTTACTCAAACTCATGTCCATGGCGTTGGCAATGCCATCCAACTATCTCATTCTCTGTCGCCCCCGCCCCCAATCTTTTACATGTATATTATACATATACAATTTACATAATCATTTATAAATTATTCCCTGGAGAAGGAAATGGCAACCCTCTCCAATATTCTTGCTTGGAGAATTCCCTGGATGGAGGAACCTGGCAGGCTATATAGTTCATGGGGTGGCACAGAGTCTGTCACAGCTGAGCACACACACATATATATACATCAATTACTCAGGACTTAGACAAGCAAAAGGGTTTTTCCCAGAAAGTATTTTATCATCAGCTTTGTTTAGAATTGCCCACACAAGCTGATAACGAAAAGCAGCAGAAGGCTGAAGTCAGCTGTATTGGTTTTAGGCCCTCTGACAGCCCCATTTGGAGTGGACCATGCCCATGGCGCCACCCATGGGAGGCAGCTGCGCACAAGCAAAAGAAGCCTACAAACAGAAGCCTTCTGAACACACAAAAGTGTAAAAGGTCAGACACAGAAGATTTTGTGTCCCCAACGTTTGTAGTGAGGGTAAAACAGGGCTTTTCAACGTCAGCACTGCTGACAATCCGGGCTGGGCTAGTCTCTGTTGTGGGCGTGTCCTGTGTGCCAGAGGGTGTTAATCTGCATGCCTAGGCCCTACCTACTGCACTCACAGACCAGCAATACATGCCCATACCCTCCACCCTAAGAGGTGAGAAAGGTCATCCCCCATCACTGGACAGCTGAGAGCCCCTGGGGTGGAGGTTAGAACACCTTGGAACAACACACAGATCAAGCCAAGTGCTCACTCCAGGGAAGGAGACTTTTTTTTTAATAGCATCCTTTTAATTCTTAACAAGTACATCTATTTCTTATTCAAACACACACATTTAAATACACAAAGAGTATGCCACTGAGAAAAACACCAGCAGCCCTCACAAACTATTTTCCTTTATTTTAAAATATTTCCCTAGTGAACAGAAACAAAACTAGCATCTTCCCAAAAAGGCCATTCAAACCAGTGAAAGATACTCTGTAAACAAGGACATAAATGATTATTTTAAATAAAGTGTTTCTGGATTCTCCCTTGGAATCACTTCTTTCACGCCCTGTTCTAACTTGCTGTGGCTTCTCCAGGTCAAAGCAGCCTGGAAGGAGCCAATCGGAAAGGTGGTGTCAAGGCCAGTATTGGGTACCCAGAGAACCTGGCAGAGAGGCAGCCTGGGTGTTACAAAAAAGCCTAGCTTGGAAACCTGGCTTTGAGTCTCTGTTCTATCTAGTACTTTCTCAACCTGGGGCCCTGCCCAAATCACAACCTCCCAAGAAGCCAGCTTTTATTTATGAAATCAGGGGTGATGTATGCTTCTGAGAGCTGCCCTGAGAACTAAATCATTTTCTAACAGGAGGGAAGGGGGCAGGGCACAACTTTTGAAAGTATGACATAGTCCAAGGACACAACATAAACCAATTAGAATCAAATGGGTCCAAGATGGTGGACAAGTCCACTTTGAAGGATCCTCAATCAGCAAGCTAAATGACACACCCAGAGGCGCCAGTTCCAAGGCACTGTCAAAAGACCAAGCAGTGGGTGGTGGCCCAATTCCTGGAAATCTCCACCCCTTCTCCAAAATAGATGAAACAATCCTCCCACTGATTAGCATATGAAATTACCCAGCCTATAAAAACTAACCACACCACAACTCGCCCTCGGTGATGGCCCAAACAGTCTGTGGAATGTGCTTCTCTCTGAATCTGAATAAATTCATTTCTTAACTATCACTTTGTCTCTTCTGCAATGACACATCAAGAACCTGAACTTCATTAGGCCCTGAAACCAGGTACCGTGGGTTTTATCTGGGTTCGACTCCCAGCCAAGTGGGTTTGAGTCCCAATGTGAGGTAAATGGTTTCAATTTGAACTATGTGGAGGTTTCCATACACGTGTCAAATATTATGACCTTTATTGTAGAATTATACATGTCAACAATCTCAACCAGAGGTAACTATTGGCCTTACCCATAGGAGTTTTATCACTGAAAAGAGCTGCAAGGTTGGTTCCAACAGCATCAACAGCAGATTCAGGAGATGGAAAAGAGTAGGAAACAAATATGAAAGCATAGAACACGTGGCGAAGGGCAGGGAGCCTGACTGCCTGGGTTCTCATCCCATTGGGTGATGCTCAGCAACCTTCTGGCCTTATGCCGCCTTGGTCTCCATCTACAAACTGGGAAAAACACTGGCACCATGATGGCCATCATTTAAAGTCATGATGCTCTATAAAATCTACAAAAATTGTGAACACTGCCTTGGCAAATATTAAACCAGTGCTCCTAGGGAAAGGGAATATGGGCTTAGGTTTCCATGATCCTCTAATTAGAACATTTTGGTCATCTGATCAATGCATAACCATCCACTTGGACTTCCCTGGCAGTCCAGTGATTAAGACTCTGCTTACACTGCAGGGGGTGTGGGTTCAATCCCTGGCTGAGGAGCTGAGATTCTGCGTGCCCAGTAAATAAATAAATAAAACGAATATTTAATTTCACCTACTAGTTTTTCTAAAAAATAAGAAATAAATTATTTTAAAAATAGATCACTCTGTTTTATGTGTTTCTGTTTTAGGACACCTTATTTACTATATAGTGTTGGTTCATTACACTGAAATTGCTTATGTATATAGCTTATCGAATATACCTGTTTTCTCCCTATGGCACAGCACAAACTTCTTGCCCTCAAGAACTCTAGATACAGTCCGAGCCCTAGGCTTGGGGGCCATTTTAAACAACAAAATCACCAGTCAAAAAGAAAAACAAAACTCAAAAATGCCAAGAGTCGCACTAATTATACCATAAAGAGGAAAGGGAAAGTGAAGTCATTCAGTTGTGTCCGACTCTTTGTGACCCCGTGGACTGTAGCCCACCAGGCTCCTTAGTCCATGGAATTTCCCAGGCAAGAGTACTGGAGTGGGTTGCCATTTCCTTCTGCAGGGGATCTTCCCAACCCAGGGATTGAACCCAGTCTCCCCCATTGCAGGCAGATGCTTTACCTCTGAGCCACCATGAAGAGGACACCTACTTAAAGTATAAGACCTGAAACAAAAAGGCAGAAGATCTCCTGAGCTGGGAATGAGCACATCAGTAGGTCAAGCTGTCCTCCACTCTGTGTCTGTAAAGGGTTCCACAAGTACTGCAACTACTGATTTGGGTGTTATACACATAAATCTTAACAAGGAAGCAAATATGTACATACAGAATGTGCAAATAATGAGGATCAACTGTACTGACTTGCTCTGAGTGGGTCTGATGATTCAATGAATGAATACAGACAAAGTGCTGAAACACTGCCTTCCCCGTGTATAGTAAAGTGTAAGTCGCTCAGCTGTGTCCTACTCTCTGCAACCCCATGGACTACACGGTCCATGGGATTCTCCAGGCCGGAATACTAGAGTGGGTAGCCTTTCCCTTCTCCAGGGGATCTTCCCAACACAAGGGATTGAACCCAGGTCTCCCGCATTGCAGGCAGATTCTTTACCAGCTGAGCCACAAGGGAAGCTGTGTATAAAAAGCACTTCACAAATGTTCTCTGTAATTATTATGGAGTCAAACACGTCCATAACATATCACATGGTGTAAAAAGTTGAATTCTTTCAAATCCTGAAAGATGATGCTGTCAAAGTGCTGCACTCAATATGCCAGCAAATTTGGAAAACTCAGCAGTGGCCACAGGACTGGAAAAGGTCAGTTTTCATTTCAACCCCAAAGAAAGGCAATGCCAAAGAATGCTCAAACTACCACACAATTGCACTCATCTCACACGCTAGTAAAGTAATGCTCAAAATTCTCCAAGCCAGGCTTCAGCAATACGTGAACCATGAATTTCCAGATGTTCAAGCTGGTTTTAGAAAAGGCAGAGGAACCAGAGATCAAATTGCCAACATCTGCTGGATCATGGAAAAAGCAAGAGAGTTCCAGAAAAACATCTATTTCTGCTTTATTGACTATGCCAAAGCCTTTGACTGTGTGGATCACAATCAACTGTGGAAAATTCTGAAAGAGATGGGAATACCAGACCACCTGACCTGCCTCTTGAGAAACCTGTATGCAGGTCAGGAAGCAACAGTTAGAACTGGACATGGAACAACAGACTGGTTCCAAATAGGAAAAGGAGTACATCAAGGCTGTATATTGTCACCCTGCTTATTTAACTTCTATGCAGAGTACATCATGAGAAACGCTGGGCTGGAAAAAGCACAAGCTGGAATCAAGAATGTCAGAAATATCAATAACCTCAGATATGCAGATGACACCACCCTTATGGCAGAAAGTGGAGAAGAACTAAAGAGCCTCTTGATGAAAGTGAAAGAGGAGAGTGAACAAGTTAGCTTAAAGCTCAACATTCAGAAATGAAGATCAAGGGATCCAGTCCCATCACTTCATGGCAAATAGATGGTGGAACAGTGGAAACAGTGTCAGACTTTATTTTTGGGGGCTCCAGAATCACTGCAGATGGTGACTGCAGCCATGAAATTAAAAGATGCTTACTCCTTAGAAGGAAAATTATGACCAACCTAGATAGCATATTGAAAAGCAGAGACATTACCTTATCAACAAAGGTCCATCTAGTCAGGCTATGGTTTTTCCAGCAGTCATGTATGGATGTGAAAGTTGGACTATAAAGAAAGCTGAGTGCCGAAGAATTGATGCTTTTGAACTGTGGTGTTGGAGAAGACTCTTCAGAGTCTCTTGGACTACAAGGAGATCCAACCAGTTCATCCTAAAGGAGATCAGTCCTGGGTGTTCATTGGAAGGACTGATGCTGAAGCTGAAACTCTAAGAATTTGGCTACCTGATGCGAAGAACTGACTCATTGGAAAAGACCCTGAAGCTGGGAAAGATTGAGGGCAGGAGGAGAAGGGGATGACAGAGGATGAGATGGCTGGATGGCATCACCGGCTCAATGGACATGAGTTTGGGTAAACTCCAGGAATTGGTGATGGACAGGGAGGCCTGGCGTGCTGCGATTCATGGGGTTGCAAAGATTCAGACACGACTGATCATCTGAACTGAACTGAAAAAGCTTAATAAAATTGTGAAAAAAAGACTACAGATGGTGACAGAGAACCACAGAAATATGGCACGGAAGAAAGAAATAAAATTTTAGAAAATTTCTTCCCTAAAGCTATCATCCATTCAATCTATTATCTTCCTTTCTCTCCACCAAAAGGTTACACTCTCCAGGCCAACCCTCTACGTGTCTGCTCTGACATACATTCTCTGGACACCTTGTCATTTTTGCAACATATTGTAGCAAACTCCATTTATCAAACTCTCCGGCCAACTAGCTTCCACTTAGGCGGGTACCAGCAGCTCTTAGGAAGACAGGAGCTGGAGAAAGGCCGGGGTCTCTCACCCCTTTTCCATCCACCCACCGGCATCTCTGCCAGGGATCCAGTCCTTTCTGGTATCATGGCCAACTCCCATGCCCCCTGCAGCCCCAGGGTGGGTATCTTCCGGTGGCTGCACAGACTCTTTGGCATGTCACTCTCACCTCTTCCATCACCTACAAACCCAGCTTTCTGTAGAAAGTTCTCTGTTCACAATGTTTAGTCCAGTTATCCTGATATGCCACCACGCATGACTCCAGAAGGACGCTAAACCAGGCAAATCTCCTGCCAAGACCAGCCCCACCACACACAGATGCCCTGTCCCTCCTGCAACCTCACCTCTCACATCTGGACTCTTTGGATTAAGGACAGATAAAGGTCCTTTGGTTTCTCTTTTTTAATTCACTGCTTGCAGGGGGAAAAAAATGCACTTACAAAACTATTAGAACTAAACTATGAGAACTATTCTTCAGCTTTTTATCAAGTATATTACCTTCCCCAGCTTTCAACATAGGCTCCTGGCTGCCCCTGCACCAAAGGCTTCTCACTGTTTAAGTGTTATTTACTTTAAAAAGATTAAGCAGTACTCTCAACTCCTACAAACCTTGATTTTTTTAAAAAAAAGATCCAAATGCAGCCAAGGGCACATGGCCAATTTACTGTCCTGGTCGGCACTGGCCACTGCTGGCTGCTGACAGCGGCTGGTATAATCAATGTCCATTAATCCTGAGGCAATTTCCAATCTTCTCCTCCCATTGTTTCTTATCCAGGGCATATAAAAATGTAATGCCTGACCATAATCACGTATAAGCATGAAAAGAGAAGTAAACCAGCCCATGTAGATAAAGGATGCAAGAGTGAATCAGAGAAGCAGGAGGTGGTGGGGGGGGGGGGGGATTGCGGGCAATGCTTGCTATGCACAGAACGCACATTCCTCTTCTCCCTGGACACACAACTGGAGGAGATGTCTCAGCAAGGGGCAGGGGCGGGGTCCAGGGGACCTGTATCTGTGCCCCCTTCCAGGGGCTAGAATGAGCACTGCAGGGTGACCCTGGAGGACAAGGGTTCACAAAGTCAAGCCCTATCCAGCCTTGGTCACTAAACAGCATTTTTTTTCAGTTGAAGTATAGTTGATTTACAATATTGTGTTTCAAGTATACAGCAAAGTGATTCAGCCATACATATATATCTACATTCTTATTCTTTTCCATTTTAGGTTACTGTAAGATGTTAAATATTGTTTCTTGTGCTATACAGCGAATCCTTGTTATTTTATATATGGTAAAGGGCTTCCCTGGTGGCTCAGAGGTTAAAGTGTCTGCCTCCAATGCGGGAGACCCGGATTCAGTCCCTGGGTTGGGAAGATTCCCTGGAGAAGGAGATGGCAACCCACTCCAGTACTCTTGCCTGGAGAATCCCATGGACGGAGGAGCCTGGTGGGCTACAGTCCACGGGGTCGCAAAGAGTGGGACACGACTGAGTGGCTTCACTTTCACTTTCAGTGTGCATCTGTTAACGCCATACTCCCAATTTCTCCCTCCCCTCTTCCCCTTTGGTAACCATAAATGTGTTTCTTTGTCTATGAGTCTGTCTCTGTTTCATAAACAAGTTAGTTTGTACTATATTTTAGATTCCATATAGAAATGATGTAATATTTGACTTCCTGACTTACTTCATTTAGTCTGATAATCTCTAGGCCCACCCATGTTGCTGCCAATGGCATTATTTCATTATTTTCATGGCTGAGTAATATTCCGTCATATATTTGTACCACATCTTCTTATCCATTCATCTGTGAATGGACACTTAAGTTGTTTCTATGTCTTGACAATTAAATAATGCTTCAAAGAAGAACACGGGGAGCACATATCTTTTCCAATCCAAGTTCTCTCCAGGTATATGCCCAAGAGTGGGATTGCTGGATCAGATGATAACTCTAGTTTTTTTGAGGGACCTCCATACTATTTTCCTCAGTAGCTGCACCAATTTATGTCCCCATCAACTGTGTAGGAAGATTCCCCTTTCTCCAGAATGTATTATGCTGAATGAATTCTTTAAAAATTTTTTTATTTTTAATTAGAGGATAATTACTTTACAATATTGTGATGGTTTCTGCCATACATCAACACAAATTGGCCAAATGTCCCCTCCCTCTTAACCCCCCTCCCGCCTCCCTCCCCATCCAACCACTCTGGGTTGTCACAGAGCACAGGCTTTGGGCTCCCTGTGACATACAGCAAACTCCCACTGGCCACCTATTTTACACACGGCAATGTATATGTTTCAGTGCTATTCTCTCAAATCATCCCACCCTCTCCTTCCCCCACCGTGTCTACAAGTCTCTTCTTTATGGCCGCATCTCCTTTGCTGCCCTGCAAGTATGATCATCAGTACTATCTTTCTAGATTCCATAATTACATATTAATATATGATATTTGTCTTTCTCTTTCTGACTTACTTCACTCTGCATAACGGGCTCTAGGCTCATCCATCTCATTAGAACGGACTCAGATGCATTCCTTTTTATAGCTGGGTAATAGTCCATTGTGTATATGAACTACAACTTCCTTATCCATTCACCTGTTGATGGTCATCTAGGCTGCTTCCGTATCCTAGCTATTGCAAATAGAGCTGCAATGAACACTGGGGTTCATGTGTCTTTTTCAATTACAGTTTCCTCAGGGTATATGCCCAGTAATGGGATTGTTGGGTCATATGATAGTTTTATTCTTAGTTTTTAAAGGAATCTCCATATGTTCTCCATAGCGGCTATATCAATTTACATTTCCACAGCAGTATAAGAAGGTTCCCTTTTCTCCAAACCCTCTAAATGACTTTTTATTTAAAAGGGATCATTTCCCCATCTCCACCAGCCTAAAACTATGAAAGAGGGGGGAAAAAAAAAAAACTTGCACTGGGTACAAAATGACTATCCATATCGAAACACACACATGTGCACACACACACACGAGGTCCTTCTGTTACAGAAGGTCTTGAACGCATGGATGTGTACTTTTCAAATGAGCTGGGCAGACATCTGCTCAAAGTGGCCACGCGGGTACGTGAAATAATCCCCAGCTTGTCCCTTCCAGACAGATCTCCAAAGGGAGAACCATCTGAGTGAGGGTCACAGGAATAAGCACTGTTCCTGGTTCCCCAGGTCCTGTTAGGGAGAACTGTGCCCTGCAGACCAACAACGCTTTTACTGTGTAGTACAAAAAAAACAAGGATTCAGAGAGGTCAGGGTGGGCCTTTCAGCAAAAACAGAGCTAAGACCCCTGTCTCCCAGGTCAATGCTACTCCAAGCGGGGTAGGGGCACATCCACAGAGCAGGGCCAGTCCACAAAGAGTTGCTGGTCTTTGAAGTACCAAAACGGAGGGTAAGTGTTAACTTTTACAGCCAGTGGACAGGGTAATTTTATGTCTTTGAATCTCATAATAAAATCGAAGGCTTGTATTTTAGACTTCTTTTTTTATCTCACTTTTCTAGTAATTTATTTTTATGGAAACAGTCTGTGATGGTTTAGAATTTTAAAAGCTGGTTCTCTTTCTGTCGGCACCCAGAGTCCCCAGACTCTTCTACCAAGATCACTGCACCCTCTTCCCCAACCCTTCCTGCCTCAGGCTCACCCAGGGTCTCCTCCACCCACCTTTCACCCTTCCTTTCCAGGAGGTGCCTCCCCTTAGACAGCTGAAGTTTCCCGGAGACCCTCCAATGCGTGCGCTGAGGACACCGATTCCTATGAGCCATCCTGAGCTCAGGCCAGAAGGAAATCAAGAGATTGATCAGTCCTCCATCCACACAGCTACAATAATACAGGACCCTGGTCCCAGAAAGGCTTCCCTGCTGGCTCAGTGGTAAAGAATCCATCTGCAACGCAGGAGACCTGGGTTTGATCCCTGGATCGGGAAGATTCCCTGAAGGAGGATATGGCAACCCTCTCCAGTAGTCTTGCCTGGAGAATCCCATGGACAGAAGAGTCTGGCAGGCTACAGCCCATGGGGTCATGAAGAGTCAGACACGACTTAGCAGTTAAACAACAATGACAACAACTAGTCCCAGAAAGCAGTCACAGTATAAGAAGAAAGGACTGGAAACCTGTCAGTGGCACTTACCCACATTAATTAACCCAGGAGAGAAGCTCAGCATCCCTGACAGATGCTGTCTATCCATTATCTCAACCTGGGATGACAAGTGAAGGGGACTTTGCCTCTCTACTCCAGGGAGATGGGGATACACGGAGAGATCCCACACTGGCTTAGAGAGAAAGGAGAGATTATTTACAGAGTGAGTCATGTGTGTGAGTGTGTGTAAGCATGCGTGCGTGAGTGTGCACACATAAGAGAGAGTGTGCATATCAGAGAGAGTGTGTCTGTGTGTGCGGCATCAGGCAGGATGAAGTGTTATGGGAAGGGAAGGGGATGTGGAGACCACATTAGCTCTGCCCAACAGGACCCACTGAACAACCCTTTACAAGGGAGCCCAAGCTAGTGGGGAGGAGGACCTGGAGAGAAGGATTTAAACACATACATCTCCTTGAAAACGAATGAAGAGAAAACCAGCCAGATCACAACGATGGCCATGACCTAGCAGAAGGAAGAAAAGAAAGCCCAGGAAACAGCAGGGTCAGGAACACCACCCCTTCCCAGAGCATGGACACTATGCGGGGCTCAGAGTCTGTCTCAGTTCCAGGGAGACCACATTTTTTCAGAATTTCCAGAGACCAAAGGATGGTAATTTTAATTTTCAGCACCTCTCAGTTATTAAGACATGTGTCAACCATGGATCGGAAAGGCAGGGAGTCAAGGGGGATGTAAATGAGCGAGTGTTCTGCTAAGTTGCTGCACTTTTCTGGATATTTGAAATTTAAAAAAAATTTTTTTTTTTTTTTTTTTTTTTTCAAATAAACCAGAGAACAGATGCATGATGCTGTTTTGAAACTTCTTGCCACGAACAGGGAGCTCTGATTAGATCCTGTCCAAACTGGGCATGCCTTGTGAAGACAACTGCTCTGCTGTTCCCTGTCTGGCCCAGGGACAAGACAAGGGGCAGCCCCTGCCCTGACCTCCGCCCTGCACCCCCACCTATCCCCGAGGCCAGCAGGGCTAACCCAGTGTGGTTATTATCAATAGGCAGCAGCTCTCTAGATAGAACATAGGCACCTCATGGGCTTTGAGAAGCAGGACTGGGATGGAGTTCCCATGCATGCCACAGGCAGAGGGCCAGGGAGGTGACAACCACCCTCAGCTGGTTTTCTTCCCAAAGCCCGTGGCCACCATCAAGCTGGCTCAAAAGCCTGTCCCTGCCCCACTCCAGGCAGGCCACACACTGGACTCAGCTGCCTAGCACATGGCCAAAGTCAAGCACTGACACTTCTTAAGATGAGACTCATCCCAGGAACCACAGAAAGAAACTGGAGCACAAAGAGCGAAGGCTGTTTCATTTTAATTGCACCCCAGGCATGCCATCTAAGCACCCGCCTTTCTGTTACACCTCTTCCAGGATTACTCATCTTTGACGCCAAGAGGAAAACATCATGAACTTGAAACCCCATCATCTGGATTTCTGGATGACTGTACTTCAGTGCCTGCACTAGCAGGATACAAATAAAATGAAACCAACCTTCTCTACCTAAGACCTGTTTCTCTCTGACATTCGTTGTTTCAGCTCATCCTGAAGCCGCATGCCAGGATCTTCACTCCCCGCCGATGATGTGAAGGGAGTAAGGCCAGTCCTTCTGCTCAAGAAATTTACAGTTTACACAGACCCACAATGAATACAACGCCTTCCGCTGCCCTCCCGCATCTTCTCCGCTTTCTTTTGCAGTGTGTTCATGTGATCTACTGGGGTGGCTATGGTTTTAGTTTTTATGTTTTTATCATCAACACTGCATCTTTCAGACATCCCTGGTGGTCCAGTGGTTAGGAGTCCTCCTGTCAATGCAGGGGACACAGGTTCCATCCCAGCCCATTCCACAGGCTGCAGAACAGCTGAGTCCATTCATCACAACTGTTAAGCCCGTGCTCCGCAAGAGAAGCCACTGCAATGAGAAGCCCACACCGCAACTAGAGAAGGCTTGCACACAGCAACAATAACCCGGTACAGTCAAAAATAAATAATTTAAAACAAAACACGACATCTTTCTCTTCCAGTCCTATCTCCAGAAACAAAATGGAGAAGATGTTTCTTTGAGAAATTAAGGCATAAAAAAAACAGGTGTGGGATCTACCAACCTATCTGAGAAACACCCCCCCTTTTTTTTTTCCCTACATGCATTTCTTACCACAGACTCCGCAGAAGAGCTCGAGAGTCATTTGTTTGCAGAAGCCAACCACCTCCCTGATCTAAACTGTTAGTTTAGATCATATGATTATACATAAACCCAAGCAGAAAGCCGGGACATCTTTTTCGCAGCTGAGTCAGAAGAGAGATGACGGTTTTACAAACTGGCCAGGGGACAAAGGTAACTGCTTCTTCTCCCTTCAGGAAGATCCAACCATTGCCCGAGCCCCGGGTGTCGTCGAAATGTGGAGTGTGCTTTCTATCCTGAACGCTATTTAAAGGATGATAAGAAACGCAAACTCATCTGTGATATGGCTTTCAAGTTATAGATGTCAGTGACAGCCAGTCTGCTGCACTGGGAACTCCTCCAACAGGTTGACAACGGCCCAATTCCACGGCTCTGGAGGAGGCCGACAGACAGCTGCTCTTTCAGCAGTTATTTCAAAAGGAGCCAAGAGGCCCTTCCAAAGGCAGCTAGGTGTTGGCGTGCTGAAGGGGGAAGGTGATGCCACTCCTGGACAGGCACACAGGCACAGTCCAGGAGTGCCACGAGATGCCAACATGTCTGCCTGCTCCATGGAGACTGCAAACCCAACACAGTACAGGGGGGCAAAAAATATCACCGGAGAGCCAGAAAGATGAGCACAGGCCACAGCACCTGGGTACCGGGGACCACAGACCCAGTCCTGAGTCTTCACCATGTCAGCCTGCTATGCCCCCAGGTGCCACGCTTGGCAACTCTTGGAGGGCAGTGAACGAACCTCCCTATCTGTCCACACTAGTTTCAGACAGACCCTTGAAGGCAGATGGTTTAACTAAACCAGTCTCTGAAATGAAGCTCATTCCCTTTAAGTCATGTGTGTGATGTGGGGGTGGGGAGGGTGTGTAAGATGGGATTAAATATGCTTGTTCCACCTCAGACAAAATCCTGTATCTTTAGAGAGGCAAAATCTCTTTGAGGTTCTGAAGGAGACAGTTCTTATTTTCTCTGGTTTCTCCCAGCGGGACAAACTCTCAAGGTGACAGGGAGAAGCCTCTGATAAAAGTCACACGATCACATGATTTGAGTTCTAACTAAGGCTTTTATTCACAGACATTCATCTGCTTGTCAGTTGCTGGGGTGGTTTTTCCTTCTGTGATGTTGTTAAGGACAAAATTTGTTCAAAGACCCACACACATGAAAGAAACACCAATTATGAATGCTTAATGTTTCATTCTGCTGGCCCCATAACCTCAACACCCAAATCTATCAGCCTGTAAAATCCAAAAATTCTGTTCCCAAGTTGAAAGTCTGATTTACCAAGGTGACTCTCAAAGGTAGCTTAGATCATGGTTTTAAGCACTCAGGACTATTCGTACTAGAACAGGAACGTACTTAGCAAATTGCTTCCTCCATAAAATATGTTCATAACTGGGGCTAAGGAAAATATACTCTTTTACAACATTCTTGAACACGGACACAGTTCAGAGATCACGCAGTCATCATGAGTCACACTCTCCAGTTCATTGGCTTTGTTATGTTCACACCACGATCCTCTGTGTCTGAAGGGGCCCGCACTTCTATCTAAGAGTATCTGGGCAAGATTCAGTTCAATACAGTTATGTTTGATAATGACTGAATACAGTAATAGATGACCTTCTGCTCCAGTCACTTTATTAATTCGAAGCAGATAAAATATCCTTGCCCAATTAACCCAAATAATACATTTCACCAGGCCTTAACCAGATAGCCAGAAACGTACATGCCCGTGGGACTGAGCCGCACTAGAATAGTGACCCCCTGGCCCTTCGGGTCTTGATGGCTCCAAACGCTCTGACTCAGTACTCAGTGCTCTCCCTAAGGGCAAATATCTCAGTCTGTGCTTAAATATCTGATTATAGTACTTACATGGGCTGATGGTTCTGCCTCCAAAGTCCACTTTAGAACAGTAATCACTCCTGCAATCACAAAGACAAAGACATCTTTAAGTTTCTCCTCTTTACGGACTTGAGCCACTGCAAACAGGCTGACAAAGAGCTTCTACGAACTATGCCTCACATTTTGGAACCCAACAGCCTTTTAAGATAAACACCTAAAAATAGCTAGATGAGAATTCCCTATCACTCCAACACCCAGAGGCATATCTCTAAAAAGTTACATTATCTCACTTGTTAGGATCCAAATCCATCCATTATTAGTTCAGCAGGAGTAAGGCTCCATTTGGCAAAGATGGAGCATCTCCACAAAACCACTCTCTTGTTCTAAGT
The DNA here is from genome assembly GCF_023091745.1 of Budorcas taxicolor. Lineage (NCBI taxonomy): Eukaryota > Metazoa > Chordata > Mammalia > Artiodactyla > Bovidae > Budorcas > Budorcas taxicolor. The sequence goes on from NC_068911.1 coordinate 107,463,792, forward strand.
CTCAGGAGGCATTAAACCAAAGCTTTTACCAGTCCTCATGCTTTCCAGACTAGACTACATTAATTCATACACATAGTCTCAAGTATATGCATACACACAACTTTAAAAATACACAGCTCTGTGACAAAAAAACCAAGGAGTTTGCAATACGCGATAAAACCAATTGAATGACAAGCCTGTTCATTTAAATATAACAGATTCCTTGCAGCTGCTTCACCTTGAGAAAGCAAACCAGAAGAGCAGTAAAAAGCCATTTTAGAAATATATCTACTATGTGCTTGTGATATCACTAATATTTTCCCTAAATAACACTCCTGTTCAGTAAAAGGGGGAAAACAGTCCTTTTACAGATACATACAGTGTGTTTCTGATATTCATGGAATTTATCAGCAGATAATTATAAAACTGAGAGCTCAATAGAGAGAGAGGCGGAAGGAGGGAGAGAAAATAAAGACCACGCTGCACAGGTCCATCTTCAAGGTGCCGACCCAGAAGGTTTTTAAGACTAGCCAACAGGCCTACCTCTTCCGTGAGCCCCTCGTGGAAGAACGTGCACCCTCTTCTGCTAAAAGACATTTGATAAGGTTTTGCTTTTTATTTCCAAATATGGTCTGCAACATATAACTTCCCTTCACAGTACTAACATTTTTGTCTGTGTCAACAATCTCTCAACAACAGCAGAGGGCTGTGCACTGGGGCAACTTATAAGAGCAGATTCAATCTATTATTCCAAAACCATGATTTCCATGAAACAGTCTGGCCTCAAATGTTTGCTGAGGAAGGGTAGAAGGCTGGAAGGGTACCAAAGCAATGCCAGTGATCACATGACCCTTTTAATGCCAGCTATTATCTGAGATGGCTTTGAGGTGAAGGAATGGGTTATGAAACTGGGTTATTATGATACAGGAAAAGCTACTATCTCCTGTAAGCAACACCAAGATATATTTAGAGAAAACAATCCTAAGCACCTTCATCAACGTCAAAAATACATTCTTTTGTAGTGGTATCAGCTAACAAAATGAACACCTGTGTGCCTCCGACCTGAATAGAATCAACTTACTTTCAGTGCTCTTTTCTGTATGTTTTCATAAACACCTAATTTGTTGTATTACATGGTAGTTTGCCTTTGAATATTGTGATCAAGTGCACAGGCTGTGGTGGCTAATGAATCACACAGTAGTGAGACTGGTATGATTCATAAGTCAAAATGTTCATGATGTGCCAAAAGGGAAAAAAAAGTTCATTATCTTTTACCTCCCCCAACGCTTTCAAATCTGGATTTTTCATTCTTTCATAATACTCATACTAATAAAGAACTCAATCTTGACTTCACCTTAAAAATCAGGCAAACTACTCCCTGCGTCATATGAAAATATACATTAGTAAAATTCATGGTCACCAGGAAGCCCAAAGGCCAGTCATCTTTATCCTCAGCAAAACTTTAAAGTTCAGCTAATCTTAAATATCATTTCCTACAGAACCAAGCATATAATATTAATGAAAGTTTAGAACTATTTTTAGCGGTGTTTATAGGTAAATGTCTTAGATAAACGTTCTCCTTCCCCATTTCCCAAACAGCACCACTCCATAGCTTTCATCAAGATCTTACCCAAAAGTATCTTTTCTGTAAGTTCCCTCAATCTCATCTTGGGTATATACTTTGATTTCCCACCTTAATTAAACTTAACTGTGAAAGCACTTGTAAATAGATTCTTCAGGCAAGAATACTGGAGTAGGTAGCAGTTCCCCTCTTCGGGGAATCTTCCTGACCCAGGGATTAAACCCGGGTCTCCTACATTGCAGGCGGATTCTCTACCGTCTGAGCCACCAGGGAAACCCGAAATAGAGATCATGGGAGTGCAACTCAATCTGAAAAGAGTAAGACAGCAATCACTGGGGATGGACAGTGAAAGAGTAGTTAGGAAAAACTGGAGTGTCATTTTCAGACATTTACCCCTCTCAATTTATAATGTGGATAAAATATATTATGAATGACCCACAAACAAAATAACCTGCGTAATGAGTTCTGCCCTCTAGAGTGGCATTCTATTAGAAATCTGCATCTGAGTATTTTGCCTATCGCCCCTTCCCCATTCAAAGCATCTTGAAAGGGGAGCCACGACAAGCCCAGCTTGCTGAAGGACCACCTCTGCAATGTCCACTCTGCATCTGATGGCACAGGACGACAGAGGCCAATTCCAGGCATGTGGATCCCACACCTTCCTGTCCCTAATGCCTTTCAACACTCAAGCGTCCCTCTTCTTATTTCCTATGGACAGCACCTCTCCAAATGGAGAATCTCAGAATCTTGATGTAACCTCAGATACAACTCCAAGCAGGCTTTCCCTCCCTGCTTTTCCACAGTCTAAGCAAAGGTGACTCACTGAGAGCACCAAAGCTGTCTCGTCTATAGGTTCATGTGAGCAAATAGTTCAAGGGAGCCTACTGCTCTGCCTAAAATACTTTCATGCCTAGAACAAAGATTTTCAATGATAAGACCACTGAATGGTACACATTAGAAACAAATCATGACCATCATCATATGCCTTACTTTTTAAAATTTTTTCTTCAATTCTCTAAAGAAGTTTTTAAAATTAAAATGTAGTTGATTTACAACTTCATGTTAGTTTCAGGTGAATAGCACAGCAATTCAGTTCATGCATATGTATATACACACATATACACTTCTTCAGACTTTCTTCCCTTACAGGTTATTACAAAATATTGAGTATAATTCCCTATTGTTTTAAGTCATTCAATCTCCCCTAAAGAACATCAGAGAGTCACAGAGGAAAGAAGTCCCATAATTACACTCCGGCTTCATATGGCTGTCAGCCGAGGTTGGGCAGACTGACTAAACGTACTGCAAGTGCAATCCTGCCCAGTAACAAAGATCTAGAGTTGGCCTTGACGACGGAACTTGCATAATCTTGACCTTTGTTTGGCTTTGTCACAGGTCTCTCATCAAGGCTCCACGGAGAGCTTCCCAAAGTAGACTCCAATCTAAATCCGCCCCCCCAAGGCTCCCACTGCCTGGACGCAAACGCAAGGCTCAATCTCACAACCAAAGCCTCTATCTTCTTGTGTCTGAGGCAGAGGCAACCTCAGTGCCTCTGTCAGAAATGATGGGGGGACTCACAGACTATCACAGACAAAAAGCGCAGCTGCCACATCAGAGGGGCAGCGAATCCTCTACAAATGTTAGTGATTATTACTATTGTGTTGTTACTGCTATCAGAGGATAATAAACTAATAGGATAATAAAAGGGCAGTTCTAGAACCAGTCAGAAGTCTGGAAGCACAGCCTAGTGGTGCCCAAGGCGTTACATCTTCATTTTGCTAACAGCTATTTTGGCAGGTGGCGGATCAGGAATAAAGAATCCACATGCAATGCAGGAAATACGGGTTCAATCTGTGGGTCAGGAAGATCCCCTAGAGAAGGAAATGGCAACCCACTCCAGTATTCTTGCCTGGGAGATCCCAGGGACAGAGGAGCCTGGCGGGCTATACTTCATGGGTTTGCAAAGAGTCAGACACAACTTAGCGACCACATCACCACCATTTTATCAGGCAGGTGTGACAATTACAATGATTCAGTGGCTTGGACCCCGGAATACCCTTACTTAACAAGACTGTTACCCTGTAGATGGTTCCCAGGTAAAGTGCTTGATTTACAAATTAGAAAAAAATATTCAAATCTTGCAACGTTCCAATTAATCACTAACTTGAATTAGAGAGAGAATACTTGTAGCCAAAAAAGTTTATCCAAGATTTTATCAAGACATGATGATAGCAGGTCAGGGGACCACTTATGTAGGCTTGCAACTATTTTTAACATTGACAGTGTCACAAAAAGCAGGTCCCCTTTACAAAACTTGTACATAATCCCAAACAAAACTTGCTATTTTCATTAAAATTATTTTAAGAGGCACAAGGGAAATTCATCTTAAAATTCTGTTTTTGAAACCATCCCCACATTACACCTGTTTCTCTCCCACAGCCTAACAGTTCTCAATGTATAGGCCCAGATCCAGAAACACTAACATCATCTGGGAAGTTGGAGATGCAAAATCTCTGACCCTGCCACCACACACCTACCGAATCAGAAATTCAACTGGGGCCCAGCAATCTGTGCGTACGAGCACCCCCAGGAGATGGGGATGTACCCTCAAGTCCAAGAAGTGCTGACAATACGCTATTCACATGTGCCCAGGGACACCACTTCAGGCAGCTCTTTTTCCTAAAAGACGATCTGGCGTTTTTCTGTTCCTTAAAAACCTGGTATAAGATGATGTCAACTGTTCCCTTCTATTTTTAATTCCTCATGATGAGGCTGAAGATGATTCATTCGGCACCTTATGTGATCACTTAAATAGTAAGGCTCCCTGTCTCCCACCCCTAATGGAAGGTGACTGCTGCCTGTTAGCGCTGATGTAATTACAAGAACAGCTCAGCAACAAAAGCCTGTCCTTTATCAACCTCGGTGAAAGCTGTAATAGAGAGTTATAATTATAATGCTCCCTTCTTTTCCATAATGTGTTCATAATAATGTATCCTTTGAAACTGATCATACCGCATGTCATAACAAGGAAACACACAACTCGGGATCAAATTTAGTTTATTGTAAATAGAAATCAAAACTGCAAGTGTTTGGGCAAATCCTTTCAACTGACAGGAAACAAGGATGCATTAACCATCTGGCTTGATCTCACTTATCTACATGGAATATGAAAAAAAGAAAGTTGCCTTAAGGCTTTCCATGGGCCCTAAGGTGACCTCAATACTGAAGGGTCTTATCACCAGACATCACCCATCATCTAACTTGATTATCAAAGCGGGAAGCATTAAGGGGCATTTCTGAAATAATAAATAATCCTTTTCTATACCTTTAACTTGTTGAAGTGTATATTAATTCAAAGTTAATATCCTACCTGCTGTGAGGCCTCCTGATGGATTGTGACTACCAATGTTATTATTAATTTCCCTTTCCTTTTTGATTAATTTCACACTTAGGCTGGAGAAGAAAGGCGAGATTAATGATGTCTGGAAGACAATGTTTGGTTCTTGTAAGATACTAAATTAACTTCAAGTGTTCAAGTAAACAGAGAACCCAGATAAGGATATGATAATGGAATCATATCCCAAAGATGACTGAGGTGCCATGCAAACAAACACCCACAACCCCAGGGAGTGTGTGAGCTGTGAACTCCAGTTAATACTCTTCTGGGATGTAAGGAAAATGAAAGTTGGAATTCTGAAGATTGCAATACACACTGATAAACTTGTGCCCCTACCAGTGACTGCAGGCATGCGTTTATTTATCATACTATAATTTTTGATTTTGCAAGGGTCCCTCTGTGTATTACTTAGCCTCTTCACACCCTTCTTGTCATCTCTCCAATCTCTCTGGGACAATCTCAGGATTCCTTGCCCAACATGTGAAGAGACAGATCTCCTTCAGAGGATATACAGAAAAGGAGTATAAACTCAGTTGTGTGATGCACTTTAATAGTCAGGGAACTGTGTGTATATATGCTAATCCTATTTCCAATAATAATGTCTACATTCTTTGAGAACCTTCTATGTGCCAAGACACTAGAAGCTTGACACTAATATAAGTCATCTAACATAACAAAAGCTCTTGGAGGTACTATTGATATTATACACATTTTACAGATCAAGTAAAGGCTTAGAAACCTAAAGATCTTGCATAGGCAACCACCATTTTCATACTGATCTGTCACTGCTTCCCTGGGAGTGCAAAGAAAGAGAACACATATACCTGCATGGACTTTATTCCAGATGACCTAGAAGCTACAGGCATGCCATTATCCTCTAAGAAACTTTCCTGCCCACTCTAGCTCCACTGACCCAAGTCTTTGACCTTTGAAGTCTAAGATTTTTTAAAAAAATTTATAATACAGCATAGTTGATTAACAATGATGTGTTAGTCACAGGTGTACAGCAAAGTGATTCAATTACACCCATACAAGTATCCATTCTTTTTCCATTTAGGTTAGTACAGAATATTAAGCTGAATTTCCTATGCTATACAGCAGGTCCTTGTTGGTTATCAATTTTAAATGTAGCCATGTGTACATGTCAATCCCAAACGCCTCATCTATCCCTCCTCCTCCTCCCCTTTCCTAGTGGTAACCAATAAGTTCATTCTCTAAGTCTGTAAGTACTCCTGTTTCATCAATAGTTTTTTTTAACTTACAAAGTTCATTTGTATATACATTGTTTGTTGTATATGTATTGTATATATATATATATAAAATTTCTGAAGTCTAGCATTTAAATAAAATTCAACAATTCTACACTATCTCTTAGACGTTCTCATATCCCTTAGAGTACCCTTAAGACATCGCCCGTCACAAACAAGCCTGCTCAACTAGGACCTATATTCATTGCTAAACACAGCCAGCAGTCATCTCTGGCCACTGTCTAGATCAGGGTTCGTCGATATAGTTGTCACTTACTACATATGGCTATTTAAATTTTAATGACAAGTAAATAGAATGTACAATTCAGTTCCTTAGCCACACTAGGCACATTTCAAGTGTTCCATAGCTTCACATGGCTAGTGGCTGTCACAGTGTAAGCAGAGATACAGAACATCTCCATCATGGCAGAAAGTTCTGCTAAACAGCACAGGGGCAGATTTATTTCAGGACAGCACTTTTGCATCTAACATCCTTCCAACACTGTGTAGGAGGACACAGCCTCTTCACAGAACTAATTAAGGGCTTCAGACCTATGAGTTTTCAGATGTCATCTTTTAAGGAATAACACTGAGAAAACTTATAAATAAAGCAAGCAGACCTAGCTCCCAGCATAGCGAGTGTCAGAAGCTAGAGGCACTGAGAAGCAATCATTATAAGGCGCTCCATTCAGGAACAGCCACTCTCACGGAAGCACAGGTCCCGATTCACCAGGAACAACCACACAGACACTTGCACAGCCACCCACACACGTTCCTCTAGGCTCGTCCTCACCCAAGCCCTCTCCACTATTTCTCCTGGGCAAGACAAGAGCCCAACATTTGTTCTTTTGTTTCTAATCACAAAGCAAGAAAATCACTTTTCAATCACTCTCAACTGCTTCATTAAAAGTTGGGGAATTAGTAATGAGACAAACTTTTGGTGACAGAGACAGTAAGCTTGAAAAGAGAGCCTCAGTCCCCTCAGTGACCCCTGTCCTGGAAATAGTTACTAAAAAGATTTCTAAGAATTAAAAAATTCAAGAAACTCTGGGTATAGCTAACCTTTGGGGGAGGATCCCAAAATACAGTGTTCATTACTGTTGGATTAGAACAGCCTTGGGTGGGACTCACTGAGTGATAAAGAGGCAAAATCACGAATCTGACCTTTGACTGTTACAATCTGCAAATGCCCTGCACGTGGCATTTCTTCTCTCCCTCCATTCTTCATTGCTTTCTCCTTCCTCCTTCCCCACTATCATCAGACCTCTAGGATTGAACGCCATGCCCAAGACAAGCCAGCCTTCATGGCTGCTGACATTGGTCCAGAAAGTGGTAGACAGATGTCTGAATGCCACCTCCACTGCTGAGAAGGAGAGTTTTCTGAAGAAAATGCAAATCAAGTCATCCTCAGTTAGGAGGAGGTGATGATAAACTAACATGTCCCTCTCTTAGAGCCTATGAAAGTCATCTCATCTCTTATCTCCCAACTCAATCACAAGTAAGACGGACTTCTGCTTCTCCTGTCGGCATTACTCACCTTTGCTTAAGGACCACAGCCTACTGAATCACTAACTCTAAGGAGAGGCCCAGCATTAACCCTTTCCTGGCCAGTAGCTCACAACAGCTTTCTCACCGGGGGGACCTTTCTCCAGCCTCATCCGTCCACCTCCCAATCCATTCCTGACCACCTGCCTGATGAACCTTGGGAAGCACCTCCCAGGCCAGGCCGTTCCACATCAACCAAGTGCCACCATCTCTAAGATCAAAACTTGGCCTCTAAGGTTCTCCTGAATTAGGATGGATGGCTCTGCTCAAGCCAACTTGTCTACTTTTTCTCCTTCTTGCCTTCAGGTCTTCCCTGCCCCCAATACAGCCAACTTACTCTCCATAAACAACATCTGCTCTGGGGAACTTTCGCAGGCCCTGAAATGCCCATCGCCTCCCATGTGTGGTAAGACCTATAGCCAGTCAGCTCCTCAAGAACAGCGCATGTCCTACACTTCCCAGTATCTCTGAATAGCATTTCACACCCAGACTCTTAACACACAAATCGATGCTCTGCAAGTATTTGATAATCCACTGAAAATAGCTTCTGTCCACGCTTGTAAATCCATCCTTTCAACAGTGGATTTTCAGACCACTAAAGCCTCTTCCCAGAGAAGGCACTGGCAACCCACTCCAGTGCTCTTGCCTGGAGAATCCCATGGATGGAGTAGCCTGGTTGGCTGCAGTCCATGGGGTCGCTGAGAGTCGGACATGACTGAGCGACTTCACTTTCAGTTTTCACTTTCATGCATTGGAGAAGGAAATGGCAACCCACTCCAGTGTTCTTGTCTGGAGAATCTCAGGGACAGAGGAGCCTCTTGGGCTGCTGTCTATGGGGTCGCACAGAGTCGGACACGACTGAAGTGACTTAGCAGCAGCAGTAGCAAGACCCCTTCCATATCCAGTTTGCTCACTGTGAGCCCAAGGAGGCTCTGGACTCTGTGTTGTGATTCCCACTCCACCATCTTCCAGGAAATGTACTTAACACCTCGAAGTCTCGGCATCCTCTTTTGTGAAACCAAGGCCCTAACAGTAGTAGTAGTTGCAATACCACCACCACCAACACCCCCCACGAGCTGTGGGCTAGAAGCAATGCGAAAGCGCTTAGCACAGGGCCGAGCACACAGCAGGCATTCAGTAACTGTTCCCTCTACCTCTTTCTCCTATTATTAGTAAGTTTCCTTAAAGGGGCTTCCCTTGTGGCTCAGCTGGTAAAGAAGCCGCCTACAGTGCGGCAGACCTGGGTTCAATCCCTGGGTTGGGAAGATCCCCTGGAGAAGGGAACATCTACCCACTCCAGTATTCTGACCTGAAGAATTCCATGGACTATATGGTCCATGGGGTCGCAAAGAGTTGGACACGACAGAGTGACTTTCACTCACTCACTTCTTTAAGGGGACATGGAACATAGTTGCTTTCACATGGTCCTGTAATAACAACTTGTGTTCAGATCCCAACTCAGCTCAGATCCCAGCTGTAGGACCTTGGGGAAATTATTTCACTCAGCTTCAGAATCTTCAGCTGTAAAAGGGGTTAATAATCCACCTTAAAGGGCTAGTTTAAGAATAAGGGAATACACCTCAAGTTTCCAGTACTTAGTCAGCAATTCACTTCATGTCATTTACAAAACATGATTTTACTTCAGTCAAAACACCACTGAAAAGGGGAAAAAATAAATCCATGTATCCTCTCATCACTGTCACTCCACCCCCCTTTCAGTCACATTAACCCCATACACAAGGCCCTGGGCATTTTGAAACTGAGCAGGACCCTATGGGGGGCTCTCTTGGGTACAACAGTCTTTCCAGTGCCCTGTTTTTGTTTGAGGGAAAAGGGCTGCAGCCTCCTGAGCTCCAAAAGGGCAAACAGCTACTACTGAGGGAGTGAGGGAACGCAGAAAAGAAAGGAAAGGAAGTCAAACAACAGTGCAGGGCCTGATTCTGTGCCTCCTGGGGGACGTGGGGAACAATCTGACAGGACTCTGAGCTCCTCTACAGGAACCAGCCTCCCACCCTCCCCGGTGGAAGGAAACGTTCAGAGCAAAAGCACATGGACCCCAGATTGGCTGGAACCAGAAGGCTGATGACTGAGACCCCTGGACCACCCCTCTGTTCCTCCCCAACAACCAATCAGAGGAAGACCATACACCCTGCAGCCCTCACCCCAAATTCTGCCTGTGAAAACTCTTCCCCCAAAACCATCAAGGACTTCAGGTCTTTTGAGCACCAGCTGCCCCGATCTCCTTACTGGGCCCTGTTACCAACTTTACTCCACTCCAAACAACCATGATTCTGTTTGTTTGGCCTCACTGTGTGTTGGGGACATGAATTCGGATTTACCAAAAATTTCAGCTGCCAAGCCCTACCTCCGGGGACATCAGCCAGAGTCTTCACATAGTGAATGCCAGAACATTCCATTCAGAGCTGCAAGGAGACCCATTTCCTGAAGGCAAGTATCTAGGTTCTCACTTCCATCACTTTCCTATCTCCAAATAGTCATATCTACTCAGATTTACACTGAGAACCAGCAAGGTCCTTCCTGAAAGGAAAATTCACTAAGATAACAAGCTACTTATCAAAAACAAACCTATAATTGAAGCCATTCTAACCAAACAAGAGCCCCATGTGCCATCCACAGGTTTGAATATTCAAACAAGTGGTTGAAATGATACTACCCCAGAAAGGCAGCTCCTGGCCAGAATCACACTCCTATTGAAAAGAAACACTACTCTTTCAGATCAATTTGCAAGTTTCTGAAAACTCAGAGCGGGAAGTCAGAGCAAAGAGAAGCCTGGTGCACCCACTTTTGCCTTGTACGAAGCTCCGGGGTTCATGCCTTCCACCTCCTCCCAGCTCAAGGCCAGGGCCCAGAAGGCCCCAGTGCTGAATCCTTGGCTCAGGTCCCTCCAGGGCTGGAGGTGAGAGGAAGGGCAAGAAGCCAGCATCCAGGGTGACAGGAGTGAGCAGGTAACCAGGTTCCCACCAGAAACATGTGTCTTCCCTGCAATGGTCTTACTCCCCAGAGCTGAAAGATGACTTCCTTTTCTTCCCCAAGCACCCACTCGGCCACCCCCTTGATGCCCTGGGCTCCCTCAGGCTCACAGGCTCTTATTCCAGTCCTGCTCAGTCAGCTGGTACAAGGACAGTCATTCCCCCGATGCAGGCCAAGGAAGGCTTGCCGGCACCCAGGGCAAGGGAGCTGTGCTTCACAAGAGCCCAGGTGTCTAGAGCTGCGGACCCACCGACGGCCCTGGAATCCACTGAGCAGCTCTCTGCCACACGCTTCCTCACCTCCTTTCACTACCACCTCCTCCTCCACGTGTTGTCAGGTTTTTCCCCTCGCCCAAATCTGCCTGGGGTTCATAGGTGTTCCTCGTTAAACCTATTAAATTAGCCGGATGTTCCCAGCCTGAGGTTCACCGGAAGTACTCAGATACCAGGGCAGAGCAGCAACAGGCATCACCCACTGCTCTCCAATCAGCCATGATCTCCATGACCAGTGACTTTTACAAACACCCTCCTGTTTGCAGATGAAGGAACAGAGGCTCAGAGACTGCAAATAACCAGCCCCAAGTCACACAGCTGACAGGTGGCAGCGCCAGGATGTGAACCCAACTATCTAACCACAGAGCTCTCCGTCATAACCTCTGGACCAGTCTCGTACCTTCCAGCCACTCTCCACCATCTGTCCTCTCACTGTTCTTTCACTGCAGGAACAGATGACCTCTTTATAAGCCCAACTCGCCGTCATCGGGGGCTGCATGCTGGGTGGAGTGGGGCAGGGGGGACTGGCTGTGTCAACCCCCAGCTGCACGCAACTCCTCATGAGCACCTCTCCTGAGGGACTCAGGAAGCCAAACAGCGCTTTGCAGAAATGAACACTGGAGGCTTATGCTGCAGGCAGGGCTGCACTGCCCCCTCCCAGTCAAGCAAATGTCAGGCAAATGTGTCCAGTGACTTGTTGGGTGCAAATCAGCCTCATTCCTGGGAAACACCAGCGTGCAGAGCTCAGAAATCTGCATTTCACTCCCCATATGACTCTGATGCCCCTTAGGAACACCTGGACCGCCCCCTCTTCCCCAGAGTGGTAGTTCTCAAGGCAGACTTGGGGAAGGGAATGAGAGACACCCGTCTCAGGAGCTGTTAAAGAGATGTGCCATGACCCCCAACAGAAATAAAACCAAAGAAATAAGCCAAGAAATCTGGAATCTTCCAGGGCATAAACAGTAAGGTGGGAAGATGGGAGACAGTGAATGACTTCCTAGCTTTGTGGCCCAGGATAAAGCACTCGCTGCCTTTTCTACTGAGCAACTTCATCATTCTTGAAAGGATGTAACATTCCCAGAGATTCATTTAGCAGGCTCAGTAAAAATAGTGAAGAGAGAGGGGGGAGGGGGCGAGAGAGAGAAAGAGAGAGGGAGAGAGAAAGGAAAGAAAGACTAAGGAAGGAAGGAAGGAGAGATGCCTCTTACCTGTCACAGTGACAGGAATAACAGGGCCCTACACACACACACGCGCGCGGATTTAGACCAGCACTCACCAAAGAAACAGATGAAATTAATTTCAGTGCCGTTTATTTAACCCAATATAGCTAGAATAGTATTGTAAAACATACAATCAGCATCTTGCCATCATTAATGAAATCTTCTACATTCTTTGCTTCATAGTAAGTCTCTAAATGTCAGTGTGTATTTACAGCATATCTCAGTTCAGATTAGCTGCACTTCAAGGGCTCAAACAGCTACATGTGGCCAGTGGCTGCCACATTCAACAGTCTGGATTTAGACAGAGATGGTCAGCTAAAGGGGCTTCCCAGGTGGCTCAGTGGTAAAGAATCTGCCTGCTAATGCAAGGGATGCAGGTTCAATCCCTGGGTCTGGAAGATCCCCTGGAGAAGGAAATGACAACCTGCTCCAGTATTCTTGCCTGGGAAATCCCATGGGCAGAGGAGCCTGACAGGCTATATAGTCCATGGGTCACAAAGAGTCAGACACGACTGAGCGATTAAGCATGCACACACAGGCAGGTAAAGAGGAAAAAGAAGGGGTGGAAATAAAACCTTGAACAAAGAACTAAGGGAGTATGGCGCCCAGTAACATCCATGACCCACAGTCAGTGTTTATAAGGGGTGAGATGTAATTACCTTCAGACTCAACAGTTAGTATGTTAGCACAGTTACTAACCAAGGGAGAGCTGGTGTCACCTTTTGGGTGCCCAAAGCACCAAGCCCAAAACTGAAGAATCAAAGTCTGTTAACTCAGTAACATGGCACCCAGTTGCACATCACACACACCTGCTAGACTTCAAACCTCAATGTGAACTCTCCCTCACATAGAGCTCAGGCCTCTAAGGGAAGTAGCTGAGAGCTACCCTCTCAAGTCCTGTGGGCATAAGCTCCACCCTGGGAAATCAAATGGCAGGGCCCTCCCATCTAAAAGCTGTAAAGGGGAAGAAAAACACAGGCAGCTGAAGAAAGGAAAAGATGACTTAGCACTTGAGGTGGGCAAAGTATTGGCCCACGATCACGTCCTTGTCCAACTCTGAGAACTCGGCAATGTTGCTTTACTTGGCGAAAGGGACTTTGCTGATGTGATGCAGTTAAGGATCTTGAGATGGGAAGATTACCCTGGATTGTTCGGATGGGCCCAAGGTTTCATAAAAAGGGTTCTCATAAAACAGCACCAGGAGAGTCAGAATCAGAGAGGCGTGGAATCCCAGAAGCAGAAGTCACAGTAACGTGATCACTTGCTTTGAAGATGGAGGGAGTGCCAAGATCCTCTAGAAGCTAGAGAAGTCCAGGAAACAGAGTCTCCCCTTCCAGAAATAATGCAATCCTGTTGACACCTTGATTTTAGCCCGGTGAGACCTCTACTGGTCTCCAGGACTATAACGAATCGGTATTAAGTCACCAAGTTTGTACCAACTTGTTACAGCAGCAGTAGAAAACTAGCATACCATCTGCAAAGTGGTCAGCTAGACACACACACGGGTTATGACCCTGCAAGGTGTCCGAAGTATTAACTGTAGCTGTCCCTGTAGTAATGGTAATGGCCACCTTTTGTTGTTTAGTCACTAAGTTGTCTCCAACACTCTTTTGTGACTCCATGGATTGTAGCCTGCCAGGCTCCTCTGTCTACGGGATTTCCCAGGCAAGAACACTGCAGTGGGTTGCCACTTCCTTCTCCAGGGGCTCTTCCTAACCCAGGGATTGAACCTGCGTCTCCTGCATTGGCAGGCGGACTCTTTACCACTGAGCCACCTGGGAAGCCCCCTACCATGTATTGAGGGCTTACTAAATCACAAGCACCCCAATCACTTCACCAACATTTTTAAAAATACATTTTTCATTTTGGAATAATTTTTAATTTACTGAAAAGTTTCAAAGATTGTACAGAGTCCCTGCATCTGTTCACCCAGCTTCCTGAATATGCCAACCTCTTACACAATCATGAAACATTTGTCAAAACCAAGAAATTAACATCAGCACAACACCCCTAATGAAACTACAGACTTTCCCTGGATTCCACCAATTGTCACAAATATTTTATCTCCCGAGAACCCTGTGAGGTGAGTACCATTCTAATTGCCAGTGATAAACGAGGATGCTAAGGCTTAATAAGATCCAGTCACTGACTCATGATCATAACAGTGAACACTAGCAAGGCCTTTCAACTTGATGCCACTGTTTGGCTTTTCAACTTGACCCCTGTACCATAAGCTCTCCTGGATATCATCATTCCCGTTTTATAGGACAGGAAAGTCCAAGGAGAAGCAAGTTACCCAAAGGCTTGCTACTAGAAGCAGCAGCAAGCCTGGAGGTGTCTGACTCCAAAGACCACGGTCCAGCAACACCATCTCCCTCCTGGACACAGAGGGATGAGAAGCTGCCAGGGCCCATGAGAGCCTCCTGAAGTCATAAAATACGGTGGCTGTGATGGGAAAGCAGGGGATCAGGCCTCCTACCTATCTAGGGCCACTAGTTAACTATGACTCTCAGGCAGCAAATAGAAACCCAAGGGGCCCCCTAGAGAGTCCCTTACAAGGAGCTTTCTTAGAGGATCTGGCAGCAGAAGGAGCTGCCACCAATGACTCTCCTGAATCCAACTTCTATCAGACCTCCAGGATCCTTGCCCTGGGGCCTTTACATGATTACAATGAGCTCCTTGAAAACATTCCTCCCCCTAAAGCAATTATATTTCAATTAAAAAAAAAATTCATTTCCTGGGGGATCCTGCACCTCCCACCTTTTAGCCCTGAGATTCTACCACTTCAGTCCAAAAAAGTAGAAAGAAGAGCTTTTCCCACTGTGAAGTCATTAACAAACTCACACACAACAACACACAAGTGAAACAGGAACCAGTGCAAACTGACCTGGACTGCCCACAACAAGCCACCTTGTTCATTCTTCCCCAGTCTTTCTTTCTTCGGTGGCATTCCATGATTTACAGGTCTCAGAGCACTGTGTCAGGGACTATTTTGCTATCTACACATCTCTCTCAGTGATTCTCAAACCAGCACCCTCACCTGGGAGCTTGTTAGAAATGCAAGTTCTCAGGTCACATTTCAGGCCTAGGGAATCAAACTCTGGGGGATTGGACCCAACAATCAGCATGTTAACAAGTCCTGCTGGTGTTTCTGATGCCTGATAGCTTGAGAACCAGTAAACTCTATAACCCCTGTGATCCTCCATGGCCGACCTATAACCTAGGCATGTTTGCAAAATTCTGTGTCAGCAGGCAAACATGATGTCATACACCAACTGCAGGCCCAGAGCAGGAGATCACAGCCTGGCTGGGGCAGCAGTATTTATTCATCACATATTAGGAAGCAGTGTAAGCCAGTGCAGGCCAGGCCTGTGTAACGTGCTAAGAACCATCCTTGGCTTCGAGAAAAGACAGCCTCCCTGGTGGCTCTGATGGTAAAGAGTCTGCCTGCAATATGGGAGGCCCGGTACAGTTCCTGGGTTGAAAAGGTCTCCTAGAGAAGGAAATGGCAACCCACTCCAGTATTCTTGCTAGGAAAATCCCACGGATGGAAGAGCCTAAAGGGTTACAGTCCATGGGGTCACAAAGAGTTGGACATGACTAACACACACACACAAGGGAGGAGAGCTTGAAGGCATCAGTCAAGCAAACCTATAGATGAACAGAAATTATAAACTGGCAAACACTATGAAAGAAAAAAATGGGAGTGCCATAATACAGAATGGCAGGGTTCTCTTCTCACCTCAGTGGTCAAGGGAGGCCTCCCTGAGCAAAAGACACTTAAACTAAGACACAAAGGAGGAGCAGGAGTCGGCCAGGCAAAGAGGGAAGGAGGCGAACATTCACAATATAGAGAAAAGCCTGTGCAAAGGCCCTGCGGCAGGAGAAAGAATAGTGCTTTGGAGATGCTGAGAGAAGCCAGGGTGGGCAGAAAACAGAGAAGGGAGCAGGAGAAGTCCTTGGGAAATAAGAGCAGCTGTCCAGCCTTGTATCCTGCTGCATCTCAGAGGCTTGGTTAGGTATCTGCGTTGGAGTCTAGACTTAGAAGATCCACGAATTTTAGGTGGAACATCGACAATAAACATAATTTATTCAGTTGTGGTCTAAGTGTTCCATGTAAAAAGATAACCCTCACAACAACTCATGAGTCGGTTCTATTAGCATCATCATCTCCATTTTGCAGATGAGGACAGAATGTAAGTTGCCCCAAGTCACCCCGCTAGTGAAGGATTAGAATCCAGTAGGACCAACTTCAGGCTTCCCTGGAGCTCAGTGGTAAAGAATCATCCTGCAATGCAGAAAACACTGGAGACACGGGTTTGATCCCTGAATGGGGAAGATCCCTCCAGGAGGACATGGCAACCCACTCCAGTATTCTTGTCTGAAGAATCCCACGGACAGTGGAGACTGATGGGCTACAATCCAGAGTTTCGCAGAGTTGGACAAGACTGAAGTGATTGAGCACACACACAGGACCAACTTCAGAATCCAAGCTCTGGATCACCTCGAGCCAAGCCTCTCAGTGGCAGAAGACAGATGGCAGTGATATGGTTTGCATTTCAAAAGCCTGTGGAAGATGTTGTATAGATAGGGAAGAAAAGACAGATGCAGAGGCCACTGCATCTTCCCAGGAAGAAATAGCATGTCTGGGTCTGGGTGGTGGGAGAAAAAGATGTTCATCAAGAGAAATGTCTGGGTGCAGAGAAAAAGTGGTCTCTCCCAGGGTTGCTTGCCTAGTTCTCAAGCTCCTGAACAAAAGTCAGTGCATCCTAACCCATAAGAGCTGAGAGGGCTCCCTGTCCTGGGAGATAAACCCAAAACACAGGGCTGTCCTTGTGACAGAAATAGAACTTGGCTTCTTCAACTGGAGCCACTGCCACTCTTTAATTTTTTACGGGTGGCACAGCAGTAATAATCTGCCTGCCAATGCAGGAGGCACAGGAGACTTGGGTTCGATCCCTGGGTCGAGAAGATTCCCCCAGAGAAGGAAATGGCAACCTACTCGTTTTCTTGCCTTGGAAATCTCATGGACAGAGGAGTCTGGCGGGGCGACAGTCTATGGGGTCCCAAAGAGTCGGCCACGACTTAGTGACTAAACAAATGGTTGATGTTGTGTTAGTTTCTGGTATACAGCAAGGTGATTCATTCATGCATATTTTTTTCAGATTCTTTTCCATTGTAGTTTATCATAAGATATTGAATATAGTTCCCTGTGCTAAACAGTAGGACTTACTGTTTCTATTTTAGTGTGTATATGTTAATCCCAAGCCCCTAATTTAGCCCTTTACCCCCCTTTGATAACTATAAGTTTGTTTTCTATATCTGTGAGTCTGTTCCTGTTTTCTAAGTAAGTTCACTTGTATCTCAAACTTAAGCATTCTGAGGAAAAAGTCCGTTGCTTGTTCAGAATGGATGTCATTTGCCACCAGGAAAGGTCACCAACAGCAACAGAACCGTATCAACAAGGAACAGATTCAGACGTGGAGATAGAGGCTTCCTGCAAGCATCTGAGTGAACAGAGTTTCCTTTAATTTCCTTGACTGCCTCGTAGTTCATCAGGGAAAATAAGACAGCCCATCCTTCAGGTGGCTGACAATTCCAGAAAAGTCCTATCTATGACTTGATGAAATGGTATGGGTCTTGGGGAAGACAGTATTCATCCATTTCCTTGGGTTCCATTTATAGTCCGAGGGGTGTGGTCGGTGTGACCTGACTTTAAAAGGGTGAGCAGGGGTATGAGGCTTCACTGAATCATCTGACAGAACCTGAGACCCAGCACCACTGACTGAGAGCTGTGTTGGCAGTGGGGAACCCCCACCAGCCTCCAGAGCCTCTGGGCTTCCTGTCTTCTGCAGGTCTGGAAGCCGCGGGGCAGCCATTTCCCCATAATGAGCCTGGCTTCAGCCCTCTAACCCGCAGGTGTGGATGCAGCTTGGATGGGCCAGCTGTGGAGCACGGCGGACCTCAACAGGAGAGGCTGGGCCCTGATAGGAGACAGTGGGGACCATTTCCTTATATAAATCAGTCCCAGCCTCACTTACTATAGTTGTGAAAAGGCTCCGTGGATTTCAGAGTTCTGAAGAGCTTTGTCTTTGAAGGCTACAGAAGTGGGCAAGCTGTCCTTCTGCAGCCTCCCTGGCATCCATTCCCCGCCCACCATTCTTCTGTCCCATACTCTTCTTAGCACTGCCTGCCTTATTGAGCTGCAATGTCTCTGTTTTATACATTGAAACTGTAAAACCTGGAAAGTGAAAAATGCTACATCTTGCTCTTGTTGACAAAAGTATGAAACTGCCTCTTATTTTGTAGGGCTCTTGTATCTTTTCCCTTAGATGACAGTGAATCTTAAAAAGAGCTACAGGAATTCCCCTGGTGGTCCAGTGGTTAAGACTCCATGCTTCCAATGCAGGGGGCATGAGCTCAATCCCTGGTAGGGGACTCGGCCAAAAAAAAAGGAAAAAAAGGGAGAGAGAAAGTGGACTTCCCTGGTGATCCAGTGGTTAAGAATCCACCTGCCAATGCAGACATTGTTTCAATCGCTGGTCTGGGAAGATTCCACATGCCTCAGAGCAACTAAGTCCAGGAGCCACAACTCCTGAGGCCCAAGGGCCTAGAGCCCATGCTCCGCAACAAGAGATTACCCCCCGTCCTGTGCCTCAACTAGAGAAAGCCCACACACAGCAATGGGGACCCAGTGCAGTCAAAATTTATTAATTAATTGAAAATAAATAAAATATCATCTGTGAACAACAACCCCCCCAAAAAAAAAGAGAGAGAGAGAGAAAGCTACAGCCCTGCCCTTGCTCCACTTGAATGGGCCAACAAACTTCTGATGACGTAGGAAACATAAAGAGACAGGATGGGAAAGAGAACCCCATCTCTCTGGGCCTGAACCCCCACAGCATGAGCCCCTGAGGAGCCTCCCTTCCCAAGGAAACATAAGCAACGGGTAAAGCACCACGCAGGGAGCTCTGGGGGAAGTACAGCCGCGATCTCGGAGCTGATGGTCCTCCAGCGGCCTTTAAGATGCCGAGTGAATGGCTTAATCACCCAGCAGGGCCTAGAACAAGATACACAAAACTCCTCCGAGACAGCGGGCCTGTAAATGGAAAACATTATCATTTGTAACAAGATTAATAACAACACAGGCTTGAAACCAACGGACACCACTGGATTATTTTTCCAACCTCTTCAGGCAGACCACTGAATTCAAGAGATGGTTTTATTTCTTTGTTTTCAAGCAAGACAGAACTTCCTCCCAGTAGACAGTAGGACTCCTGGGCTGCCTCCAGGGAATTTACTTCTGATGCATCTGTCCTGCCAAAGACAGGCTGCTTGAAGTGCAGGGGTCAAAAAAGCAAAATTAAAAAATACAGTCTGGAAGAAGGTCCAGAGGATTTTTACAATTCTGATTAAAAAAAAAAAAAAGACCAAAGATCTCCAGATCAAGTATCAGTACCTTAAAAATGGCTTAAGGGGAAGCAGGGGTGGGGTTTTGGAAATAGGAGGAAGATAGTCAAAAGGTACAAACTTCCAGCTATCAGCTAAATAAGTACTAGGAATGTAGCATACAGCATGAGAAATACAATTAACATTGCTGTTATACTTGTTACGTCATATTCAAAAGTTGTTAAGACAGTAAATCCTAAGAGTTCACCTCACAAGGAAAAAATGTTTCCATTTGTTTAATGTTGTATCTATATGAGATGATAGATGTTCACTAAACTGACTGTGCTCATCACTTCATAATGAATAATCATTATGCTATACAACTGAAACGTATACAGAGCTGTATAAGTATATATCTGTATGTGAAACAAAGTTGTTCAGTTGTGTCTGACTCTTTGCGACTTCAAGGACTATATGGTGGTGGTGGCTTAGTTGCTAAGTGGTGTCCAACTCTTGTGATTCCATGGACAGAGAAGTCTGGAAGGCTACAGTCCATGGGATTCTCCAGGCCAGAATACTGGAGTGGGTAACCTTTCCCTTCTCTAGGGGATCTTTCCAACCCAGGATCGAACACAGGTCTCCCACATTGCGGGCAGATTCTTTACCAGCTGAGCCACAAGGGAAGCCCATATATCTGTATATATCTCAATAAGACTAGAAGAAAATAAAAACTTAGGAAATGTGGAAGTGTTTCCTAAACTGTGCTTCTTGAACCACCTGGGGTGTTGGTTACAAAGGTGGACCCCGTGTCTTGGGACAGGGTTGCAGGGGCTGAGATTTGCCTTTTTAATAAACTCCTTCAGTCCTTTCTTATACAACTGAAATAGGTAAACTACTGCCCTATGCACGGCTGAAGTCTGAGACTGATCCCAACTTTTATTTATTTTTTTTCAAGATTTTTTTTATATGGATCATCTTTCAAGTCTTTACTTAATTTGTTACAACATTGCTTCTTCTGTTTTACCTTTTGAGTTTTGGGCTGTGAGGCATGTGGGATCTTAGTTCCCTGACCAGGGATCAAACCTGCAACCCCTGCATTGGAAGGCAAAATATCAACCACTGGACCATCAGGGAAGTCCCCCAACTTTTCTTTTAAAACCATGATAGTTTCAATCACGTCTGTGTGTAACTTGGGAGATAAATCAGAGTTCACCATGCTCACCAGCCCAAGTCTCTGGCCTCTAAATCTTTCAACAAGCACTTATTATTTTTAAAAAATTTTTAAAATTGATTTTTACATTTGCTTTCTTTGTTTCCCTTTGGTGAAGTCTCTATGGACTCACTGCTATCTACAAAAGTCAGCATCTGGAGACAGAAAGATGAGGTATCCCCATGGTGGTGAGCTAGTCCACCTTGCTCCATGAGAAGTTCCTGCAAGTCTCCCTTACTTAAGTTTTATCAGCCTGACAATTATGCAAAACACAGACATACTTTCCAAATCTAGGTCTCAGAAGGCAGAGAGGGAAGCTGAATCAAAGCACACAGAACCTGGAGGGATGGGGATTAAATTTGGCAAGAGCCCAAGTCACAACAGCCTCAGGCCCAGACATCTGACACTTTCTCCCCCTGAGTCACAGAGCCTCACAAAGATACAGCGATGGGGCTGAAGAGGAAGTCATTCTATCACATAACTTTGAACAAATATCCTATTACCAGATCACACCACCCAGAGTGTGCGCTCTCTCCATCGTTTTGTAACTCCTCTAATTATCTTGTGGAAAACATGATTAAGTCATATTATGTTTTTTTGTATTAAAAACATGCAATTCTTACATATAAACATTTAAGATTCTCTAGGGTGATGTTAATCCTAATATGCATCTTCCCACTTTTCATATACATTGGGAGGCTCTAAAGATGGAAGCAGCTGGATCTTCTCTTGAGTTCTGAGAGGCTGACCTGCAGAATGGCTGGTGAGGCTGACTGGGCACCAGTGTGGTCTCCTAGCTGCCAGAGATGAAATCTACTACTGGAGATCTCCAGGCATGGGTGTCAGGAGAAAGACAAGAGCGTGTTTCCAATTGACATCTTCTCAACTAGGCCTCTGTGTCTTTGGTGTATTACCTGCCCAGTGGCAGTCATGAACTAGGGAGCAAAAAACATTGATAGCTTCTCTACACAGACACCAAGAGAGCCAGAGCTCAGAAAAATAGGACAGATCTTGATTTGAGGGTTTGCTTTTTAATAGGTGAAGGTCTCCCTCCTTCTCTGTCTCCCTGAATAACCTTGCTGGTGTTTCTTTCAGACAGGGTTGAACAAGCTGCATCTAAATCTTAAGAGGCCAGGGGAAGGGAACACCATGTACTGGGCCCCATTTAGGTGCTCAGCCCACTGGCGAGCACTTCATTCACTTCTGATGTCTAACAGCCACTGTGTGTGCTGCTTATCTGGTTATTTTCTGTGGCCGCCTCCAAACAGTCCCAGCCCTAGCCTGTGCCCTGACCAGCTGGCACCTGTGGATTACATCACCAGGACTCCTCTGCCTGCTGGCTTCCCAATGGTTGGGCCCAGCAGTAGATTGGAGAATAGAAGAGCCAGGGCAGGGTATTTCTTCCCAGCGCCATCCCTTCTTGGATGCCACCATCTTGGGGGTAGATTCTTCTTGAATGCTCCTCTCCAGTTCCAGATTCCACTGGGCTCCAGTAACTCTACTTTCTCCCATCCCCCGCAAGCCTAGCAGACACACTGGTTTCCCACTGTTGTCCATCCTCGCGTGCCTCACAGTACTTGGCCAACGCCTCGGTAACTGCTCCTTTCCTTAGTCTTCATTCAAACCATCTGGTGTGAATTCTGTTTTTGGTCACACCAAAATACTGGCTCTCACCCTAAACATAATTGCTTCTGCAAGTGAGATGAAATACAAAGTCAATATGCTGGGGTCGGGGGTAGGGCAGGTTGTCCATTTCTAAGAATATGTTAATCTGATCTAAGTACTTCCCTGAGAAGAAGTGATAAGGCTAACTCATCATCAGTGTGGCCTTGGACCCAACTCCTAAACCAGCCAGATGATAGCAATCCCAAAATGTGGGTTCAGGGCCTCTAGACTGTCTGCAATGGTTGCAGAGGGATTTTTTTTTTTTTTAACTTACCTCTTGTTTTCTGTGTACTAATTGAAAAAAGAACTCTGAAAGGACCAAGGACTACATCAAGCTCCTTTGGGGAATACAGTTTGCAAAGAGAGTCCTGATAATAGCTGGCTACACTTCCGGCAGATTCTTTACCATTTGAGTTACCTGGGAAGTCCCACTTGATAATAGCTACCTGTCACCAACCTTGCACAGATTTCACAGCAGCCCTGAGAGGAAGCCTTCGTAGTCCCCATCTGACAGATGAGCAAAGAGATTCAGAAAAGTTTGCAAGGATAAGCGGCTTGCCCCAAGGCCCACACCCCAGATGGGCCTGACCCCAATGCTGTTCTTTCCTGTCCATCCCACTAGTTCTTAAAAGAGGGAAATAAGAATCCATAGTCTTCCAGCTACTTCTGAATTGTGCCTATAAGGGATCAGGCTCCCTAGTTGAAGGCAAATCAAAAACAGCAAAGAAAAGGAATTTAATCTCAAGGACCAATTTAGCTCAGAAATTAGTTTTGAAAGCTCTCTATGTGAAATAACTTGTATAGTATGTCTGCATGGGGTAACATGTATAGTATAATCCCACTGTGGGTGTATGCGTGGATGTGTGTGTCTATAAGGATTAATTATGCAAAAAAAATTGTCAGCAACAGTTATATCTAGGAAGGTGAGTGAGCTGTGCTCTTTGTACAGTTTGAATTTTCTATCGTAAGCATGAAACTGAAGTTCTTATTTAAAGAATCAGAAAGGAGGCAGAGGGAGAAAGCAATGGCAACCCAATCCAGTACTCTTGCCTGGAAAATCCTATGGGCAGAGGAGCCTGGTAGGCTGCAGTCCATGGGGTCATGAAGAGTTGGACACGACTGAGCGACTTCACTTTCACTTTTCTGCAGTGGAGAAGGAAATGGCAATCCACTCCAGTATTCTTGCCCAGGGACGGAGAAGCCTGGTGGGCTGCCGTCTACGGGGTTGCACAGAGTCGGACACGACTGATGTGACTTAGCAGCAGCAGCAGCAACACACTGGGATCATAGGCCTCACTTCCATAAATTCTAATTAATTAGTCTGATAGTCTGGCATTATGACTCTGGTGGGGCTTTCCAGGTGGCTCTGTGGTAAAGAATCCACCTGGCAATGCAGGAAGACTCAAGAGATGTGAGTTGGATCCCTGAGTCAAGAAGATGCCCTGGAGGAGGAAATGGAAACTCCCTCCAGAACTCTTGCCTGGAGAATCCCATGGACAGAGGGCAGGCTACAGGCCATGAGGTTACGAAGAGTCCAATACGACTGAGTGCACGCGCACACACATGCACACACGCACACACACACAAATGATCCAGGCACCAGCAATACTTGAAGCCCCCAGGTAATTCGTATAGGCAGCCGAGGTTGAGAGTCACTCTGTTAGTCCCAGTTCCTTGGTATAAAATTTAAATCACAAAGAGGAGGGGCTTAACCTTTTGTATGCCTCAGACCCCGGGAAATGAGGTGATGCTTCTAGAAGTCTCCTCCATATGATGTTTTTAAATACATAAAACACAAAACATTTCAAAACAAAGGATACTTAGATTTCATCATCATCATGTGTTAAAACTGTGATACAGTAATATATAAGTGTTTCTTTATTAATACAAGTAATAAGATGGAAAAATAGCTCTGGGATCTAGCATTATTTTGAAGTAGTGATGTGTGCGTAAAACATCTGGTGGTTTCTGCACAGCTATAATTCAATACAGATATATAGGGACAAAATCAGGATCCTTTTAACACTACTTTGATTTGCTGCCTAGGTTCATAATGGAAGAAAATGCCAAACTTCAGTTAGAATTCATTGTACATAAAGATGGATTTTTTTTCCCATTCAAGCTCACAGATTCCCAGGTATTGAGGGAGGAGGACAGGTTACACCAGCATCAATATTACCACAATAAGCTATGGTATATGATCTTACACTATAAGGTATAAGATCTCAAACAGAAGGACAAGGGAAAAACAACTTTAACTTTGTTGTTCGGCCACTAAATCAGGTCTGATTCTTCGTGACCCCAAGAACTGCAGCATGCCAGGCTTCAAATTTTGAGTAAACTCCGGAAGACAGTGAAGGACAGGGAAGCCTGGTGTGCTGCAGCTCATGGGCCCACAAAGAGTCAGACACAACTGAGCGACTGAACAACAACATGTCCATTGCGTCGGTGATGCCATCCCAGTATCTCATCCTCTGTCGTCCCCTTCTCCTGCCCTCAGTCTTTCCCAGCATCAGGGTCTTTTCCAATGAGTCAGCTCACCACATTAGGTGGCCAAAGTATTGGAGCTTCAGCATCAGTCCTTCTAGTGAATCTTCAGAGTTGATTTCCTTTAGGATTAACTTTAACTTTATCACGTGCTAATTTCCAGTAGAAGCTGAACTCCCCCCACCCCCCACCATTTTTTTAAAGTAACTCTGTAAGGCTCCTTCAAGACATGAAAAATGCACATTTCCTGAAAACTAACTACACTGTATGTTTTAATTACAGAAGTATTTTTCAAGTATCACTTCGTGTGAAAGGATCCCTGTTCCTTCCACTCAAAAGACTCCACTGTTTTATCTGCCTCAAGACATCCATCACAGGAGTGCCAATATCTTGGGACTTAAAAGGAGGTTTTTGGAAACTTTCTAAGAGTTTAATCAATAGGTTCTTTTTCATACTGTGCTGTGCTGCCTACATAGAATCTGAATGCTTTTTTTTTCCCTTTCATCTGAATTTAAAATGGAATTTACCATGTATTGACTGACTGTTACATTGCAGGCACAGCACTGGGCTCTTTTCCTGAATTAGTCCTAATGCTCATATCCACGCTGACCACTATCCCACCCTGTAACACAGAAATAAAAGAATGAGGAGTTTCACAACAGAGCCTGATATTATAAAATCACTCTCTCAGGAAGGAAAAAGGGAAAGGAAAAGAAAGCCCCCAATATATCAATATCTGTGTTGAAACTCCAGTTTTAAATTAAAAGGTAGTTATTTTCATCTAAACAACAAAATATTTTAAAATATTTTCCTGGGGTGGGGAGGGACTACCACACCTAGTATCCTAGCAACAGACTGAGCTAAGTAATTCAAAGGCTATTTTTTCTTCATATCCATATTTTTCTGAAGCATGACTGCTAAAGCTTCTTCCATCCTTCGATTCTCAAAGTATACAGCACCCTGATTAAGCACAAGAAGAGAAGAGCATAGTCAGATCCAGACTGTCCACGCAAGCAGCACCCAGACATGAGAGAAACCCAGCCTCTAAGACAGGCACCCAGCAAGCCTGGCCTCTGTAACAACAAAACAGCTTGGGGAGGGTCCCCAGGCCACCAACATTGTCATCATTTTCAGAAAAGAAAGTTCTTATTCTGTAACTACAAAACAGCTTTTGAAACAACCCTCAGTTCAGTTCAGTCGCTCAGTCGTGTATGACTCTTTGCGACCCCATGAATTGCAGCACGCCAGGCCTCCCTGTCCATCACCAACTCCCAGAGTTCACTCAAACTCACGTCCATCGAGTCGGTGATGCCATCCAGCCATCTCATCCTCTGTCATCCCCTTCTCCTGCTGCCCCCAATCCCTCCCAGCATCAGAGTCTTTTCCAATGAGTCAACTCTCCGCATGAAGTGGCCAAAGTACTGGAGTTTCAGCTTTAGCATCATTCCTTCCAAAGAAATCCCAGGGCTGATCTCCTTGCAGTCCAAGGGACTCTCAAGTCTTCTCTAACACCCATTGTTTGAAATGCTCTCCGAACTCATTTCCTTTGACTTAATATCTGAAACTGGGGTGGCAGTGGGGGGTGGGGGGGGGAGGGTATTTGCATTATTTTGTTTTCTGCTTCTTGGGAAATCAGTTCCTCAAGAAGGCACTTCATGAGGTGAGGAAGCCTCATAATTAAGGAGTTGTTTCAACATTAAACACCTAAAGAAAACTCAGGATGTCCCAAACTCTCCTTGAGACAGTATAGAGGCTGGGGAAAGAAACCCACGAAAGAGATCACAAGGCAAAAGGCAGCAATGTTAAGGATACCTTTAAACCAGCGCAATAGGAGGTCAGCGATTCACCCTTTGTTCTTATCTGGCTCCTCCACCAGGGCAGAAAAATACATGAGACTGGGGGTGTGGTGAAGAGTTTCCAGGAAGAGAAAAAACTGGCATTTACTGAGCCCGTCTGAGTGAACTCCGGGAGTTGGTGATGGACAGGGAGGCCTGGCGTGCTGCGATTCATGGGGTCGCAAAGAGTCGGACACGACTGAGCGACTGAACTGAACTGAACCGAGCAAGTTTAAGGGGCTTCCACAAGTGTCATTAACTCTTCTGATCTTTCCCATAACCTTATCAGATAGAAAATCACCTCTCCGATTTTAAAATAAAATCAGTTGTCAAAGAGGTTAAGCGACTTCGCCCAGAAGCACAGAGCTCATAACAGCAGTCGGGATTGGAAGAAAGATTGCCTAGACCCAGGACCCCACTTTCTCCTCCCCTGACTCCTCAAATCTTGAGTTATTTCAGCTCAAATTCCAAGGTTTAGGAAAACATTATCCCAGGTTCTTAAAATCTCCTCTAGGTCATAATCTCTTGGGAGGAGGGGGAACAACATTAATGAATATTCATGAAATCAGAAGAAAAGGGGGGAAAGGTCCAACTTAAAAAAAAAAAAAACTGGGTTGGGGATGGATTCCAGAAACAATTGATGTTGATTTGTATTCAGGTATTACAAGGAATATCCATCAACTTGTTGGTGATTAATTTTAAAAGGTGATCCACAGTGCATAATGGGTTTGCACAAAGCCAGTGACTCCACAGAAATTTTATGCCCTTTGTGGAAAATACCCATACCTGGCTAACCAGGCGATGGTGAGAGACACAGGAAACACAGGACTTCTCCTTCAGCAAGTCATATGACCTGCTCTCCAATGTGACATTACTCCCAAAGATGTCATCCCAGGCCTGTGAACCTCCCAAACCAGTCACTATCACAACTATTTTCTCTTTTTTCTCTTATTTTATTTTAGCATACAGCTGATTTACAATGTTGTACAGAGCAAAGTGATTAAGTTATACGTACCCAGGTCTCCTGCACTGCAGGCAGATTCTTTACCATCTGAGCTACCAGGGAAGCCCCTATACATATACAAATATATATTCATTATTTTTCAGATTATTTTCACATGTAGGTTATTATAGAATATTGAGTATAATTCCTTGTGCTATACTGTAGGTCCTCGTTGATTATCTATTTTATAATATAGTAGTGTGTATCTGTTAATCCCACAGATACATAGATATAGACAGTAGGGTGCATCTGTTAATCCAAAGGTCTGTCTAATCAAAGCTATGATTTTTCCAGTAGTCATGTGTAGATGTCAGAGTTGGACTGTAAAGAAAGCTGAGTGCCGAAGAATTGATGCTTTTGAACTGAGGTGTTGGAGAAGACTCTTGAGAGTCCTTTGGACTTCAAGGAGATCAAACCAGTCAATCCTAAAGGAAATCAGTCCTGAATATTCATTGGAAAGACTGATGCTGAAGCTCCAATACTTTGGCCACCTGATGCAAAGAGCCAACTCATTAGAAAAGACTCTGATGCTGGGAAAGATTGAAGGCAGAAGGAGAAGGGGACAACAGAGGAAGAGATGGTTGGATGGCATTACCAACTCAATGGACATGACTTTGAGCAAGTTCCAGGAGTTGGTGATGGACAGGGAAGCATGATAGATTATGGGGTTGCAAAGTGTCAGACACGACTGAGCGACTGATCTGTTAATCCCAAACTCTTAATTTATCCCTTCCCCCACCTTTCCCCTTTGGTAACCATAAATTTGTTTTTGAATTCTGTGAGTCTGTTTATCTTTTGTAAATAAATTCCTCACAACCATTTTGACCAAACATTCCATTAGTAAAAATGAGCATGCACCCCTAATTTATTTATTTAAAAATAAGAAACATGTAAATATACCTAAAACAAAAATCCTCTATTCTCGAGGGAAAAATACAAGTTAAAGGGAGCGGTCCTTGAAGGAACATGATGGGGAGACCACTTTCTCCCCTACAAATTCATCGAAAGAACATTTGAACACTGAGCAAATTCCACAAAACAATCTCTGAACGCTGGCAGAGGACACCAGGCACCCAGAAAGGCAGCCCATTGTTTTTGAAAGCAGTGCTGTATGGATGGAGAAGTTTTGAGACTACTGTAAGAATAAGAAAACCAGAAGATGGAGGCTTAAGTCCAAAAGCTGAGAACACCAGAGAAATCCTGACTCCAGGGAACATTAATCAATAAGACCTCATCCAAAAGCCTCCATACCTACACTGAAACCAAGCTCCACTCAAGAGCCAACAAGTTTCAGAGCAAGACATCATACAAATTCTCCAGCAACGCAGGCATATAGCCCTGAGCTGAAATATACAGGCTGTCCGAAGTCACACCAAACCCATCAGTTCAGTTCAGTCACTCAGTCATGTCCGACGCTCTGCGACCCCATGAATCGCAGCATGCCAGGCCTCCCTGTCCATCACCAACTCCCGGAGTTCACTCAGAGTTGCATCCATCGAGTCAGTGATGCCATCCAGCCATCTCATCCTCTGTCATCCCCTTCTCTTCCTGCCCACAATCCCTCCCAGCATCAGAGTCTTCTCCAATGAGTCAACTCTTCGCATGAGGTGGCCAAAGTACTGGAGTTTCAGCTTTAGCATCATTCCTTCCAAAGAAATCCCAGGGTTGATCTCCTTCAGAATGGACTGGTTGGATCTTCTTGCAGTCCAAGGGACTCTCAAGAGTCTTCAACACCACAGTTCAAAAGCATCAATTCTTCGGCACTCAGCCTTCTTCACAGTCCAACTCTCACATCCATACATGACCACAGGAAAAACCATAGCCTTGACTAGACGGACCTTAGTCGGCAAAGTAATGTCTCTGCTTTTGAATATACTATCTAGGTTGGTCATAACTTTCCTTCCAAGGAGTAAGCGTCTTTTAATTTCATGACTGCAGTCACCATCTGCAGTGATTTTGGAGCCCAAAAAAATAAAGTCTGACACTGTTTCTCCGTCTATTTCCCATGGAGTGATGGGACTGGATGCCATGATCTTCGTTTTCTGAATGTTGAGCTTTAGGCCAACTTTTTCACTCTCCTCTTTCACTTTCATCAAGAGGCTTTTTAGTTCCTCTTCACTTTCTGCCATCAGGGTGGTGTCATCTGCATATCTGAGGTTATTGATATTTCTCCCGGCAATCTTGATTCCAGCTTATGCTTCTTCCAGCCCAGCGTTTCTCATGATGTACTCTGCATAGAAGTTAAATAAGCAGGGTGACAATATACAGCCCTGACGGACTCCTTTTCCTATTTGGAACCAGTCTGTTGTTCCATGTCCAGTTCTAACTCTTGCTTCCTGGCCAGCATACAGATTTCTCAAGAGGCAGGTCAAGTGGTCTGGTATTCCTATCTCTTTCAGCATTTTCCACAGTTTATTGTGATCCACACAGTCAAAGGCTTTGGCATAGTCAATAAAGCAGAAATAGATGTTTTTCTGGAACTCTCTTGCTTTTACCATGATCCAGTGGATGTTGGCAATTTGATCTCTGGTTCCTCTGCCTTTTCTAAAACCAGCTTGAACATCAGGAAGTTCACGGTTCATGTATTGCTGAAGCCTGGCTTGGAGAATTTTGAGCATTACTTTACTAGCATGTGAGATGAGTGCAATTGTGCGGTAGTTTGAGCATTCTTTGGCATTGCCTTTCTTTGGGATTGGAATGAACACTGACCTTTTCCAGTCCTGTGGCCACTGCTGAGTTTTCCAAATTTGCTGGCATATTGAGTGCAGCACTTTCACAGCATCATCTTTCAGGATTTGAAATAGCTCAACTGGAATTCCATCACCTCCACTAGCTTTGTTCATAGTGATGCTTTCTAAGGCCCACTTGACTTCACATTCCAGGATGTCTGGCTCTAGATGAGTGATCACACCATCATGATTATCCAGGTCATGAAGATCCTTTTTGTACAGTTCTTCTGTGTATTCTTGCCACCTCTTCTTAAAATCTTCTGCTTCTGTTAGGTCCATACCATTTCTGTCCTTTATCGAGCCCATCTTTGCATGAAGTGTTCCCTTGCTATCTCTAATTTTCTTGAAGAGATCTCTAGTCTTTCCCATTCTGTTGTTTTCCTCTATTTCTTTGCATTGATCGCTGAAGAAGGCTTTCTTATCTCTCCTTGCTATTCTTTGGAACTCTGCATTCAGATGCTTTTATCTTTCCTTTTCTCCTTGGCTTTTTACTTCTCTTCTTTTCACAGCTATTTGTAAGGCCTCCTCAGACAGCCATTTTGCTTTTTTGCATTTCTTTTCCATGAGGATGGTCTTGATCCCTGTCTCCTGTACAATGTCATGAACCTCATTCCATAGTTCATCCAGCACTCTATCAGATCTAGGCCCTTGAATCTATTTCTCACTTCCACTGTATAATCATAAGGGATTTGATTTAGGTCATACCTGAATGGTCTAGCAGTTTTCCCTGTTTTCTTCAATTTCAGTCTGAATTTGGTAATAAGGAATTCATGATCTGAGCCGCAGTCAGCTCCTGGTCTTGTTTTTGTTGACTGTATAGAGCTTCTCCATCTTTGGCTGCAAAGAATATAATCAGTCTGATTTCAGTGTTGACCATCTGGTGATGTCCATGTGTAGAGTCTTCTCTTGTGTTGTTGGAAGAGGGTGTTTGCTATGACCAGTGCCTTTTCTTGGCAAAACTCTATTAGTCTTTGCCCTGCTTCCTTCTGCATTCCAAGGCCAAATTTGCCTGTGACTCCAGGTGTTTCTTGACTTCCTACTTTTGCATTCCAGTCCCCTAGAATGAAAAGGACATCTTTTTTGGGTGTTAGTTCTAAAAGGTCTTGTAGGTCTTCATAGAACTGTTCAACTTCAGCTTCTTCAGCATTACTGGTTGGGGCATAGACTTGGATTACTGTGATACTGAATAGTTTGCCTTGGAAACGAATAGAGATCATACTGTCATTTTTGAATTGCATCCAAGCACTGCATTTTGGACTCTTTTGTTGACCATGATGGCTACTCCATTTCTTCTGAGGGAATCCTGCCCGCAGTAGTAGATATAATGGTCATCTGAGTTAAATTCACCCATTCCAGTCCATTTTAGTTAATTGATTCCTAGAATGTTGACGTTCACTCTTGCCATCTCCTGTTTGACCACTTCCACAAACCCATAGACATCTCAAAACTCACTACTAGACACTTCATTGCATCCAGAGAGAAGAAATCCAGCTCCACCCACCAGAACACCAATGCAAGCTACCCTAACCAGGAAACCTTTACAAACCACTAGTCCAACCCCACCCACAGGGAGGAACCTCCACAATAAAGAGGAACCACAAACTGCCAGAATACAGAAAGGCCACCCCAAACACAGCAATCTAAACAATATGAAAAGGCAGAGAAATACACAGCAGGTAAAGGAACAGGATAAATGCCCACCAAACCAAACAAAAGAGGAGGAGATAGGGAGTTTAGCTTAAAAAGATTTCAGAATAATGATTGTAAAACTGATCCAAAATCTTGAAAACAAAATGGAGTTACATATAAATAGCCTGGAGACAAGGATTGAGAAGATGCAAGCAAGGTTTAACAAGGACCTAGAAGAAATAAAAAAGAGTCAGTCAATAATGAATAATGCAATAAGTGAGATCAAAAACACTCTGGAGGGAACCAACAGTAGAATAACTGAGGCATAAGATAGGATAAGGGAGGTAGAAGATAGAATGGTGGAAATAAATGAAGCAGAAGAGGAAAAAAGAAAAAACAATTAAAAGAATTGAGGACAACCTCAGAGACCTCCGGGACAATGTCAAATGCCCAAACATTCGAATCATAGGAGTCCCAGAAGAAGACAAAAAGAAAGACCATGAGAAAATACTTGAGGAGATAATACTTGAAAATTTCCCTAAAATGGGGAAGGAAATAGTCACCCAAGTCCAAGAAACCCAAAGAGTCCCAAACAGGATAAACCCAAGGTAAAACACACCAAGACACATATTAATCAAATTAACAAAATACAAATATTAAAAGCAGCAAGGGAAAAACAACAAATGACACACAAGAGGATTCCCATTACGATAACAGCTGATCTTTCAACAGAAACTCTTTAGGCCAGAAGGGAATGGCAGGACATACTTAAAGTGATGAAACAGAAAAACCTACAACCCAGATTACTGCACCCAGCAAGAATCTCATTCAAATATGAAGGAGAAATCAAAAGCTTTACAGACAAGCAAAAGTTTAGAGAATTCAGCACCAGCAAACCAGCTCTTCAACAAATGCTAAAGGATCTTCTCTAGACAGGAAACATATAAAAGGTGTATAAACTCGAATCCAAAACAACAAAGTAAATGGTAACAGGATCATACTTATCAATAATTACCTTAAATGTAAATCGGTTGAATGCACCAATTAAAGACAAAGACTGGCTGAAATGGATACAAAAACAAGATCTCTATTTATGCTGTCTACAAGAGACTCACCTCAAAACAAGGGACACACACAGACTGAAAGTGAAGGGCTGGAAAAAGATATTTCACGCAAATGGAAACCAAAAGAAAGCAGGAATAGCAACACTCATCAAATAAAATAGACTTTGAAATAAAGGTTGTGAAAAGAGACAAAGAAGGACACTACATAATGATCAAAGGATCACTCCAAGAAGATATAACAATTATAAATATATATGCACCCAACATAGGAGCACCACAATATGTAAGACAAATGCTAACAAGTATGAAAGGGGAAATTAACAATAACACAATAATAGTGGGAGACTTTAATACCCACCCATACCTATGGATAGATCAACTAAACAGAAAATTAGCAAGGAAACAGAAACTTTAAATGATACAATGGACCAGTTAGACCTAATTGATATCTATAGGACATTTCACC
Organism: Budorcas taxicolor; assembly: GCF_023091745.1. Taxonomy (NCBI): domain Eukaryota; kingdom Metazoa; phylum Chordata; class Mammalia; order Artiodactyla; family Bovidae; genus Budorcas; species Budorcas taxicolor. The sequence goes on from NC_068911.1 coordinate 107,497,502, forward strand.
CTAAAACAATGAATTTCATGTTTTTATCAAGCACACATGGAATCTTCTCCAGGATAGATCACATCCTGGGCTATAAATCAAGCCTTGGTAAATTCAAAAAAGTTGAAATCATCCCAAGAATCTTTTCTGATCACAATGCAGTAAGTTTAGATGTCAACTACAGAAAAAAACTATTAAAAAATCCAACATATGGAGGCTAAACAACATGCTTCTGAATAACCAACAAATCACAGAAGAAATCAAAAAAGGAAATCAAAATATGCATAGAAATGAATGAAAATGAAAACACAACAACCCAAAACCTATGGGACACTGTAAAAGCAGTGCTAAGGGGAAGGTTCATAGCAATACAAGCTTACCTCAAGAAACAAGAAAAAAGTCAAATACATAACCTAACTCTATACCTAAAGCAATCAGAAAAGGAAGAAATGAAGAACCCCAGGGTTAGTAGAAGGAAAGAAATAATAAAAATGAGGGCAGAAATAAATGCAAAAGAAACAAAAGAGACCATAGCAAAAATCAACAAAGCCAAAAGCTGGTTCTTTGAGAAGATAAATAAAATTGACAAACCATTAGCCAGACTTATCACGAAACAAAGGGAGAAGAATCAAGTCAACAAAATTAGAAATGAAAATGGAGAGATCACAACAGACAACACAGATATACAAAGAATCATAAGAGACTACTATCAGCTACTATATGCCAATAAAATGGACAAATCCTTAGAAAAGTATAACTTTTCAAAACTGAACCAGGAAGAAATAGAAAATCTTAACAGACCCATCACAAGCACAGAAATTGACACTGTAATCAGAAAACTTCCAGCAAACAAAAGCCCAGGACCAGACGGCTTCACAGCTGAACTCTACCAAAAATTTAGAGAAGAGCTAACACCTATCCTACTCAAATGCTTCCAGAAAATTGCAGAGGAAGGTAAACTCCCAAACTCATTCTATGAGGCCACCATCACCCTAATACCAAAACCTGACAAAGATGCCACAAAAAAAAGAAAACTATAGGCCAATATCACTGATGAACATAGATGCAAAAATCCTTAACACAATCCTAGCAAACAGAATCCAACAACATATTAAAAACATCATACATCATGACCAAGTGGGTTTTATCCCAGGGATGCAAGGATTCTTCAATATCCAAAAATCAATCAATGTAATTCACCACATTAACAAATTGAAAGATAAAAACCATATGATTATCTCAATAGATGCAGAAAAAGCCTTTGATAAAATTCAATATCCATTTATGATTATAAAAACCCTCCAAAAAGCAGGAATAGAGGGAACATACCTCAACATAATAAAAGCTATATATGACAAACCCACAGCGAACATTATCCTCAATGGTGAAAAATTGAAAGCATTTCCCCTAAAGTCAGGAACAAGACAAGGGTGCCCACTCTCACCAATACCATTCAACATAGTTTTACAAGTTTTAGCCACAGCAATCAGAGAAGAAAAACAAATAAAAGGAATCCAGATTGGAAAAGTAAAACTCTTGCTGTTTGCAGATGACATGATCCTCTACATAGAAAACCCTAAAGACTCCACCAGAAACTTACTAGAGCTAATCAATGAATATAGTAAAGTTGCAGGATATAAAATCAACACACAGAAATCCCTTGCATTGCTATACATGATCAATGATAAAACAGAAAGAGAAATTAAGGAAACAATTCCATTCACCATTGCAATGAAAAGAATAAAATACTTAGGAATAAATCTACCTAAAGAAACAAGAGACCTGTATATAGAAAACTATAAGACACTGGTGAAAGAAATCAAAGAGGACACGAATAGATGGAGAAACACCATATTCATGGATTGGAAGAATCAATATAGTGAAAATGAGTATACTACCCAAAGCAATCTATAGATTCAATGCAATCCCTATCAAGCTACCAATGGTATTTTTAACAGAACTAGAACAAATAATCTCACAATCTGTATGGAAATACAAAAAGCCTCGAATAGCCAAAGCAATCTTGAGAAAGAAGAATGGAACTGGAGAAATCAATCTGCCTGACTTCAGGCTATACTACAAAGCCACAGTCATCAAGACAGTATGGTACTGGCACAAAGACAGAAATATCAATCAATGGAACAAAATAGAAAGCCCAGAGATAAATGTACACATCTATGGACATCTTATCTTTGACAAAGGAGGCAAGAACATACAATGAAGAAAGGACAATCTCTTTCACAAATGGCACTGGGGAAACTGGTCAACAACTTGTAAAAGAATGAAACTAGAACACTTTCTAACACCACACACAAAAATAAGCTCAAAATGGATTATGGATTAAAGACCTAAACATAAGACCAGAAACTATAAAACTCCTAGGAGAAAACATAGACAAAACACTCTGACATAAATCATAGCAGGATCTTGTATGACCCACCTCCCAGAGTAATGGAAATAAAAGCAAAAATAAACAAATGTGACCTAATTAAACTTAAAAGATTTTGCACAATGAAGGAAATTATAAGCAAGGTGAAAAGACAGCCTTCAGAATGGGAGAAAATAATAGCAAATGAAGCAACTGACAAATAATCTCAAAAATATACAAGCAGCTCCTGCAGCTCAATTCCAGAAAAATAAATGACCCAATCAAAAAATGGGCCAAAGAACTAAACAGATGTTTCTCCAAAGAAGACATACAGATGGCTAACAAACACATGAAAAGATGCTCAACATCACTCATTATCAGAGAAATGCAAATCAAAACCACAGTGAGGTACCATCTCATGCCAGTCAGAATGGCTGCAATCCAAAAGTATACAAACAATAAATGCTGGAGAGGGTGTGGAGAAAAGGGAACCCACTTACACTGTTGGTGGGAATGCAAACTAGTACAGCCACTATGGAGAACAGTGTGGGAGATTCCTTAAAAAACTGGAAATAGAACTGCCATATGACCCAGCAATCCCACTGCTGGGCACACACACTGAGGAAACCAGAACTGAAAGAGACACGTGTACCCCAATGTTCATCACAGCACTGTTTATAATAGCCAGGACATGGAAGCAACCTAGATGTCCATCAGCAGACAAATGGATAAGAAAACTGTGGTACATATACACAATGGAGTATTACTCAGCCATTAAAAAGAATACATTTGAATCCGTTCTAATGAGGTGGATGAAACTGGAGCCTATTATACAGAGTGAAGAAAGCCAGAAAGAAAAACACCAATACAGTATACTAATGCGCATATATGGAATTTAGAAAGATGGTAACGATAACCCTGTATGTGAGACAGCAAGAGACACAGATGCATAGAACAGTCTTTTGGACTCTGTGGGAGAAGACGAGGGTGGGATGATTTGATAGAATAGCATTGAAATATGTATATTATCATATGTGAAACAGATCACCAGTCCAGGTTTGATGCATGAGACAGGGTGCTCAGGGCTAGTGCACTGGGATGACCCTGAGGGATGGGATGGGGAGGGAGGTGGGAGGGGGGTTCAGGATGGGGAACACATGTACACCCATGGCAGATTCACATCAATGCATGGCAAAAACCACTACAATATTATAAAGTAATAAGCCTCCAATTAAAATAAATTAAATTTTAAAAAATACAAGTTAAGGTTTTCATCTTTTCTTCCCATAACCTAATGGGTTATCCCAAGTACCAAATTTGGGAAATGACTGCCCCAGCAGTACTGTGACCACTTGGAGGCCTTCAGTGGCTGTCACCTCACTCCACCTGAGCCACACCCTCGCCTCCAGCTCAGGTCAGCTGTCCAGGTCCCAACACCAATGACCTGCTCTTCATTTCTTAGAGTTCAGGGATCATTTGCTTCCATTTTCTCCATGTCCAGAGCTGACCCCTCCAGAATCCCTTACCTCCCTGAACTATTACCACCAATGCCCTCTCTTTCCCCAAATCTTGGTCTTTCCATTGTAATCACCCCACCCCTTGTAGCAGCAAACTCAACCTCATAGGCTGCCTGCTCCTCTGCACTCAACACTACCAGGAAAAGCATTTGTTCCAGGTGTCTTCACACCGTCATCTCCTGCAGGCCATGTTTTACCATCAGGAACCCAGGCTTTTATCCTCATTTCCATTTCCAGTTATCCTCAGCCAAAGATTCCAAACCAGCAGCCCCTACCGCACTCTACATCCAGGAGCCCGTATGACCTTCCACCCTATCCATCCAGGCCACCATTCTTTCATTCATTCCAACATCTACCGAGCACCACCACGTGCCGGGCGCTGCTCCCGTACTAGACAGGATGGAATCTCACAGCCCTGTCTTACTTTCTAGTAAACAAATTGCCATCAGCTGTTGGGAGATGCTGACAATAAAGCTGTTACATAACAGGGAGCAAGCAGGGGCCAGAGAATCCTGGTCACCGGATGTGACCCACTTTGCATTTTTCCCACTTGTCCCCTTCCAATTTTTTTTTTGAGGTAAAATTTACATAACTTTGAATTAACCATTAAAAATTTTCAACTCAGTGACATTTAGTACATTCACAATATTGTGCAACCAGCACCTCTGTCCAGTTCCAAAACAATTCTGTCTCCTAAGAAAGAAATCCTGGACCCATTCAGCAGCTCACCCCATTCTACCCCTCCCCCAGGGCCTGGCAACCAGTAACCTGCTTTCTGTCTCTGCAGATTTACCTTCTCTGGATGCGTGCGTGCTCCATGACTTCAGTAAGGTCCGACTCTCTGCAACCCCATGACTGTAGCCCACCAGGCTCTTCTGTCCATGGGATTCTTCAGGTAAGAATACTACAGTAGGTTGCCATGCCCTCCTTCAGGGGATCTTCCTGACCCAGAGATCAAACCCACATCTCCTGCATTGGCAGGTGGATTCTTTACCACTGAGCCACAGGGGAAGCCCCACCTATTCTAGCTATTTCCTATGGAAGGAACCCTAGGATTCCCCTTCAATTCTGACAACAGCTCTGACCTTCCTGCTTTCTTCCCTCCAGCTAGCTCCTCCTCCTCCTCCTCTGTGTTTGCCATCCACCACCTGACACACGGGTCCTGAGTCCCCAGGGTGACGCCTGCCTCTATCTTCAAAATCTCCTTATGAGCCGGCTCGTTCTTTCAGAAAACAAACCTTGACCTTAACTCCTCTTGCCCTCAAGACAGTTTCAACATCCTCCTCTTCTCAAGCTCTGCTTCAGGATTTGCAAAGGTCTGCAAAGATTTCCATACTGACAAAACACATACAAAAAAACCAGGCTGGGGTGAGGTGGGGGGGCAGGGGGGCGGGAGGGGGCTCATCTCATCAGGGCAGTCAGGCATGTGATCAGGGTGGTCTGGCAGGGCAAGGCATGTGACCTTGGGTAATTGTGACTAACGCTTTTTCCCTCGATTTTCTCTTTTGTAAAGAGGGGATCAGTATAACACTTACCTCATAGGGGTTTCATAAAGAACAGTTGAGTGGAAGCACTCCCAGTGCACGTCCATGTGCCAGGCACACTGGAAGGGCTCAAAAAATGCTATCACCTCGGTGATCAGTTCCATAAAACCTGCGCCGCCCGGCTCTGTTCCAGCAGGACCAGGCCTCTCTGGCCTTTGCTCTGGGGCTTCTTTTGGGCTCAGCTTCCAGGGATTGGCTCTTTCGAGGTAACACTGTTTGGGGGAAGATATCATCCACTCTCCTGGCTTTAACCAGCACCTGATGCAGGCACTGCCCAAACCCCCATCTATCCCGTCTTCTCCCCCAGCTCAGCTAGTTTGCATTCACCCAGAAGCACGTATATGGCACACGTCAGCAGCCCAGGACCCTTGAACTCAACATACCCAATGTTAAATGTGACCTTCCCCTCCTCTCCCTCTAGCCACCTCCACCCACGCACTCACACCGGCATCCCAAGATCTCTTTCTGGGACCACCGCAGTAACTTCTCCCCTGCCCAATCTTACCCTTGTTCCTTCCTCTCTTTACACTGTAGCCGGAACACCCCAATCTGAAATCCATAGCTGCCCATGTCACTCCCCTTGTTTTTGGGAGTTCTGTCTCCACTGTTCTTAGGAGCAAGCCCAAATGACTTCCCCAGGAAGGCTTCTCCTGACCTCACCCCATCTCCATCAGCCCCTGCCTGACCATCTCTGTTCCAGGCATAGCTACCCGGGGGAATGCTACAGTTAGTTCACATGGCTCCTCTGCTTGGCATGCCTCTCCCACCAGATTCTCCCAAATTCTGGTCATCTTTCAAGGTTCAGTTCAGGTATCAGTCCCTGAAGGAAGGTGTCTCTGATAACCCAGATTGGACTAAGCACCCTTCCTGCCTGACCATGACTGGCATTGGGTGTTTATGAGTCTGTTTTCCTCCTTTAACTCCCTGGAGACCTTGTTTATCTCATCCATCCATCTATCCATCCGATTATCTAGCCAGTCAGCATTCTGACCATCCATTCATACATCTATCCAACCATTCATCCATCCAACCAACATCCATTCATCCATCCAACCATCCATCTATCCATCCATCTAACAAAAATGCCTCAAAAGCCTATGTTCAGCCAGGCACTAGGACTACAACAGTTAACAAGACAGAAGAGGTTGCTGCCCTCAGGCAGCTGACCATCCAGCAATGTACACAATATGTGACAACCACCCCACCCCCCACCACCACCACACACACAGCAGCTGCACAGTGTGAGCTCTAGAGCCAGGCCCACTGGGTTCAAATCCCAACTCCACCAATGGTTAGCGTGAAACCTGGGACAAATTACTTCATTTCTCGGTGTCTCTTAGAGTAGTCTGCCTAACTCACAGGGTTGTTGGGAGGATTAAAAGAGCTAATACAGATGAAGATAAATGGAAAGTAAATATAACCCTGCCTGGCATATAACAAAAGCTTCCTAAGAGTTAGTCGTTCTCCTTGCTGATGGGCCAACAGGGGAACTTATGACAGGGCCCCACCCTAGATGTAGGGCCAGGTGATGCATTTGTGCCCCTATGCCTGACATAGAGGTTCACTGGGCCACTCTGGTTAGCCCTGCAAAGATGGTTCAGCATCAAAGACTGAGAGCTGTGTAACCTCTGACCCAACTGGCCCACTTTTGCAGAAGAAAGTGAACTGGTGGGAGGGAAGCACCAGCCCCCAGATCTCGTGACTTCCCAGCCTCCTGTCCTGTTCCAAGAAGACTCTGGTTACCCGAGACAGCACAGCTGCCCTGCAGCCTCCACGGGTTCTCATTACCCACAGCAGAAAGGCTGTGGCCACCTCTTTTATCCCCTTGCTTCCCCTCACGCCTCTCGTCCAAGACTGTTTTCTTTTTCTGTCTTGTAACCCATGGTTCTCTTATTTCCAAGGGGAAATCTGGCCCTTCAAAAAAAAAAACAAAAAACACCCCACCAAGGATTGCAGTCTTCTTCATGGAGCTAGCTGCTCAAACAAATCACAAGCAGGTGCAATCCCTGAGCCTCCCAGTTCCGCTCCTGCTCCCACTAGCTGGGGAAGGCTTCTCCTCCGTCGCCGGAAAGTTTCATTTTGCCTGCTCTGGGAGTCAGTCTTTTTTGGATGCTCCAGGTTTCAGAACGCACATCCCTCAGGGGAATGAAAGCCAAAGAACAGCTCTCATTTCAAAGCCAGATCCCATATTTCCAGCCAGACACATAACTCTTCCCCACCGGGCCAGCTAGCTCTGGTTCCCAGCAGCGGCCTTTGAATGGCATGCCATTCTCTGGCATCGCTGACTTGATGACGAGCGGCAATCCAGCAGATTTTTTTAGAGGCCATGGGATTTACAGAAATGTTCTGTTAGGAAACTTTCGCTTTCACACCTCAGTTTGCCTGGAAGGTGGCAAGAGAATGAGACACAGAGAAAAAACAAATCCTGGAGTGCTGTGTAACGTTCTTTATTATTTTCCGTGGTCAGGCTGTACTATCAGTTTTAAGTACCTTGAGTTTTACCTACCTTTGTGCCTGCACTTCTGCTAGCTGTATTCACACACGCATGTCTGAGGCTCACAGAGGCTCATTACAAACCAGGGTATCCAATCCTGGGAGTGCAATATATTTAAATGTGAGGACTTTTATCTTAAAATCTTGCAGTAATGGTTATACCACACAGATCTGCCTTGTTAATAACAGTCACAGACAGAGTACTAAAAACAAGGGTAGTAAATGACCTCCACACCTTACCATGGAGAATTCATTATATTACCCTCTATGGCAACAACCACTGACTATGAAGATGTTTACCCTGCATATGGAATTTTATGAGTCTTTCTCTATCTTTCTTGGAAAGGCTACAGCAGACCCATTTTTTTCAACAACAACAAAAGGAAAAACCATTTTTCTAGAAGAGAAAAACCATCTGCCCTTCCAACAAAACCCCTTTTACCTTTTATATAAAAGGTCTCTGCTGCTGCTGCTGCTAAGTCGCTTCAGTCGTGTCCGACTCTGTGTGACCCCAGAGACGGCAGCCCACCAGGCTCCTCCATCCCTGGGATTCTCCAGGCAAGAACACTGGAGTGGGTTGCCATTTCCTTCTCCAGTGCACGAAAGTGAAAAGTGAATGGGAAGTTGCTCAGTCGTGTCCGACTCTGTGCGACCCCATGGACTGCAGCCTACCAGGCTCCTCCGCCCATGGGATTTTCCAGGCAAGAGTACTGGAGTGGGGTGCCATTGCCTTCTCCCCAAAGATCTCTAGTAGACCTTTTTCTTGCCAAAGGGAACTTTAACCTAGCCTAAGAGGAATTTCTCTTTGGCTCTCTAACCAGTGCGGAACTCACCTTCAGAAGTTTATTCAATATGTGCCTTAACAATTTATTTGTAGCAGCCCAGTTTAATGCATCTAATTAAATACAGGTGAGCAGACAGGCTCTGGAATTGGATCTGAATTAAACCCCCAATCTGTACCTTCTGTATTAGTAAGAGGGCCACATGTCCCCATTTATGGCTGTTATCCTAGCTTCATTATTAATTTAATAGCACCCCTTTCACTCTCAAGAGTGTTCATGTTTCAGGACTTCCCTGATGGTCCAGTGGCTAACACTCTGTATTCCCAATGCAGAGGGCCCTGATTAGATCCCTGGCCAGGGAATTAGATTCCACATGCTGCAACTAAGAGTTTGAACGCCTCAACTAAAGAGCCCTCCTGCCAAAACGAAGATCAAAGATCCTGAGTGCAACAACTAAGACCTAGTACAGCCAAATAAGTAATTAAAAAAAAAAGACTTCTCAGGTTTGGATGATAAATTATAAGATCACCTTATAGTTATGTGAGTCACTCAAGACAGAACATTTAACTTTCCCATACTTTGGTTTCACATTTGTTCAGTGAAAACAAAAGATTCTAATTTACAAGGCTGTCATGAGCATGAAATTAGACAGTGTCCTCAAGGCTTGGTTCCCAGGAGGGCCCAGTATTCCTGCAAACACTAGTTACGTGCTCAAGAGGTCCACCTTCTGGAAAAGGCGTTACTCTGTGAGATCTTCACCTTTAGATCATCAGTTTGAAGACAGGACCTGCATTTTCCATTTTTCATTGTGACGATATCTATAAAATGGAAATGGCATCCGTGTCCAGCAGCCATGCAATCAATTCTGCCATCTCTGACCAGCAGGTGAATCACTTATGGAGATTTTAGCTCCTATTCTCTAGATCTTCAGGACTTCATTTAATCTCTCCACAAAGGTAGGATTAAGACCAAAATTACCCCCAAACCAAACCTCTGTGAAAAGTAAGCCAAGTGCTTGTGGCTCAAAACAGGAACAGGGGAGGGATAAGAGATCCTTTTAACTGAGTGAAAGCCGCATCCCTCAGCCAATGAGCTCGGTGAATTTCTTGCTTTCTCAAACCAAAAAAATTTACCAATCCAATGATAGGATAGTTTATCAATAAAAGGATCCAACATATCTCTCTTTAAAAATTAAGCCCACAATCATACAATTGCATCTGTAATTGCATCATCAGTTCAGGAAGCATGTGTTGTTCCCTTTTTACAAAGAGAAAGAAAAATGCCATCACTTCACTGACAGCTTGTTAAAGACACCTATGTTCACATGAGCAGGAATAAGATCTTGTAATGGGGCTGATCTTACTTCAAGGTAGTAGTTTTGACTCAATGAGAAATATGATCAACACCTAAACCCAAAGAAGTAGTCCATTGCCCAAGAAATAGGTCATACAATTAATTGGCTGCCGGGGTGCTTTCCTAATTTATGGGGGAAGGACCATTTCCCAGCAAGTAGGGTTTGGGGTGAAGGCTGACAACTTCATAAGGGGTGCCCTTTGTCCTGGGTGCTATCTTGCCATTCAGTGAGTCCGCCCTAGAAGGTGCTATGCCCCAGCTGTAACATGCCTTTGTGAAGGCGCAACATTTGAAACTATTCGATTCCAATCTTAAATCATAATATTTTCTGAAACACAAAATGAACAAATGCAATTCCCATTATTAGGTAATATGGTTGCTCAAGGTATTATTAGTATTGCATGCGTAAAGATCCCTCTTGCGCTCAACTTCTAAAGAACTAGAAAGGAAATTTTCAGCATTTTCAGGCTCTTAACTAAATATAGAAGCTGTGCGACAAAAAAGATGTACATAGCAGCACAGCAGTAACTGCGTCCGGAGGACATCGAGGAACAACAGCAGGCTATTCTGAGGTCAAGACAGTTCCTCCCCACAGAAGTTTCTAGTAACAGAAAAAGACTTAGGCCATTCCCAGAAATCCAGTTACAGCTGGGGCACGGCACCCTCTAGGGCGGACTTGCTGGGCAGCAAGGTAGCGCCAAGGACAAAGGACACCCCTTATGAAGCTGTCTACCTCCACCCCAAACCCTACTTGCTGGGAAATGGTCCTTTCCCCACAAATTAGGAAAACACCAAGGCAGCCAACTGAATGATCTATTTCTTGAGCAATGGGCTACTTCTTAGAGTCCTGTGATTCTAAACTCTGAAACACACAAAGAGGAAAACAGAAGTTCGCCTATACACAGGGAACTTTCCTGCAGGATGTCTATGGTTTTTCTCCACTTGAAAAGCTCAACCAGAAATCACACTTCTGTTCCAGATACATTTGGCTTTAAATGCATCAGTACCTTGTACTGATCAATGCAAACCTTCCCTGAAGACTGTTCGGACAATCTTGCCTCCTCGTGTCTGATAAGAGAATGAGCCAAGGGCAAACCAAGAACCGTTCTTTGACCAGGTCTAGGAAGAAAAAGCCAACTGGAGAAAAGTCCACGCCCCCTACACACCCATACCTGGCTGTCTTGGGGAAAGGCTGAGTTAGGAGGTAATCAACTCCCCAGTGAAAGCAAGAGACAAAGCAGAGTGCGGGGCTGTAGCATCTCGAGGACTCCGCAGTTCTACTACACAATTTCTGTACCACCCAGACCTACATAGGTTGATGAGGGGGTACTCCTCCAAATGCTTTAAATGCATAAAATTCATAGAATTAGAAAAAACTTTTAAAATTGTAACATAGTAACACATTTGCTTCTTTGTTAATACATAGAAGGCAATGGCACCCCACTCCAGTACTCTTGCCTGGAAAATCCCATGGGCAGAGAAGCCTGGAAGGCTGCAGTCCATGGGGTCACTGAGGGTTGGACACGACTGAGTGACTTCACTTTCACTTTTCACTTTCATGCACTGGAGAAGGAAATGGCAACCCACTCCAGTGTTCTTGCCTGGAGAATCCCAGGGACGGGGGAGCCTGGTGGGCTGCTGTCTCTGGGGTCGCACAGAGTCAGACACAACTGAAGTGACTTAGCAGCAGCAGCAGCAGCAGCAGCATGTTATAACCACTGTAATTTCTAAGTCATAATGAGCATGACATTTCAAGGTTATCTGTTAGATACCTAAAATGTGATACAAAAATATCAAATTTCTATTGGTGAAAAAGTTGCAAACAATGCCAATATTACTGTGGGTCGTGACCAATATCCAGAAGTTAAGGGATTGCTCAATTTTGGTCAAAAGTGTGTGAAAATCAAGGTGTAATGTTTTTCCATGCAAGCTCACAGATCCCCTTGAATCTCTTGCAAAGAGGTCTGTAGTAGTTCACATGAAAACTCAGGTGATAATTTCATTTCATCCCCTACTCTTCAGGCTCTTCCAGAATCACTGAAATCTACATTAGAACCTGAACCCAGCAGCAGCCTCAGCCACCTATAAGGGAGGGGAGGGGAGGATCTACACTAAGGACAGTCTCTCGGAAGGAGCAGGGTGGGGCCAACATCTGTATTCTTTTTTTCTCTGTCAGCTATGTGTTAAGGGTTATTTAACACATTGTTGTGGGAGAAGGCAATGGCAACCCACTCCAGTACTCTTGCCTGGAAAATCCCATGGACGGAGGAGCCTGGTAGGCTGCAGTCCATGGGGTCACTGAGGGTTGGACACGACTGAGTGACTTCACTTTCACTTTTCACTTTCATGCACTGGAGAAGGAAATGGCAACCCACTCCAGTGTTCTTGCCTGGAGAATCCCAGGGACGGGGGAGCCTGGTGGGCTGCTGTCTCTGGGGTCGCACAGAGTCAGACACAACTGAAGTGACTTAGCAGCAGCAGCAGCAGCAGCAGCATGTTATAACCACTGTAATTTCTAAGTCATAATGAGCATGACATTTCAAGGTTATCTGTTAGATACCTAAAATGTGATACAAAAATATCAAATTTCTATTGGTGAAAAAGTTGCAAACAATGCCAATATTACTGTGGGTCGTGACCAATATCCAGAAGTTAAGGGATTGCTCAATTTTGGTCAAAAGTGTGTGAAAATCAAGGTGTAATGTTTTTCCATGCAAGCTCACAGATCCCCTTGAATCTCTTGCAAAGAGGTCTGTAGTAGTTCACATGAAAACTCAGGTGATAATTTCATTTCATCCCCTACTCTTCAGGCTCTTCCAGAATCACTGAAATCTACATTAGAACCTGAACCCAGCAGCAGCCTCAGCCACCTATAAGGGAGGGGAGGGGAGGATCTACACTAAGGACAGTCTCTCGGAAGGAGCAGGGTGGGGCCAACATCTGTATTCTTTTTTTCTCTGTCAGCTATGTGTTAAGGGTTATTTAACACATTGTTGTGGGAGAAGGCAATGGCAACCCACTCCAGTACTCTTGCCTGGAAAATCCCATGGACGGAGGAGCCTGGTAGGCTGCAGTCCATGGGGTAGCTAAGGGTCGGACACGACTGAGCAACTTCACTTTCACTTTTCGCTTTCATGCATTGGAGAAGGAAATGGCAACCCACTCCAGTGTTCTTGCCTAGAGAATCCCAGGGACAGGGATTGGGGAGCCTAGTGGGCTGCCATCTCTGGGGCTGCACAGAGTCGGACACAACTGAAGGAACTTAGCAGCAGCAGCAGCAGCAACACATTGTTGTACGGCAAAAACCTATACAACATTGTGAAGCAATTACCTTCCAATTAAAAATCAATTGTTTCAAATGTGGAGAAAGAAAGTTATTCAATTCAGTTGACTCCTAGGTAGAGGGGAATTTCTTTCCAGATCACTTGACCTAGTGCTGTGTTATAAACTCTATAAGCCCCAAAGCTCAAGGCTTACAGCAAACTTCCACCTCTTTACTTCCTGAAATCAATTCTTAGATAAACTTCCTGAATACATTTTCAAACATATGTATTTACTGCTTTAATAGTAGTATAAATGAGACTAAAAGGAAAATAATTTATAACAAACTAAACCTGTATTTCAGTATGCAATTAGTTGGACAAAACCAAGCTAGAAGGTTTAAGAAGTCGTTAGATGCTTGTGTCAAAAACCAGGTGAGCTAAAAGTAGTTGACTAACAGGTGATGTGGTGATGCCACATGATTTTCTTCATGGTAAATTTCCCAGTAAAACAAACCACAATCTTTCTTCACAGACTGGAAAAGTCAACATTTATTTGAAACATGCAAAATACTCCTTATGTGTAAGCTAGGTCTCTAGGTTCAGGTAACAAATAGGTTTTGCATCCAAGATCACCTTGTAACCAAACTGGTCAACCAGACCTGGGCTGGGGTCTTAACCTAGGCAGAGGCCCCTTGTCTCAGCCTAGGTTCTTTTTTTTTAAATCAGGTTTGTATAGCCAATAATAAAGTCATTGCTGCTTCAATGGTCAAAAAGTAGAGAAGCAGGAACTCAGTTCAGAAGTCAATTTAACCCAATTTGGCCAAAGACACTGAATATATAGGAAGGTGGAGGTAAAAGGATTTGGAAAGGGTGGAAGAAATATTCATGAGTTATCTAAGAACAGGGGTGTGGTTTAGACTTGGAGCTGTACCGACTTGCTCCTGGAAAGAAAAGCTATAACCAACCTAGACAGCATATTAAAAAGCAGAGACATTACTTTGCCAGCAAAGGTCCATATAGTCAAAGCTATGGTTCTTCCAGTAGTCATGTATGGATGAGAGTTGAACGTTGAAGAATTGATGCTTTTAAACTGTGGTGTTGGAGAAAACTCTTGAGAGTCACTTGGACTGCAAGGAGATCAAACCAGTCAATCCTAAAGGAAATCAGTCCTGAATATTCATTGGAAGGACTGATGCTAAAGTTGAAGTTCCAATACTATGGCCAACTGATACAAAGAACTGACTCATTGGAAAAGATCCTGATGCTGGGAAAGATTGAAGGCAGGAGGAGAAGGGGACAGCAGAGGATGAGATGGTTGGATGGCATCACCGACTCAATGGACATGAGTTTAAGCAAGTTCCAGGGGATGGTGATGGACAGGAAGGCCTGGTGTGCTGTAGTCCATGGTGTGGCAAAGAGTTGGACACGACTGAGCAACTGAACAACAACAAATTTCTCAGTAAAATATATATATATATTTTTTTTTCCCAAAGTCTTTTCAGTTCTATAAGTCCATGACTTGATGTCTCTAAATTTTATTATGCTCAAAAAGAATACTAACTCAGAAATGTGACAGTAAAGACTAGGTGCCACAACGGTGTTCTGAAAGAGCCCAGGGTGACTGTTTTCCAACCTTTTCCCACTAATGGACTCCATTATATCACAAAAAGAGGCACTGCTGGAGTCTAATGAATAAATAACTAGCACTTGAATAGAATTTGTGTCCATTTTAATTCCAGCTACTTTCCACAAGAAAGCCTCATTTATATTAGAAAGAGGGGAGCATGCTTATAATGAAACATTTTCAAAACCCTTTAAAAGTTTCCTATATAAGTCAATCAGGTATAACGTTAAATATTAATAGCAAAAACTTAACTGTTGAATCTAAGTGAATAATCCAGAGAGCGTTCGTGTGACACAGGAAAAGGGTTAGTTTTCACATCTGCTGGATTTGTTTAGTGTAACTTCCAGATGCATTATGGGGAGAGCTAAAGATCCCTTAAACAGTGTGTCTTCTAAATGGAGGATCACAAGTTAGCCATGGGTTATGAAACCAATTCGGAACAGGGGGTCAGAAAACTTTGTCTTCAAGAGCCGAAGTGTAATACCTTAGGCTTTGCAGGCCAGATAACCTCTGTTACAACTTCTTGACTCTGTCACTGCAGCTTGAAAGCAGCCATAAACAAACCATGAACAAAGGGAATTGGCTGTATTCCAACCAGACCTTATTTACAAAATGGGCTGCAGGCCACGTTGCTGACTCCTGACCAGCATTTTTTAAACAAATAAAATATAGTAGGATACATCAGAGGCCATGAGGACAGAGAGTAGTTACTGTCTCATGAAACTTTTCTTGCTGCTACACATTTCAAACTGTAGTGTTGAAGAAGATTCCTGAGTCCCTTAGAATGCAAGGAGATCAAACCAATCAATCCTAAAGGAAATCAGTCCTGAATATTCATTGGAAGGACTGATGCTGAAGCTGAAGCTCCAGTACTTTGGCCATGTGATGTGAAGAGCCAACTAAACTGTAAAAGACCCTGATGCTGGGGAAAACTGAAGGCAATAGAAGAAGGGGGTGGCAGAGGATAAGATGGTTGGATGACATCACTGACTCAATGGACACAAGTTTGAGCAAACTCTGGGAGCTAGTGAAGGACTGGTGTGCTGCAGTTCATGGGGTCACAAAGAGTCAGACACTACCTAGCAACTGAACAACACACACACCTGTATATGTGAGCTTTTAGTAAATATGCATTTCTTACTGTAGGTTGAGGGTCAAAAGCCACCATATTAGAAATGATAAAAAGAATCTGAAAAGAAAAACACAAGTCTGCTTCTGAATGAAACTGGTAAGAGTTTAAAGACTTTCATGTTCCCCCCTCCCCCCCAAAAAAGCAAAGAAAAAAGGGTAGAAATAATGGGCAAGTTCTTGAGCCTAACATATAATCTTAAAAATATTTTTAAATTTATTAAAATTTTGAAAAAAGAATATGAATTAGTTACAAGCAGTCCAAAATGGTCTTCAAAAGGACATTAAAATCACTTCTACGTTCTGCAAACATCCGATAGAAACTGTATATCAGTTAGCAAGAGCTGCATAACACACTTTCCCAGAACTCTGTGGCTTAAAATAATCATCAGTGCCTTCTGCAACTCTACACGTCAGCTAGCTGGTTCTGATGACCTAGGGACAGATCTTGGCAAGATAAGCTCAGGAGACTTCGAGCAGCTGGTCATTCACTTGGGAGCCAGCTAGTCCAGAAAGGCCTCAGCTGAAACAATTTGGCTCATTCCCCTGCATCTCTCAGTCCCTCCCTTAGACTAGCCTGGGCATGCTTTCGTGGGGGTGGCAGGGATCTGAGTGAGCTCGCCTAGCTGTGCAAAAGGCAACAGAAATGCATAGGCTCTTAAACTCTGTTTATGGCATCAGCTAACATCCCAGGGGCCAAAGTAGTCATGAGGCCAGTAGTAGGGGAGAGGGATGGGGACTAGTAAGTTACAACGCAAAGAGTGTGAACACAAAGAAGGAGGCCATTAATCGGGGCCATTAGAGCAATCACTCTGCCACAGACATTATTACTGTTTGTCACCACCTTGGCAGAAACAGAGAGATTTTACATTATTTTAGTTTTCCCATTATCATTTCTCATTCTGGTTTTCCATTATCACTCCTAAGGCAGGAAGGCAGAGTGAAAAGAACACAGGCTTTGGAATCAATGAGATCCACTTTCACAGCCTGGCTCTGCCACTTTTGGCTACCTGACCCTGGGCAAGTCTCCTTTGCACCTCAGTTTCCCCATCACAGCAACTACTAACATAACATGAGCTGGAACACAGAACATGTGTAGGTCAGTGTCTGGTTATCTCAGAACTCAAACCTTAGACACTGTATGTTTGTGAATAGCTAAGTATATTCAAAAAGATGAGGAACAAGGAAATAGGCAAATTTCCTGGGAAGTAAAGTTTCTTAACAGAAAAGAACAGTTCCTTTACATAATAACTAAAAAGTCATTTCTTTGCAAAGAGTTTTGGGGACTGTGGCAGGCAGGAATATGGCACCAAGGATGTTCACATGCTAAACCCTGGAGCCTGTGAATATGCTACCTAACAGGAGAGGTATGATGAAGTTAAGGACCTTGAAATGAGATTATCTGGAATTATCTGGGTGGGCCCAATCTAATCATATAGATCCTTGCTGCTGCTGCTGCTGCTAAGTCACTTCAGTTGTATCCGACACTGTGCGACACCATAGACGGCAGCCCACTAGGCTCCTCTGTCCCTGGGATTCTCCAGGCAAGAATACTGGAGTGGGTTGCCATTTCCTTCTCCATTGAATGAAAGTGAAAAGTGAAAGTGAAGTCACTCAGTCGTGCCCAGCTCTTAGCGATCCCACAGACTGCAGCCTGCCAGGGATTTCCAGCCTCCGTCCATGGGATTCTCCAGGCAAGAGTACTGGAGTGGGGTGCCACTGCAGTCAAGGAATCTTTCCAAGCTGGGGTCCCAGTCCAATGGCAGAGAGACAAGGAGTCAGCCCAACACTGCTGGTTTTGATGCTGGAGGAACGAAGCACAAGCCTGTGAATGTGAGCGGCCGCTAGAAGCTAAATGACGCAAGGAAAAGGATTCTCCCCTACAGCTTCCAGGAGGAGTGCACACCTTGGTTTTAACCGGTGAGACCCGTGTTGACCTCTGACCCACAGCATAATAAATAGTTTATGTTGCTTTAAGCCATCAAGTCTGTGGTTATTTGTTACAGCAGTGACAGAAAGATGATGTAATCTTGTTATCTTCATAGAGAGGCTGACAGTGAGGAAATAGGAAAGTCCCTCAGAGCCCCTGAACCAGGAGGAAGAAACTATGGAATCCAGAGAGGACTAACTAGGCATGGCATGACAAAGGAGAGCTGCATCTGATTCTGGTTATCAGGGCAATTAAAACAGGCAGTATGACAGAATAAGCAACTCATTATCAGGGAAAACACGTTACTGCAGTCTACAAGGAAGTACAATAAAATCATTGCTTATCCACACTGTCTCCAAAGATCCCTGGTTATAACTGACAAGCATGTACTAGGAGAAAAACCGTATTTTAAAAATCCTTCCACAGAAACTTTCTAAAGGTTTCATTTCACTGAGGGCTGTTTCAGGGATGCAGTTCCAACTCTGATCACTTTCATTTCTGTTTGTAGATAATATGACAATAAGATAAGAAGCCCTAGTGGTATGCGGACATGAACACACACACACACAGTTCACAATTTATGAGACTTCACGAGCCCACAAATAATGCTCATAAAGAGGGAGAACAATGTGTACACCCAAAGCCCACTCACGGATTTAAAACACAGAACTCCAAGCCACAGCCAAAGAGGAACTCAAAATAGGGACACACTTGGAACTTCCCTGGCAGTCCAGCGATTAAGACTTCCTGCTTCCATTGCAGGGAGCAAGAGTTCAATTCCCAGTTAAGGAACCGAGATCCTCATGTGGTGCTGGCATGGGGGAAAAAAAAAAAGGGGACACACTTAAGAATACCTTGATAGATTAACAGTCTACAGCAGATGAGTATGCTGGGCTCAGCCAAGAAGTCAGACTAGTAGAATCCCACAGATGCAGGAGACACTAAAAGATGCCTCACGTAACAGATGAGAAACCAGAGTCACAGAGCAGTGAGGTGACCTGCCCGAGGACAGCCGGGCTAACTGCACAGAGACCTGCCCTGCCTGAGCAGCAGCTTACCTGTGCTGCCCAGCTGATCACACGACTCTGGGGTCAGGCCTTCTGCAAGGCAGTGGGGCTTCCAGTCATGCCTATAGAGCTTGGCTCCTTGCTTAGAAACCCTTGGGGCCAGATGCAGTTTTTTAACCAACCCGGGTTGCGGAGGGCGGGGAATGCTCCCTTTCTGGAGCTCCCATCAGAATAGGAAATAAGGAATGGTGGACATATAGAAGAAAGCTGATAATATTTGCCTAAAATATTACATTGGCCTGCACTTATCTAGTACAGTGAAAAAGTACCCACATGAAAGTGAATGTGTTAGTCCCTCAGTCATGTCTGACTCTTTGCAACTCTGTGGACTGTAGCCCACCAGGCTCCTCTGTCCATGGGATTTCCCAGGCAGGAATACTGGAGTGGTTTGCCATTTCCTTTTCCAGGGGATCCTCCCAACCCAGGGATTGAACTTGGGTCTCCTGCACTGCAGGCAGATTCTTTACCATCTGAGCCACCAGGGAGGCTCAACATAACATTGCCTTTAAATCTAGCAAGCACAGCAGTTAGACATGATAGAAAGGGGAGGAGGGAGAAACTGACCATTCTTAGCCACTGGAGCTGAGAATTCTGTTAAGGAAGGTAGGCCATTCTGATGGACAGAGGGGCTGGAAGCTAGGCTTGCAAAGATCTCAGTTAAGACCAAGGATTCCTCAGTCCATGGGGTCACAAAAGAGTTGGACACGACAGAGACTACACAACAACAACTCCTCATATGATGAACATTACTGGGGAGGGAGATGGAGAAAAGCGCCCCTTCCCTTCCAAGTTCCCCCCTGAGGACTGTCTCTAATCTTGGTGGCTCTGAAAAATTCTAGGAGACGGGGTGAGAGAAGTATAGCAAACACAACTACTAAGGGAAAAAAAGAAGGAAAACAGAAAGATTGTACTTAGCAAGAGGTATAGACAGTGCTTTCCTAAACAAGATGTGTAAAAGAAAGAACTGGTCATTGAGAACATTTCTTATTGGAATGTGCTTAGTTGCTCAGTCGTTTCCAACTCGGCAAACCCATGGACTGTAGCCCTCCAGGCTCCTCTGTCCATGAAGACTCTCCAGGCAAGACTACTGGAGTGTGTAGCCTATCCCTTCTCCAGGGGATCTTCCCAACCCAGGAGTCGAACCAGGGTCTCCTGCACTGCAGATAAATTCTTTACCAGCTGAGCTACCAGGGAAACTCATTAGAATAAATACTAGTAAATGAAAAAATTAAAGTTGAAAATAACAGATGGCCAAAGAAAAAAAGAAAAGCAGCTTCAAGGAGATTGTTATCAAAATCTCTATTCTTTCAACATAGTTGTTTCACAGGGAAGCAATAATGAAGGTATGTAAACAGACTCTGGCCCAGCTTGTGGCAGTATAAACACTTAGCCACTTTCCTGAGGGTGCTGTGCTGGGTCTCGAGGGTGCTGTGCCTGAGAACCAGAGAACTCTGGGAGTCTGGTCATCTCTGCTCTTTGAATCTCAACTTCCCAAGAGGGGAAAAATAGCTTCACTAGGGGAAGCAGGTTATTTTTAGGCTGAGAAGGACCACAACCTTTTATTTCTAAACATACAAAAACACATATCCCAAAAGACAGTGATGGTAGAGGGCTAGTTCTTAGGTAAGCAATTCAACTGTCTACTAAAGAGTCTTCCAGCAAAGAAAAAAAACAACTTGAGCTTCTTCTCGATCTCTTTTTGTTCAATACCGCTATTTTATTTCTTTATTCTACACCTCCTTTGCCACATGTGTAGCAATTTGAGGACTGAATGGAACCTTGGATCTTGTTCAATCCCCGCTTAGTCTATAATGTAAAAACTAAAGCCCAAAGCGGTCGCATGGGCTGAATTAATGTGTTCTTCATTTGCATATTTATTTTAACTGAACTTAACTCTTCTGTGTGGGCCCTGCCCAGGCCTAGACTTTAAACTCCATGAACAGCTGCTGCTACTGCTGCTGCTAAGTTACTTCAGTCGTGTCCGACTCTGTGCGACCCCAGAGACAGTAGCCCACCAGGCTCCCCGTCCCTGGGATTCTCCAGGCAAGAACACTGGAGTGGGTTGCCATTTCCTTCTCCAATGTACGAAAGTGAAAAGTGAAAGTGAAGTCACTCAGTCGTGTCTGACTCTTAGGGACCCCATGGACTGCAGCCTTCCAGGCTCCTCCGTCCATGGGATTTTCCAGGAAAGAGTACTGCAGTGGAGTGCCATTGCCTTCTCCACCATGAACAGCTAGGGACTATCTATTAACCACAAAAGTTCAGAATCAAGAACAGGTGAGAACAATGACGTCCCTAATATGAGGCCAGTCAAATATAAGGAATAAAATGAAGAGAAATAGCGCTCAACGGTACACTTGATGGAAAAATTCCATGAAATATGAAAATCTTGGTGGTCAGAGGAATATTTTGTGGGACTTCAGCTCTATCTAGGGTCCCAGAGACACTGGGGGAACATCCTTACAGGCCTTTCATTGGAAATGCTGGGGCATAGCCCTAACTCATCTGTCAGATTACCTCTGGCCCACCCCATGCCCTGAAAGCGTGGAAATCAACACCAAGCAGGGGACTTCCCTGGTGGTCCAATGGTTAAGAATCCGCCTCCCAATGCAGGGGACGAGTGTTCGATCCTTGGTCAGGATACGAAGATCCCACATGCCATGGGGCAACTAGAGAAACCCACATGACACAAAGACCCAGCACAGCCAAAAAAACAAACAAACAACAAAAAACCACAGCCAGGAGCCCTAAGACACAGAGACAGAGATCCAGAGACAGAGAATGAATATTTAAGAATGAAATGTAAAAGCTTTCCCAGACTATATCCCTAAGATGTGAAATTACAAGGTGACATAAGCAAGGGAACGCCTCATATAAGTTGCTCAGATTCTTCTACTTGGGTATGCACAAAAGACAGGGCCACACACACCTGCTCCCCACCAGACTGCAGGGTGAGACTGGATGTGAGCACACAGGGTACTGGGAGTGGGAGGGACAGATGTCAAATAACCATCACATTCTCTTCCTGGGTCATGACTATAAACAAAGCAGGCACACATCTGCTATCAGTTGTTATCACTGTTCCTAAGGGACCAAGGTCCAGCTTTGCCACTGCCATCAGGCAGGGAGACTTCAAGCAGGTCCTTGAAGTCTACTCTACACCTCCAGGACTGCAGCTAGAAAGAGAAGGGATCCCGGGGGATCTCCTTGAGGTCCCTTCCAACCCAAGTGACTAAGACTCTTCTTGGCCTTGTTGGAAAGAAGGAGCTGGCCAGTACAGGGTGAGCTTGCTAGCCTAAATCTAAGCTAATGTGGACCCTGGACCTAGACCACCCAGGTACAAATCCTCAGCCAGCTGCTTGCATGGCCTTGGCCAGCTTTCATAACCTCCCAAATACCTCAGTCATCCTACTGTATAAACTGGGAATAACAATAGTCTTCATCTCAGTGTTGTAGCAAGGATTAAACAAGATACAAATGAAGCCTTTGCAATCACGTCAAGTATAGAAGATACATTTTTCATCTCCATCTCTCCAAGCTTCTCGCCCACCTGCTCTGGACATTTTTCCACCCAGATATACAATCACTGCAGATGGTGACTGCAGCCATGAAATTAAAAGACACTTACCTCTTGGAAGAAAAGTTATGACCAACCTAGACAGCATATTAAAAAGCAGAGACATTACTTTGCCAACAAAGGTCCACCTAGTCAAAGCTATGGTTTTTCCAGTAGTCATGTATGGATGTGAGAGTTGGACTATTAAAGAAAGCTGAGGGCCAAAGAATTGATGCTTTTGAACTGTGGTGTTGGAGAAGACTCTTGAGAGTCCCTTGGAATGCAAGGAGATCCAACCAGTCCATCCTAAAGGAAATCAGTCCTAAATATTCATTGGAAGGACTGATGCTAAAGCTGAAACTCCAATACTTTGGCCACCTGATCCAAAGAACTGACTCATTTGAAAAGACCCTGATGCTGAGAACAACTGAAGGCAGGAGGAGAAGGGGATGACAGAGGATGAAATGGTTGGATGGCATCACCAACTCGATGGACGTGAGTTTGAGTAAACTCCAGGAGCTGGCGATGGACAGGGAGGCCTGGCATGCTGCAGTCCATGGGGTCGGATATGACTGAGCGACTCAACTGAACTATACAATCTTTGCTGATCACCCAACAGAACACACTCTCATGGGTGGACAGAGACATGAAAGAGATCCACAACTATTATACTGGAAGACTGTTCCATGTGGGATATTATTTTAAAAAAAAAAAGGCATCTTACCAGCACACTAGGACTTAGCCACCTGGGCTGAGAATGCAACACTAGGGAGTGGAGCTTGAGCAGGACTGAGTGGGCGGGGCTTAGGCAGGAGCCGCTGGACAATATACCTTACTTCAAGGACCAGCACCAACCCGCAACCCCTCCTTTCCCCATGAGAGAGGGATGCAAAATCAGGGAGGCTGTTATTCTTCTATGGATAACCTTGAAGTGATGACATTTTTAAACAAAGTAAATCAATTGCAAACACCAGTACTTAACTCTTGCAGATAAGGAAGTATTTGGATACATCTGGCTGCTGAGTTCATAGGCGACAAGGTGGGATCAATACTCCTTAGCCATCTTAGGGTGCTGCCCCAGCTGGGGCCAAGGTCCAGCAGGCATTAACATAGGCATGGCAGTGGGGGTGCCCATTTAAAGGGAGAACTGCCCCCCACAAGCCCAGCCACAACAGCTTAACCCCCCTGCCTGTCCAGACTTTTGAGGCTGGACAAAGGCCCTGACAGAAAGGCCCCTGTCCTGTTTCCTGAAGGCTAGGTGCTCAAACAAGAGAACTGTGGGATTCTGAAGAAAAAAAAAGATTCCTATGACCTTTCTCATGCACACGTACAGCTTTCCAGATATGACAAAGTCAGGGAAGGATAGACTTAACTGTGGTAATAAAAAACAAAAGAAAAAAATGAGGAGGAAATGGCAACCCACTCCAGTCTTCTTGTCTAGGAAATCCCATGGATAGAGGAACATGGTGAGCTACAGTCCATGGGGTTGCAGAGTCCAACATGACTGAACACACACACACAAACAAAGAAAGTGGGCAAACAGATCAAGTCCCAGCTCTTCCAGCTGAGAACACTGTTACAGGACTAAGGCTCCTGGGACCCATCGTGGCAACTTTCCAAGGGCTATTAGTTTGCCTTAACACAGGGAAAGAGAAGGTCAGATGCATTAAAAGTGAGAAGATAATTTTGAAGGAGGACGTCTTCATACCCAGCACCAGCACCCACCAAACCCCGCTCAAAGTGGCTGCCTGATAAACACTCAGTGAAAAACCCACAGCTGGCACTGAGGTCACAGCTATGCTCAAACTTTTCATGTTGACTGTTCAGGGGCACGGCTTAGACTAGCAACTTTAAGAAGATGGGGTGGGGGAGACCATAACTCAATTTCAAACAGAAATCTTAAAGTTTAGCCATCTATTCAATATCGTGGAATAAACCATAATGGAAAAGAATATAGAAAAGAATGTATATATGTATATGACTGAGTCATTTTGCTATACAGCAGAAATTGATATAACATTGTAAATCAACCATATTCTGATTTAAAGAAAAAAAAATTTTTTTTTTAAGTTTAACCATCTTCCAGCCATTAAGAGTGACTCTATACTTCAAAGCAATTATGAACTTTAAAGGCAGCCTAGTAAAACGTGCCCTAGCGAGTACCAAATTTATTTCTCACATAAGCCTCTCAACTGTCACCCACCTGGCACTCTCTCCCAAATATAAAGGTATTACCTCTCTCTTTCTTAAAGTACCTAGATTCTGAAACACACGCATCTTCCTTCAGCCAAAACTATCTGTTAACAGTTCACCTGACACCAAAACCCTTCCCCCAAATTTGACATCCCCCCTAACAAACCCCCAGAGATCATGCCCCCCACAGGACCAACTTTTCCAAGACCTCCTGTGGTAACATCAGTGCAGAACACCACCCTCAACAGCCACTCCACCCTCCTACAGCTAGGAGGCCAAGACACACGAGGAGGAGAAAAGAATGAATCCTCTCTGCTCTTCAGGCCTCTAGGGAAGGAGGAGAGCAACTACCTGCCTGGAGGACCAGAATGCAAAAGGACAAGAACTTCCCAAACAAGGTCTTACTGATGAATGCTCCCGGCAAGTTTCCAGATAGCTCTGCAGGGGACAGTGGTCACCATCTGTCCCCTGCCAAAATCAACCTGAGAGTGACTCTGCAATGACTTAGAGAATTAAGTCTCTGCAATGACTTAAAGCCACATGGAGTATTAAGAGGCTCACTTCACAGCAGAGGAATCAAAGACACTCCCTGGGCTAGGATCACTGGGGATTCTGGCACTGCAATGCTTTTGGAGGCCAACTGGGCAAAGGCTGGTTGGTTATGTTTAAACTGAGAAAACTGAACAGGAAGGGAGCAAATTTGAATTCCTATGATTTCCTAAGGTCCCTTCCAGCCCCAAGCTGCTACCAGAGAACACTGCATATGCACACACATGTGTACACGCTTCTTTATAAAAACGCATGTACGGATGTGTGAATATATATATATGAGTACCATATTCACAATTCCAAACACAAAGCACTTGAGATGCACACAGCTGAGGCAACTCAGAGACGCTTGAGCTGCTGGAACACAGATGCAACTGGCAGATCTGAGCAAAGCCACTCAGCCCACCTGCCTGCCACTGCGGGCGCCTTCAAACTAACCTGCAGCCGCTTGTGTAGGCTCGAACCCTGCAAAGTCCCAAACTGGTACAGTAGGCTCCTTTCCCGGTGACTCCAGTCACAAGCCTCCCAGACTCGAGAAGGTGGGCTGGAACCAAGGAGGGGATGAAAAAAGTAAAGACCAAACCTCTATCCAGAAACCCAGGTTTGCCAGTCAGGGGTCCGGCAGAGCAGGGTCCTTCTTTTCTCCCCCCTGCACCGTCCCTAAGAGAGGCAAAAGGTCACCCTCTTCTGCCACTGCCATCACCTCTTCTCAGGGTCTCTCTACTTCAAGTTGACTACATGGATTTCGAGTTGGTAACTGAAGAAAGTCTAGAAAGCGGAGCTTTGCTCTAATCCTAACAGAGCTAACCAAATTTAAGGGTTTCCTATCTCAGCCCTGAACAATAAGAACGAAAAGAATTTATGCTGTGTGTGGGGGGGCGGGGGGGGGTAGGGGTAGGCGGGAGGAATGAAAGTTCATTTATTAAGAAACACCTGGGATGGTTTACCTGTCCGTGAAAAACATTTTGGTGATTTTCTCCAATCAAAATCGAAGAACTTCTAATCCGAGTTAAGGATCAGGATGGATGTAGGTAGCTAAACTGGAGGGCGGGGTGGAAGGGGGAGGTGGGGGGTGGTGGGTGTGTCTCTCGGAATAAAAACCCACGGAGTCGCTCAGGTCCTGGCAACCAACGGAGGCGGGGCGCACCGGCTTCCCACCCGCCCCTCTTTAGAATGAGATTCCACCTCTAACACTCGATCCGAGTTGTTTACAGGTGCAGTGCTGTCATTCCCTGGGGAACCCCGCACAAACCTCAGCCTTCCCCTCCCCAACTTCCCCGCTCCCAAAGTGCCCAGCCGTTCCTAACTGGGCCGTCAGGGCCGGGTGCAGACGGAGGCGTCCGCCCTGGGCCGGGCCTGGCAGTCAGCGACAGGAGTACCGGGCCCCAGACCTCGACTCGGGCATCTCTGAAAACCCTCTGCATCGCCAGGTTACCTCAGCCCGCAAGCGCCCGGCACCCTGTCTGCGCTCCAAACGCCGCCGGACAATGCAAGCGCCACCTCTTTTCTCTTCCGCGCGGCAGCTACGAAACCACGGCTTTGTGTGTGACAGCAAGTGTGTGCGCGCGAACGTCCCCGGGCTCACACACCCCCTTCCATCCAGTCTGCTCACCGCGCCTGGTCCGCGCGCGCGGCGAGCGCATCCCGAGCGGGTCCTTACATCAGGCGGCCTCACCGCCATGCCTCTGGCCACCCGGCCTCGGACCTGGCCTCGGGAAGCTGGGGGCGACATTCACGCCCCCGTTCTCAGCCGCAGGGACGACCGACGGGAGCAACGCCGGGAGCCGGGCAAAGACGAGGAGGCGAAAGGACCACTGGCGCGCGCCGCGCCCCCAAGTTTGGCAGCCGCGGGCCGGGAGGGGGCCGGGAGGGGGCCTGGGCGGCTCGCGACTAGGCAGGAAGTTCCCAAGGCTGCACTGAGCATGCTCTCGGGGATTGTGTGAGCGGGTGTGGGCTCTGCGCTCCCCGCAGCCTCTCCGGCCAGGCAGCCTCCGGAGCGCGCGGGCGGGATCCGCGGCCCGCGAAGGTCCCTTAATGGTGGGGGGCACCCCCAGGCTTCCCTGGTCCCCTGAACCACAGCACCCGCCCCCCACATCTCTCTTTCCCAGGAGCCAGGAGCCAGCCTTCTTTCACTCCCCAGCGGCCGGTGGCTGAGCCCGCCCTGCGCTCCCAGGTCCCGGGGACCCCAGCCCGGCCCACACCCTCAGCGTGACCCCACCAGGCTCCTCCGCGGTCCGAGCGCCCATCTACCCTCCCTGGCCGCTCGCCTCCAGTCCGCGCAACTAAAGCCTTCTCCGGACAGTCCCTTGAAAAGCCCACAACCCCCACTTCCCAAGGGCCATGGAGTCCTGCAGTCTCCCCAGGGAAGCGGTGGCCCCGGGCAGGTGGGCGCCTCAAGGCGTATCCCCGGCCGCACTCCCGGGTCTCTCAACCCGGCCAGGACACCCAGGCTGGCGGCGGGGTAGCGGAGGGCGGAAGACCCCAGACGCGTAACCCACGGTGCAGACTCTTCCCCCACCCCCGCGCCCAGCTCCCCGCGCCCTCCGCGGTCCCTTCTACGTTCATCTCCCCGCGGAGATGGAGAGCTTCGACACCAACGCCCCGACCCACTAGCTCTCACCTCCTTGTTTGAGCAGTAGCAGCAGCCGGGAGTGCCTGCCAGCCGCTGTCCCCGGGGAAGCCCAAGGCGCGGCGGGGCACGGGGTCGCGGCGCCCCGAGCCTGCGGCGCGGCTACCTGGGCTGGATCGCGCCCGGGGCCGCCGCGGCAGCCGCGGGAGCCGCAGGGCCGCCGCTGAGCGGGCCGCGGCAGGGACAGTCTGCAAACTCTCAGCCCTGGCGGGGCCGCGCGCGGCGCGTCCACAGTCGGCCTGGACACTGCAGAGACGTTCCTCCGGGGCTCAGCCGACCAGGGCTGGGGGTCTGTCTGCAATTTCTTCCTTCCCTCCCTTACGGACCCCTCCAAGTTCCCCCTAGTTTCCGAGCTCGCAGCTCTCTAAGGCAGGGATTCCGGCCAGGGACGTTCGGCAAACTCCCCGCCCTCCCCGCGGAGCGCTCAGCCAATTCGGAACGCCCCAGCCTCTCAGGGGCCGTCTGCAAACTCCCAACCCTGTCGGAGAGGACTTCTTCCAACCCCTCAGCTCCGCAGCCCAAAGGGGAAAGGAAGCAAGGGAGACACTTTGCTGCCACAAATAATAATCTAGCAAGGTCAGGGGCAAGTATGCAAATACTGATGTGACAGTGCATCCTCCAGAGAGGTGCAGTCCAGGCCACTCAGCACCAGGGACCTTCCTGCAGCAGTGAAGCCCAATGGGGGAAGATAAGGGACTCCACCATCTATAGGTACGGGCTGCTTGAATCGATGCCCTGAGCCTCAATTTCCAACTTTGGGGAACGGGTTACATGAAGCAGTATAAATTTCAACCTGGTTTTTGTGACCTTGAGCAGGCCACCTAACCATCTGAATTCAATTTCTTTATCTACGAACATGATAAATGGCGTTTCTTGAGGTTATTTTGAAGATGAAATAAAATATACCTAAAGTGCTTAGCAATACTAAGTGGCACATAGTAGGTGTTCAATAAATAAATTCCATTTCTCTTACTCCTTCCCACTCCCACCCCCAGGTTTTATGAACACCCTGGACCGCCTAACCGAACGTTGCACGGTTATAAATTCAAAAAGAAATAAAGCATCCCATGCCCTGAAGGCACCACAGAGAACATTGACTGACATGACATATTAAATCCAACCAAGCCCCAGGAGAGAGAACATTGTACATTTACATCGCTAAGTATTATAGATCCTTGTTAAGCAGTATCTGGAATGGAAGGAGAGTGGCCTGGTGAATTACCTAGGGGTGGAAATGACAAGGTTAATAACTCCATCGAGTTCCAAGCCCTTGTCACTGCATCAGGTTACTGTAGGAGGGTTTATGTTCAACTTCCCCTTACCCTCCCTGCAGAATTTCTCCACCCACATTTTACTGTCCCCCTAGGGTCTTCTTTCTTCAACTTAGATCACCCTACTCTGATGCTCACCCTCTTCAGCAAAGGCATTTAAAAAGTAAAGATAATGGAGTTCTTAGACCCCAGAAATGACTTAGTCCAAGAGCCTCACATTGTAAGTAAGCTGTCCTGGCCACCCAGCTGGTTAGGGAGGTCTCCTGTCTCCAGAATCTTAGTATCCATAGAACATACCCTGTAGCCTCTCTTGCACTGAGCTACCCTAGGCACATTAGATCGATCAGTCGTATTTTTAATTCAAGCTGAAGGAAATGACTCTAACACTTCCTGACCAGATGAGCCCCAAATTATCAGCCACTTATATCGTCTGCTGTCAGGAACTGTCTGGATAATGACCGAAAACCACAAGGAAATCTGTATGGGCAGGATGATTCCTCTTAATGAGACCTTTTGGTAAAATCCCAGGAATGTTGGGAGTCACGTTTTTCTCTCAGTCCCTTGAAAGAAAAACATCTCTCCGTCTCTGGACACTGGGAGGGAAATAGAAGGATGGTGACATCTGGTGGTCAGGACTATCTGTGCTTCGGATATGGATGGTACAGACTCTGATCCTAATAAATTCACTTTGAAGCCAAGTTCCTGCGGGTGCTTAATAATTGTACCACCTGGTTGCCTAGTGATTTCTGAAAGACATCAATTATTTGAACTCTGAGGACCCACTGCTATAAAGAATATGACAGATGATTATTATTTCAGGATATTTTTTATACAAAAGGGTATGTGTATAGAGAGAAATAAAGTATGTTTAGGTGTAATATTCATATGTATATATACCATATGCATTTATATAATATATATTTGTATTACATCTATTCTATTTGTATGAATAATATACTTCAATGCTTTTGAGGGAAATTATATTATCTCAATTGTTTTCTTTATAGAGTTAAGGTTGTAACTTATAATAATAATTGCTAAAGAACACCACTTATAGATGTAAAGATGCTTACTAGGATAGAGTTGTATGTTTCATCATGTTCTCTCAAGAGAGAATTGATTACAAGTTTAGAGAGGAAGAAAATAAGACAGTGGTGTTTCAATAGTGAAAGCCCTGGCAGCTGATGGTCAAGCCCAGGCTTACATGATGAACAGTGATTCATTTTCTGCATTTCATCACTTGTGAACAATGGTGTTAGGTTCAAAGAAGAAAATGTTTGAAATTAATTCACAACAATGCAACAGTGTCTGTTGGTGTTACTAAACATTCTCCATTTCTTTCCATGTTTGTTCCAGGTACCATCCTTTAGATAATTGCTCAAACATAAACTTAGAAACTACAACTCTGTCCAAACAATCAAGTCTATTGTTTCTCAGAATTGCTTATTAAATTCTATGTGAATTATGTTAAACTTTTTAACAATTTATAGAGTAGATTTTACTATACCCATTTTATAGAAAAAGAAGCCAAGATTGAAAAGTTAGCTAATATACTCACCAGAAGGCACTACTGAGTAGTCAGTCAGGATTAAATGGAAATTTTTCCTCACCCCAGAGCCTGAATCTTTCTACTATGTTGTGTTGCCCTCCCTCAGGAAGAAATGAAGATCAGAAACCACTCTGAAGGATACACTGAAAACTAAGGGGGAAACCTAAGGTACTACAGATAAACCACATTTCCTGACCTTTTCAAATTGAAAATTATAAGCAACAAAATAACAACTGTACATGTAAACCTTATAAAGCTGAGATTTATGTGATTCTGTCTTTGGAGCAGCTTTCCGAAGTAAAGGAATTTTTTTCCTGCCCAGTACCTGACCTATCTTTAATGGCTTGAGAATTACCCACTATGTAATCCTGAGTGACTCCTAACATTCCCATTAATGATTGTTGTTCCAGCACAGGTAATTTTTCACTTTAACTTTTATACTTGTTTATAATTGCTTATAAAGGAAATTTCTGTATTTCAGATCCTATTAGTCTAGTCTGTTGTCACTAAATTGTGTCCGACTCTTGTGACCTCATGGACTGTAGCCCGCCAGGCTCCTCTGTCCATGGGATTCTCCAGGCAAGAATACTGGAGTGGGTTGCCATGCCCTCCTCCAGGGGATCTTCCTGACCCAGGAATCGAACCTGGGTCTCCTGCATTGCAGGCCAATTCTTTACTGACAGAGCTACAAGGGAAGCCTCTTGGAAGACAAGTTGGTCCCAGTATGAAGCCCAGTCACATTTGAGAATGTCAAATGTTTACAAATTTCATACCTTAAAAATGATAGAGTATATTTTAAAGATAACCATAATGCTTAAGATGACATTATTTGTAAAAGCAGGGGAGTTAGGTTTCTTCCTATATATGATTGTATTGATGGTGCTTTATTAGTTTCCAATTGCAAAAGTAACAAATTACCACAAACTTCGTAGCTTAAAATAATGCAGCCATATTATCTCATACAGTTCTGGAGGTTAGAAGTTCTAAATGAGTATCAAGGGGATAAAATCAAGTGTCACCAGAATTGGTTTCTTCTGGAGGATCTAAGAGAGGATCTATTCCTTGTTGCATCTAGCTTCTAGAGGCTGCAGCATTCTTCAGCTGCTGGCTACATCACTCCAATCTTTGCTTCTGTCATCACACCACTTTCTCACTACCTCCGTCTTATAAGAGCCCTGTGATTATATAGATCACTTGGATAATCCAGGATGATTGTCCCACCCACAGATGCATAACAGTCATAGCTGCGAAGTCTCTTTTGCCATATAAGGTAATATTCACAGGCTTCAGAAATTATGTTGTGAACATCTTTGTTGCTGTAGTTGCTCAGTCACTAAGTCATGTCCATCTGTTTTTGACCCCCTGGTCTGCACAAGCCAGGCTTCCTTGTTCTTCACTATTTCTTGGAGTTTGCTCAAACTTGTGTCCTTTGAGTACGTGATGCCATCCAACCATCTCATTCTCTGTCCCTCCCTTCCCCTCATGCCCTCAATCTTTCCCAGCATCAGAGTCTTTTCCAGTGAGTCAGCTCTTTGCATCAGGTGGCCAAAGTACTGGAGCCTCAGCTTCAGCATCCGTTTTTACAGTGAGTATTCAGGGTTGATTTCCTTTAGGATTGACTGGTTTGATCTCCTTGCTGTCCAAGGGACTCTCAAGAGTCTTCTCCAGTCCTGGAGGATCCTTATTCAGCTCACCAGACTGTCTTCTGGCCCCTAAAGATTTACATCTATCTCACATCAAAATATATCACCCTTTTCCAACATCCTCCAAAGTCTCAACTTATTACAACATCAATGTACAGTCTAAAATCTCTTTGCATATTTATCAGTTCGACAGTCCCAAACCACTTTACTAAATCATGGAAATTAAGAATGAGTGAGACTGTGGGTATAATCCTGGGCAAAATTCTTCTCTGTCCCTAGAACTGTGAAATTCTAAAACAAATTATCTGATCCCCCAAATAGAATGGTGAGATAGCCATAGGATAATAGTTAGAGACATTCCCACTCAAAAAGGAATAAAATAGAAGAAGCAGCCATTAGTGCTGAGCAATTTTGAAGTCCAACTATGAAAACACTATTTCAAGGCCTGTTTTAATCTTCTGTGGTTCTGCTGTCTAAGCCCAGGAATCCACTCTCAGTCATGCTTCCTTTTTAAAGAAGAGTAAGACCAGTTTTGACCTGAATAGTTTTATCCATCTGTTTCATGCCTGTGGAATTTTGGGAGTTCAACAGTCTTTTTAGGTTTTGTCCTCTCTCTGTGCCCTTCAGTTCAAGCTGGCAATATTTCTTCTCATATTACAACATCAAAAACCTCATGGGTCTCCCATGCATGTCCCAGAGATATCTTCCATTAGACAACATGCTTCTCCACATATTTTTTCTGGATAGGTCTATGAGATGGCTAAAGAGATTGATGGATCACAGGCTTAATTGTTTCAAAGAAACCATTGTGCTACAGAATATATATATATGTTGTTGTGTCCGACTCTTTGAAACCCCATGGACTGCAGCATGCCAGGCCTCCGTGTCCCTCACCATCTCCCGGAGATAGATATTTGATTCCAGGTACTAGCAAAAGACTGTCCAGCCACATCCTTGGCTTTCCCTCTAGAGCATGCTTCCCTAACTGTAAATCTCCTACTTTTAGCCAAAATTTGTATAGGCTGAGAATTTCCAAAATTACTTAGTTCTGTTTGCTTAATAGTACTTTTATCAATTTCTTTCTTTCTTCTTGGATTTTACTAAAAGCAACAAGACTAAGCCAGGTTGTACCTTCAATATGTTGCTTGGAAATCTCTTCAGTTAAATATCTAATTTCATGATTGACAAATTCTTCTTTTCATGTAAACGTAGGACACAATTCAGCTAACCTTTCTGCTGCTATATATGAAGAGCAAGAATCTTCTTTTCTCTGGTTTTGAATAACATTTTCTTCATTTCCTCCCAAGCCCTTACCAGCAATCTTTAACACCCATATTTCTACTAACCGCGTATTCCAGGCAATCTAGGCTTTTTCTATCATGCTCTTTAGAACTTCTCCTAGCGTCTACCACTTATCCAATTCTGAAGTCATGTCCACATTTTTAGATGTTCGTTACAGCAGCACCTCACATCCAGATACCAGAGTCAGTAGTGGTTTTCAATTGCTGCCCTAACAAATTACCACAAACATAGCGGCTTAAACAACGCCAGTTGACTCTCTTACAGTTTGGAAGTCAGAAGTCTAAAATCAAGGTGTTGACAGGGCTGCATTTCTTCTGGAGGCTTCAGAGGACATTCTGTTTCCTTGCCCTT
This sequence comes from Budorcas taxicolor, assembly GCF_023091745.1. Classification (NCBI taxonomy): domain Eukaryota; kingdom Metazoa; phylum Chordata; class Mammalia; order Artiodactyla; family Bovidae; genus Budorcas; species Budorcas taxicolor. Next base: position 107,531,593 of record NC_068911.1, read on the forward strand.
TCCAACTTCTGAAATTGTTTTCTGTCCTTGGCTCATGGTCCCATATGAGATCACCTTTCCTCCCTCTGCTACCATTGTCCCAGGTCCTTCTTTTAACTCTAATCTGTCGCCTCCCTCTTATAAGGACCTTTGTTGTTACATTGAGCAAATCCACAAAATCCAGGATAATTGCTCCATCTCAAAATCCTTAATTTGATCACAGTGTGACAAATTTGTGGTGCTCTTTTCAGCCTACCCTAGGCCCCAGTTCACCACTCCTTGGAACTGTGTCCCTGGTCATGTAATTTTACAGTGCCCTCTTTCTGTGACGGGGGCGTCCTCCTCACCCTTGGACTCAGGTTGGCCATATGATTTGCTCTGACTCATAGAAAGAGGCAAGTGATGTCCTCAACGGGTCTTTCAGATTTCCTACTGCCTTTGAGCTCTTGCCATTGCCATGAGGAGGAATGTTTCCATCAGTCTAGCCCAGTGGTCCCATGAGATAGATGAGGAATGTGTGGGGCACAGCTGCCCCAAATAAACTCAGTTTAGGGTGGAGCCTCCAGCTGCTCCACAGACAAAATAATAAGTGCAGTTAGAGCGGATAGTCTCTGCCACTAACCCTCAAATGTGAGAAATAAATGCTTATTGTTGAATTCCACTTACTCCAGGGTGATTTGTTAAGCAGCAAGACAATTCTTTTTGTCTCCATAATAACTGTAAGGCCTAAGGGAAAATTACCCATGCCCATCCAATTGTTCAGAATATCTACAGACATGTGAATTTTAGCACACATACATACACGCACTTCATTTTATAGAATATGAAACAAACTTTTAATGCTTTATAAAAGCTGCTTCCAAAGAAAACATCATATGGGCTGAAGCAAAGAGGAATCAGAGAAAAATTGGAAAAGGCAGTGATTTAAAATAGAGGGACCACATATCTTGGAGCATCCCCAACAGAAGTTGAAATTATGAGGGAGGGTGTTTACTGAAATAGGTTTCCTAAAAGACCCGAAATTCTGTTAAGTACACCTTCAGGTCATGCACACTGACTCTTCCTTGTTTCACAAATTTTGCAAATTAGAGAGTGTTTCCCAAAGTATTCTTTGCAACCCTAGTTTGGCTGTCTTAACTGATGCTGTTGCTATTGTAGGTGTAGTCATTGTGTCCTGACAGACAACAACCGTATACATCTCTTTCCAACTCCACATTCAGTGGTTCAGTGACATCAGGTGACAGCTAGCAGTGAACTTTGGTGGAGCATTTACACCACGGAGATCTTGCTTCGGCTCTGGACGTATGCACTGAGTCATAATAGCAAGTGTATTTCTTACACTGGGTCATAGTCAGAAGCTCTGAAGGCCATGGCTCCCATAGTGATTGAGTAAACTTCAGCTTCCTGCAGTGCTAATGATCTATTTGTGTAAAACATTTTTGCCCCTGGAAGCAAAGCCTGACACAGTAACAAAGCAAATGGTAACATTACCCACATTAATTTGGAAACAGGCATTTTTCTGTGGACGCTTCTGCCATGGGTGTTTAGGTTTCTGAGTTTCTCTTTGTCCTCTAGCGAGCTGCAGCAGCTGGGGGGCAGAGAGTATGTGTTTGTAGATATTTTATCCTAATGCTTCAGGCTACAAATTACAGTTTATGTCAGTAATAAGAAAAGAATGGGTGTTTTCTTTGGCTAACTTCAAAAGATGGCGGTGGTCCCTTCCCTGCTTCTCTCAGACCATGCCGTTGGCCCAGCAGCGCTATTCAGAAGTGAGGTGGGGCACAGCACTGACTTTGAACCATGCTGGTGGCCCTTGTCTGCATCCTGCAGGTCCTTGCCCAGCAATTTGAAAGACTTTATGCTCAAGAATAATTCACCAGCTCACCTGGGCTGGGAACTTGAAGCAAATCCTGTGAAGGTTGGAACAATCTCTGGGTTAACACAACAATGTTAAAAGCTAATTTTGTGTATTCATCCTGATGAGGAGGCTGAGATGTTGCTCTTCATCGAATTTCCATATTTTGATGAAACATCATATGTTTTGACAAGCATACCCAATATTTTCTCTTGCTTTATGACCTTCTGTGTATCCTGAGTCTCAGACACACTTAAGAGTCTGGGTGCCTCTCTGCCCGTTTTACTGTTTCCCACTTTCACTGTAGCAGAAATTTAAACAGGGGCACCAGGGATAGATACTGATGTAAAAGGCACCTTCCTGGAGCCATATGGTGCTAACCATCTGAAAAACCCTTAGTCAAGTTTATTTCCTACCTCTACCCTTTCACACACACAGTGAGGGTGGCATTGGCATGACTTTACCCACATCCCCATCTCCAAAGCCTCACTGTTTGATCAATTGACTAGTCACTTTCACCTAAATAGCCATCTGATATCAAGTTAAGCTCTTACCCACCTCCACAACTTTCAACTAGATGGGTGCCACCAAGCAGCTCCCGCAGGGGCGCAATGGAGGCCGACTCATGTTGGCTTTCCCAGAGAGCAGCAGTTGACCAAGGAAATCCTAAAAGAATAACAATGGTGGAAGGGCTAGTTGATGTCATAGGTAATTCTACATGCCAGACATCATTCTTGGGGCTTCACATCTATTAAATCACACAACTTTTCTAAAACAGATGCCATTAGCATCATTTTACAAATGAAGAAAACCAAGGTTAAATAACCTGCTCAAGATCTCAGAGCCATTTAGTGGCAAAATCTGGATCCAAACCCAGAGAGTTTGGCCCCAAGGGCTCAGACTTTTAGCAAGACACCCCTGACTCCAAACCCTTTACCTCCTTCTCCAGACTGAGTTCTAACTTGTCAGAGAGGCCCAAACGGCCCTCCTCATCTTATCCTCTGTTGTCTCTCCAGCCTCAACTTTCCCTGGCCCTCCTCTCTCCACCTCTCCCCACACTGACCGACTCTCACTGCCCTGAGCTTGCAGCACTGCTTGAAGACACTTTGGCACAAGTTACTCCCGTCCCATAACACATCAAGCGAATAGGAAGGTCACTGGCTATGTCTAAAGTTATGTTTTTCAAAGACAAATCCCTTTGCAATATTAGTGTTCGACTTACATGTAGTAAAAAAGAAATTGTTATGATGCATCTTACAATGGAGTACAATGATCAGTGTGGTATGGTGCCAATGTCAAAAGCCACGAAGATGACAATAATATCTAGAGCTTCCATTTAGTTGCTTGATAAGCCCTCGATATTTTAAAACTTGAGTTGAGTCCTGACTCCTGGAAAAAAGCAGCAGTTAAGAAATCTATTATTTTCTTTTTTTTAATTGAAGTGTAGTTGAAATATAGTTGAAGCTCCAATACTTTGGCCACCTGATACGAACAGCTGACTCATTGGAAGAGACCCTGATGCTGGGACACATTGAGGGCAGGAGGAGAAGAGGGCGACAGAGGATGAGATGGTTGGATGGCATCACCAATTCAATGGACGTGAACTTGGGCAAAATCTGGGAGATAGTGAGGGACAGGGAGGCCTGGCATGTGCTGTCCGTGGGGTCACAAAGATCAAACACAACTTAGCAACTGAACAACATAGTTGATTTACAATGTTGTGTTAGTTTCAGAGCAAAGTAATTCAGTCCTATATATATATATATATATATATATATATAAAGAATCTTTAAAAGAAAATCTGTGTGCATATATATATGTGCTCTCTGAAGCACATAGAGAATTTCCCCCCCAAATGCTTTAGTATCAATTGCTATACTGTGACAAAACAAGAATTTGGTTTCCTCTCTATTAAAATGACAAAATTTGCTGAGATGATTGGTCTGCTCTTTTAAGAGGCTGCAAAAGATAATTTTTACCTTCTGTGTAATCTGCCTAGATACCAAAGATTCTTTATAAGAATAATTTCTTATTCTTGATGTTGACTGTCATGTTCTTGATTAGGTAAGAGAATAAAGCTTGCTCACTTTTGAACAAGCTAAGTAAGTGTTCCTGAACACCACAGTACCACCTATGTTTCCTTTTTAAATGTTATTGTCACTTTGATTAAATGGGTATCCAAGTATTTATTCTCTGTAACCTATGATCCTCTTTTAACCAGTGTTCCAATCTCCTGACAACTTTTGATATTTTGCCTTCTCCAAATTAAATCCTAAATGAGATATCTTACTTTTAAAGCTGTCTTTAAGATTTCCTAGAGGGCCCCCAGAAAATCACAAGCAATTTCTTTCAGCTTCTGAAGAGACGTGCTGAAAATAGGTTTATTTGGTATGCTACAATTGTTGAATTGCATGGAAAACACTGTCAAATCAGAAAAGATACTTAAATTTTCCTAGGTCAAATTTTTATGGGTAAAATATTATTAATATGATTATTTTGAAATGATAAGCCCTAACTTTAAAGTAACCTAATATGAGAGTGCTGTTTTCTGTTGGGACTCTGGTTGACATAATTAAAATTTATTTTAACCTCAGGAGACATTTTGGTTTGAGGGAATCCACTTTCCAAACATTCCTTGGGAGGACAATGGCTTCAAAGATTTTCAAAGAACAAGGCCCACCATGATCTGGCCCCTTTCTCATCTTCATACCTCTTCTCACACATTTTAGGCTTGAGTCAACTGAAATGATCAATATTTGAAGTTGCCCCAGTGTGGAATGTTATTTTACCCCATCATGCTTTGATCCAGATTGAAAAACACACTCACCTAATCTGGCAAATTCTTACCACTTGTCAGGGATCCAAGGCAAGTACCCTTTCTAGAAATCTCCCCTCCCTGTGCCTTTCAAGCAGGGGGCCCACTCCCTCCTCCACAATCCCTGGCACTCACTTCCAGTTCTGCACCCGCCATGCTGTCCTGGAGAGGCCGTCTCCATGTCTGTCTCCACGGGACATTCCTAGCCCCTTGAAGATGGTGTGTTGTGCATGCCAAGTCACTTCAGTCATGTCCAACTCTTTACAACACGATGGACCCTACCCGACCAGGCTCCTCTGTCCATGGGATTTTCTAGGCAAGGATACTAGGATAGCTTACCATGCCCTCCTCCGCAGGCTCTTCCCAACCCAGGGACTGATCCCAGGTCTCCCACATGGCAGGGAGATGCTTTATTGTCTGAGCCACCAGGGAAGCCCCTTTGAAGATAGGGTCTTATTTAATTCATGCTTCCTTGGGTCAGAAAGATCTGCTGGAAAAGGGATAGGTTACTTACTCCAGTATTCTTGTGGCTCAGCTGGTAAAGAAACCACCTGCAATGCAGGAGACCTGGGTTTGATCCCTGGGTTGGGAAGATCCCCTGGAGAAGAGAAAGGCTACCCACTCCAGTATTCTGGCCTAGAGAATCCCATGGACTGTATAGTCCATGGGGTCACAAAGAGTCAGACACGACTGAGCGACTTTCACTTTTCACTTTCATTTTCAGCATATAGCTTGGGTCTTCCCAGGTAGCACTAGTGGTGAAGAATCCACCTCCCAATGTAGGAGATATAGAAGACTCAGGTTTGATCCCTGGGGTGGGAAAATTTCCCTGGATTAGGAAATGGCAACCCACTTCAGTATTCTTGCCTGGAAAATTCCATGGGCAGAAGAGCCTGGCAGGGTACAGTCCATGAGGCCACAAAGAGCCAGACACAACTAAACACCATTGCATTGCAGAATATGGCTTGCATATAACTAGTCTCAGTAAATACTGGGTTTGTTGAATTAATTTACAACTGATTGAATTAAACTGGGGGTTCAGTTCACATTGATATAGTGAAGAAAGAGAAGGGCATAGAAATGGAAGGGGTGGGAGGTTCCATCCTGACTTTTTGCCAGGGGCAGGTTCCATGTACCTTTTACAGCCATAATAAGAAAGAAGAGAAAACAAAAAGCTTCAGAGTTAACATCTTGGTGGCAAAATGGGTCATAGTGAAGCTGAGGGTATTTAAATTGGTCTTCTCTCTAGGGAGGCATGCTACATAAATTAATACACTGAACCTTGGCTTGAAGGGCCCCGAGGCTTTAATAAATAAAGAGCTGTACTGGGCCAAATAAGAACATAACACTGCCAAACGTCCTGATGTCTCAGTTACAATAACAATGTTTCCTGGGCGTGGGCCAGAGAGCAGCTCAAAGAACATTAAAGAATTTTTGTGCTCCTCTTAAATTCCTCTTTGATTGAAGAGACAACTTTGGCATCTTCCAAAAGCAAAGTGGGCATCTCCAGTCTGCTTAGGCTCCTGCCTGACTCTGGCTTGAAAGGAAAGGCTATCTCTGGAGCCTCTCTGCACTGTTTTCTTCTCTGAGGCTTCTCCATTTATGTAGGATGAAAAGCCAGCTGATGTTAAAGGGACAGTTCTGCTGGGTATGCTGGGATTTTGTTAACAAGACCTCTTTTACAGAGGAAAAGAGGATACTTCTTGGGATGAATTCCCTCTATCCCACTATATAATATCATGATATTTAAGCTATACAGGATCTTAGAAGTTATCCAGTGTCTTATTTTACAGATGAAAAAACTAAGGTCCCAAGGATGATCAAACACACTCACAGTCACAGAGTAGGGCCAAAATTAGTTTAGGGTTCCAATCCGGTGCTTGATTCATTCAGCACTTCCTATTGTTTGAATATCTCTAACTTTCCATCAAAAGATTGAAAAAAAAATTTTTTTTAAACAAAGATTGATATTTGGCCATTCATAGCACCATGGATGGACTCAGAGGGTATTGATGTTTAGTTGCTAAGTCATGCTCTTCGTGACCCCATGGACTAAAGCAAGCCAGGCTTCCCTGTCCTTTACTATCTCCTGGAGTTTGCTCAAACTCACGTCCATTGAGTAGGTGATGCTATCCAACCATCTCACCCACTGTCACCCCGTTCTCCTCATGCCCTCAATCTTTCCCAGCATCAGGGTCTTTTCCAGTAAGTCAGCTCTTCCTATCAGGTGGCCAAAGTATTGGAGCTTCAGCATCGGTCCTTCCAATGAATATTCAGGGTCAATTTCCTTTAGAATTTAATGGTTTGATCTCCTTGCTGTCCAAGGGACTCTAAAGAGTCTTCTCCACCACCACAGTTTGAAAGCATCAATTTTTCAGTGCTCAGCCTTCTGTATGGTCCCACTCTCACATCCATACATGACTACTGAAAAAGCCATAGCTTTGACTATAAGAACACTGGTCGGCAAAGTGATGTCTTTGCTTTTTAATACTGTCTAGGTTTGTCATAACTATTCTTCCAAGGAGCAAGCATCTTTTAATTTCATGGCTACAGTCACCATCCTCAGTGATTTTGGAGCCCAAGAAAATAAAATCTGTCACTGTTTCCACTTTCTCCCCTTCTATTTATGCTAAGTAAAATAGTCAGAGAAATAAGTATACTGTACAATACTACTTATATGTGGAATCTAGAAAACACAACAAACTAATGAATGTAACACAAAAGAAGCAGATACACAGATACAGAGAATAAAATAGTGGTTACCAGTGGGAGGGGAAAGGCAGTCTTAGGGGTAGGGAAGTGGGAGGTACCAACTACCGAATGTAAGATAGGCTAGATGGTTGTACTCGACAACATAGGGAATGTAGGCAATATTTTGTAATAATTGTAAATGAGGTACAACCTTTGAAATTGTATTTAAAAACTTACTAGAAAACATACACAATAAAACCTTGTTTAAGAAAAAAGGAAGCTACTGCAATAAGTAATCCATATGGGAGGTGATGAATCTGAAAAAAGGATGGACAGCAGAAGTGATGAGGCAAAGACAGGGACTTCCTTGGCAGTCTAGTGTTAAGATTCCACTTCGGGGGGTGCAGGTTCAATCCCTGGTCTGGGAACTAAGAGCCTGCATACCACGTGGCCAAAATAGAGGTAAAGACCGATGAGACATGTATACGGAGGTGGGCCCAAAGGGCTGTAGAGATGGAGTGAATGAATAGAGAGGGAGTGATCAGTAATCTGTGGCCAGCCACAGAGAAATACTCTGCACAGCAAGATTTCTCAAGCTTTCCTCAGCACCATTAATATTTTTGGCCAGATAATTCTTTGTTAGGAGGAGATGTGTGGCTGTCCCAGACATTTTAGGATGTTTAGCATCACCTCAGGTCTTTACCCACCAGATCCCAGTACCACATCTTGCCTTCCCCCATTTATGACAACCAAAATGCCTTCAGGTATTGCCAAGGGTCAAGGCAGGATGAGGGAGGGGAGCAAATCATCTCCCAGTAAGGTTTCTCAGCAACTGACCTGAACACCAGCAGCTTTGGCATCACAAGAAACCTTGTTAGAAAAGCATTTTCTGGATCCCCAAACCAGATCTACTAAGCCAGAAACTCTGAGGTGGTACCCAGCAAGCTTTGTTTGAATTAGGCCTCCCAGGGAACTGTGAGAACCAGTGGTACCAGGGGGAGGAAGGAAGATGAGGTTGAGGTTAGAGGCTCTGGACTGGATAGTGTACTTCTGACCTGAAGAGGGTGTGTCCTAGAGGGAGATTAGGTGTCTCCTAGTAACTCTGCTTAAAACAAGGTCAGACCACTTTTTCCTGAAGCCAGCATGTAAGGGGTAGAGAGACAGCTAGAGGATCATGCAAGGTCCAAGGATGGTGATTTATTTTTTGGACAAAGCTAAAGTATCTGTACAAGTGTAGTCCAAAGAGCCAGCTGGGACAGGGTTCAAAAGCTGCAAAGACAGACATAGAAAAATCTAAGAGAGAGTAGTTCAGAAGAAAGTAAAATCTGTAAGTAAACAATGTAAAACATCAAAGAATACAGTGGCAGAATGGTGTGGTTTAGACCACAGTCTCATGGGAGAGGTAGGGGAAAGTTCATTATTCAGGTTCAAAGTCAGCCTTGGGAATGTGCCTGGATCCTGCAAGGGTCTCATTGAAGATTCAATTCTGGTGTATATTCATGCAAAATACCTATTGTTTCAGGCCAAGGAGAAAGAACTAAGTCCTCAGTTATTTGGACATACCAATTAAAAGGGTTTCCTTTACTTAATGAGTTTCATTGCTCAAATTAAGAAGCTCTTTTCCCACCTTATCAATCCATTTATCTTGCTCACAGATCCCACTTCAGTGGCCTGGAAACTTCAAGTTCATAAATCACTGTAAAGTCCTGGACTCTTGGTGTGAGAGAGTACCTTAGAGGTGAGCTGGTCTCTGTTCTCTGTTTGGGCAGGGAAGGCCTATTTATGCTCACCATCGTAAGTAATTCAACTGAGCACCCAAAAGAGAACGAGATTTGCTCAAGGAAACAGAGTCACCTTGTCAGGATGTTACACATTAAATATTAAATGATGTGCTTGATACTGACGGCTCCATGACTGGATGTCTGAGCATTATCAGGGTATAGACCATAACTGACAATTTCAGAGTGATGAATACAAACCCTGAAACAAATAATGCTCATTGAGAAGATAGTTAGTTGATGTTACATAACTGGAAAGACCGTATGGACCCAAGAGGTAGATTCTCGGGCCATTTGCTGTGCTCACAACTCCCTTAGGGACCTCCTTCCAGTGAGTCATCATGCTGGTTCCCTCTGAGCCTTTGCTCCTCCTAACCTTGGCAAACTGGGCAAGAAGTAGACACTTGATCTAAGTACAACCAGGGTACAGGCTCTGCAAAATCTCTGTTCAAACAGAAACTTCACTGATCAATCAGATTCCCCCTGTCTTTAGACTCTGAATTGCAGTTGAAGGGAGAAAGGTGGTTAGTTGGTATTGTGAGGACAGTTGAGAGGGGCTTGGAGAGAGGAGAAAGAAACTTTGTCACAAAGATAATGGAGCCCTAGAGTGAGGCTTACAGTAATCTAGGCACTGGGGTTGCTTTGGATTTGGAGCAAACTCTGAACTCTTGACTAGATTCCTAGGCTCTGGTGAGCCCCATTTGCCCCCAGGATCCTAGTGATGCTACTCCTGGGCTAACATTAGAACAAGCCTGAAGCTGTGATTCCAACCAAACCAAACCAAATCAAACAACAACAACCAAAAAGCTCTTTCTTCCTTCCTTAAGGAATTTGGAATCTCTGTTGTTTGCAACCAGATATGCCTGGTCTGGCAGTCCGCTCTAGAACCTCTATTACTGCCGTAGCCCCTACACGTGTGTAATGTGCATGCTAAGCAGCTTCAGTCATGTCCAACTCTCTTCCACCCTGTAGACTGTAGCCTGCCATTGGATTTTCCAGGCAAGAATACTGGAGTGGGCTGCCATGCCCTCCTCCAGGGGATCTTCCTAACCCAGGGATCAAACCTGCGTCTCTTGCATCTCCTGTATTGGCAGGCAGGTTCTTTATCACTAGTGCCACCTGGGAAGCCCCAGGCCCAGCACATACATGTCCTAAAATGAGGCCAGAGTATCCCAGCAAAATCCCCATGTGCTAGACCTTAGATAACCTTCTATCAAAGGACTATGTTCAGAGGGAAGGAAGATCAGAGTATCCACAGTTGTCCTCTGTACTTGCAGTATGGACTAATGCAGCTAAGGTTAGTGATAATAGTAATGTCTGTGGAGGAGAGGGTAAGAAGCACAGTCTAGCCTGCAGAATTCTCAACAAAGTTTTCAGTAACATACTTACCATTTTTCCTTCCATCAGTCAGTTTTGGGTGTGCAAAATCTGTTCTCTGTTCTCAAGAAGCTCATTGTTTAGTTGGAAAACTACTATGCAAGCAAGTGAATGTAATACAATGTGACAGATATGGTGATTGTTGCAAATACAGGGGAAGTGAGAGGATACACTAAAGAGAGACCCGGGGAACAGGCCATACTGAAAGAGAGAAGGACATGTGTGAAGCCCTGGAGGCCAGGAAGCATGGGGAGTAGCACCCAGAGTGCAAATAACGCAAGAGATATGGGTTTGACCCCTGGGTCTGGAAGATCCCCTGGAATAGGAAATGGCAACCCACTTCAGTCTTCTTGTCTGGGAAACTCCATGGACCAATGAGCCTGGTGGGTTATAGTCCATGGAGTTGCAGAGTCAGACACGACTGAGCAACTGAGCACACACACCCAGAGTGCTATGGATGAGGGAGCCAGGGAGAGCCAGAGATGAGTCAGGCCAAGCCAGGTCAAAATGGGCCTCATCAGAGATCCCCAAACTTGCTCATTTCTCTGCTCTCTTAGTTCGTGAGTTGTTTTTTCATGGTGCCCGGAAGCCAAAAGAAATATATGGAATTAATACAGTTCCATGTATTAAATGGTTGGGTTTAAGCAATTAAATGGATATTTATGTCTTAACGATTATTGCCACTCGAAAAAACATACATAAATTAAATGAAAAACACATATTACCACTCTGTTCTTAAAAGATCATGATGAATTATGAATAGGATTCAGGTACCTGTTGGAACCAGCACAGTTTCTCAAACCTTGGAATCAGATTGGACTCTGCCACATCATTTTCTGCTTCAACTTGAATTTTGGGTGATATTTCCTTTTCATCATTATTATCACACAAAACCCAGCAAAGCTGTAGTGTTATTAAAGGAATGAGTTGGGTGGGATGCTGAACTGTGAACGGTCTCAGACTGGTGTCCCTCAGCGTTAAAGACTGCTGCATTTCCCTCAAAAAGGTAAACTATCCTGGGTTCTCCTGTGAGTTCTCTTCCAGGTACTCTGATGCACTTCAGAGTCCAGCGTGGGAATCCTGGGGCCATGATATGGTTCCTGGTTTCCCAAAGAGATAAAACAATGAGACCACACAACGGAAAACTTGAAGTTAATACTGGGATCCTTAGCAATTGTTGGCATTGCTGGTGAAAGATAGAGGAACTCTGGGGACAAAGAGGAGATATATGTATACAAATAGCTGGCTTAAAACTCAATGTTCAAAACTAAGATCATGGCATACGGTCCCATCGCTTCATGGCAAATAGATGGGGAAACAATGGAAACAGTGACAGGCTTTATTTTTTTTGGCTCCAAAATCACTGCAGATGGTGACTGCAGCCACGAAATTAAAAGACACTTGCCCTTGGAATAAAAGCTATGACAAACATAGACAGCATATTAAAAAGCAGAGACATTACTTTACTGACAAAGGTGCATATAGCCAAACCTATGGTTTTTTCAATAGTCATGTATGGATATGAGAGTTGGACCATAAAGAAAGTTAAGCGCTGAAGAATTGATGCTTTTGAACTGTAGCGTTGGAGAAGATTCTTGGGAGTCCCTTGGACTATAAGGATCAAACCAATCAATCCTTAAGGAAATCAGTCCTGAATACTCATTGGAAGGACTGATGCTGACGTTGAAGCTCCAATACTTTGGCCACCTGATGTGAAGAGCTGACTCACTGGAAAAGATCCTGATCCTGAGAAAGATTGAAAGCCAGAAGAGAAGGGGATGATAGAGAATGAGATGGTTGGATGGCATCACCGACTGGATGGCCATGAGTTTGAGCAAGCTCCAGGACTTGGTGATGGACAGGGAAGCCTGGTGTGCTGCAGTCCATGGGGTCACAAAGAGTCGGACATGACTGAGTGACTGAATTGAACCGAGAGCTGATTCACTTTGCTGGACAGCAGAAACTAACATAACCTTGTCAAGCAACTGAACTCCAATACAAAAAATAATAAAAAAAAATAAAGTTATTTAAATAAAAAGCAAACAAACACAAAAGAGAAACTCTTTGGACACATGCAATGTAGATGGAGATAAAGGAACAGTGGAAGGTAGAGATGATAGCCAGGGAGATGCTGTGTACTTGAGAGATTATTATTAAGCCTCTCTAAAGGATTTTGGTTTCTGTTACCCAGTAATAACCCTCAGCCTGGGTGAGAAGAAGCAGGCTGTGAACTCGAGTCAGCCAGTCCCTCCGAGGTTTGAACATGGCAGTGTGTACTCTGATGACCCCCTACTCCACCCTCTGTCGCTGTGGTGGCTGTGTGCTGTCTGTATGTAGGCACTTCATTTCTGTTTCCACCAAACACAAAAACACTGAAATAATTGCTGTGGGCCCTAGGCCTCTTCCATTCTAATCTGCAGTTTTCTGTCCATTGTGAGTGGAATTCCAGGGTTTCCAATGGACTGTAGAGGCTACAAATGTCAAAGGAGACCAAAAAGGTTAAAAAAAAGAGAGAGAGAGAGAGAGAAGAGTCAGCAGGAAGCAAACACAGAACTTAACAGGAATGGAAAGACACCTTCCGTGAAGGAGATAAAGCAGAGAATGCCTGACCTTTATTCACGGGAGATGAGATACAGTCAAAAGAGCAGATGCCCTGAGAAGAAAGGGGCAAGAGAGTCCTGGAGAGACAGGAGCATTTTTCTATCACTGGGATAGTGGTGAAATTATTAAGTCCCTGCCCGAGTTGCCTCCTACAGGAATTGTCTCTCTGGGCTGCCTGAGGAATGGGTAGAGACGCTCCTAGGAAGAACAGGCAGCCGGTGGCATGGAATAATTAGAAAGTCACATAAACTCCCCAGCCCTGGACCAAAAATAACCTCCCAACAGGCCTTCCACCAAACCTGGAAGGCTCACCATTGTCACACTGCTTTTGAATTGGGGCACTGTGTCTCCAGGGTTCTTCTGTTAAAATAGAAAGGTGTTATTCAGGGAGGATAAAGCATTAACCCAACAGTGTTTGCCCAGATTTTAGCTCAGAATGGCTAATGGTTAGCCAATATAATCTAATGAATTATCTACTAATGTATATTTCTGTATCTCACATCACCTATCCCTGTAAGACAGATTATCTCAAAATTAGTGGCTTAAAACAGTAAGAATTTACTCTCATAGTTTGTGTGAGTCAGAAATTTGGGAGTGGCTTTGCTGACAGTTCTGGCTTAGGACCTCTCAAGAGAATGTGGTTAAGATTTTGGCTGCAGCTGCAGTTCTCTGAAACCTTGAACACTTTCAGGATGGCTCACTCATTTGGCTCTTGGCAGGCAGGCTCACAGGCTTACCAAACGTGCCTCTCCAGGGGGCTGTCTGAGCATCCTCAGAACATGGCTGCTGGCTTCCGTCAAGAGTGAATGATCTAAGAGCTGGAAGCAGAGAAGGAAGCTACAGTGCCATTTATGATCTAGTCTCAGAAGTTATGCTGTCTCACTTCTGACAACACCCCGTTCCTTGGGATAAAATCACTAAGCCTAGGCTATATTCTGGGGGAGAATGATTAAGCTCCATCTCTTGAATGGAAGAGTATCAGAGATTTGTAGGCATGTCTGAAACTCATCACAACTCATCAACCAATAGCCAAAGTATCAGAGATTTGTAGGCATGTCTGAAACTCATCACAGCTAATCAACCAATAGCCATAAAGAGATAAGAACTTTTTAAAAAATAGATTTCTTGTACTATATTTGATATAGCCATACAATCTACCAATTCAAGGTGTACAATTCAGTGGGCTTTAGTACAATCAGGGCTGTACAGCCATCACCAGTAATTCCAGATCATTTACATCACCTCAAAAACAAAGCCTGTACCCATTAATGGTCCTTCCCCATTCCTCCCACTCACCAAGCCCTAGGCAACCACTAACCTACATTGAGGATTAGGTTAGTTTTTAAATGTTTTTAGTTTAATTAAAAAATTTTTATTTATTTAAACAATTTTAAAGGTTACTTTCCATTTACAATTATTAAAAAATATTGGCTACATTCCCCATGTTTTACAATCCTTGAGCCTATTTTTACATCCAATAGTTTGTACCTCCCCCTCCCCACCCCTATATTGCCCGTCCTCCAGGTGGTAACCACAAGATACTGGTAACCATTAGGTTACTTTTGATAGTTAGTAAAAGAGAAAAGATCAGAATAGATTTCTGTGCTGGTCTTCCACCTTGCTGAGGAGGGCATGGCAACCCACTCCAGTGTTCTTGCCTAGAGAATGGCATGGACAGAGGAGCCTAGCAGGCTACAGTCCATAGGATCGCACAGAGTCGGACACGACCAAGTAGCAGCAGCGGCTCCCACCTTGCTAAGGCTGGTCAGAGGAGGGCAGTTGGAGGCAGGAACCCAAAGAAGGCAGTGGCAGAGGTATCGCCAGGCCCACCCGTGTGCTACACACAGCGGTCAGAGACCACTCTGGGCTTCTCACCGTCAGCCTCCAGAGCACAGACGCTGCCTAGGAAACCGGGTCTGCCTGATGGTCTCTGCCCTGAGCAGCAGACCAGCAACCTGCGGACCCTCATGCCTTGTAGCAGGGCTCCGTGCTACAGGCTGAGAGGCACTGGATCTAGAATCTGATACACCTTTGTTAGGATCCCAGCTCTGCTAACTCGGGTCTCTAGTCAAACTGCGTGAATCTATTGAAGTAGAGCTTTCCTTGGAGGGTAGTACAAATTCTCTTTTTAATTTTTCTCCTGCCTACTAGTTCCTGAGACTCACCACAGAAGTACCAAACTTGCAATTTAGTTGTAAGTATTAGGTAAAGTAGATAACTAATGAGAAGTTACCGTATAGGACAGGGAAATCTACTTGATGCTCTGTGGTGACCTAAATGGGAAGGAAATCCAGAAAACAGGAGATATGAATAGCTGATTCACTCTGCTGTACAGTAGGAACTAACAACACCGTAAAGCAACTGCACTCCAATAAAAATTAATTTAAAAAAAAAGGAGTATATGAATATACTTAGCCTGAGTATATGCATGCGTGCTCATTTGCTTCAGCCCTGTCCGACTCTTTGTGATCCCCTGGACTGTAGCCCGCTAGGCTCCTCTGTCTGTGGGATTCTCCAAGCAAGAATACTGGACTGGTTGCCATGCCCTCCTACAGGGAATCTTCTCAACCCAGTGATCGAACCCACAACTCTGATTCTCCTGCATTGGCACGTGGTCTCTTTACCACTAGCACCACCTAGGAAGCCCCAATAAAAAAGAAGCATATCAATACAATCAGCCTGAATACTTTGCATATATTATGTTTTCAACAGAGGATGATTATTACTACTATTATTCACAAGGTTGCCTGGGAATCACTTGCATTTAGGCTGAGAGCCTTAGCACTTGGGGATAGGAATCCAGGTGAGTCGAGTCTCCTTTACCTTTCTCCAGCGTGGGAGACACCTCTTTTGCCTCCTTTGGGGATGCTCTATGTCTTTCTTTTGAATGGAGGGTGAATTTGAGAAACTATTTTGTTCTCACTGCACTTAGAAATACAGCAAGAGCTTAGAAATACTGCTATGTAAGCTTATACATTTATATAAAAGTTGGTTTCTTCCGTTTTGAATGCACACCATCTCACAAACACATATGTACACAAATGCGCTGCTCTGCCATGTTAGCAGAAAACACAGTTCAAACAACAAACAAGCAGATTAGCCCAGCTGCAGAGGCAGCTGGAGAAAAGGCAGGTAGCCGGATGGGCTCCTCCCCAGGGCTCCTGTTTCAGATTTGCCCATGGGCTAGAGCGGTGTTAATATTACCCTCACTGCCCTGCTTGGCGCCATCAGCCCCAGACATGCCTCACGGCAGAGAAGCACCAGGAAGAGGACCTGTAATTTGAGAGAAAGGAAAGCAAGCTGCCCCTCTAGCATCCTTCCTCCCCAAGGCTGGCCCTCCCTTAGCACTGGGTGGGCACAGAGGGTTTACTCACGACCTCCATATCTTTACTTCCTTGTGTGATGGGGCACTGGCTCAATAAGGAGCCCCTGAATAGGTCACTTTTCTGATTTCCCATCTTACTTGGGCACCCTCTCCATCCACTCACCATGAGGTCTCCACGTTTTATCCTTTTTTTTGGCCATGCCACATTGGAAGTGTAGAGTCTTAGCCACTGGTCTGCCAGGGAAACCCTCCACGTTTTATTTCCTTCATGGCAGTATACATCAAAATCTTTTGTTTGCTTCTTTGTTCACTCTCCCCACACTATATGAACATAAACTCCGATGGTGCCAGGGATTTGCCATCTTTCCATCCAGTTTCCTGGTTTCTGGAACTCTCTGTGATGCATGGCAGACACTGGGCAAATATTGCTGAGAGAGTGAATAGAACCATCCAGCACTTCGCATCTTACAAAGCTTACAAAGCATCTTACAATGTTCTTTCATGCATTATCGCATCTGATGCTTCCCCAAACTCATGAGATAACCATTTTTATTGACTTTATTTTATAGATGAGGAAATGGAGGAGTCTAACCCTTAAATGACTTGTCTAAAGTCACGCAACTAGAAAGAGAAGGAGCCAGAATCAAACCTGCTTCTCCTTTTTTTTTTTTTGGTATAAGTTTCTGATTCCAGATCCTTCATTCTTTTTACCAAATCCTGCAACCATCCTGTGTGCCCCACGATGGTGTCCCCACTTCCAGTCTACCTCCACCCACACTCCCACCACTGCTCCTGTGCAAGACTGGTGAGCTATTAATACCATGTTCTTTTTCCTCAACAGGAACTTTCATCTTCCATGATCATGTCTTGTAAGAAGGCCACCAAATAGAAATACATACTGGTTGCTAAAAGCTTAGATTCATGATCCTTTTCATACATTAAAAAAAACTGCCTTAAATTCATTGGAACTGATGTGAAGTAATCTCCAAAATAAAAGGAAAAAAGCAAGATGCAGTACATTGTTTATGGAATACTACTGCTCGGGTAAAGAGGGAAGGGAGATCATTTGATCCAGCAAATGGTATTTACTCAAGTGAGCTGAAGCCTTATGTCCACGCAAGGACCTGCACACAGATGTTCATAGCAGCTTTGTTCTTAACTGCCAAATTTGGGAGCAACTGAGATGTACTTCAGTAGGTGAACAGATAAACAGACTCTAATATACTCAGACAATGTAATATTACTTAGCACTAAAAAGAAATGAGCTGTCAAGTCATGAAAAAAGCATGGAGGAATCTTAAATGCATAGCACTAAGTGAAAGAAGCCAATCGGAAAAGGGAAAGCATGGGATTCCCACTATATGACATTCTGAAAGAGGCCACACTATGGAGTGATGAATAGGAGGAACGTAGAGTATTTTTAGAGGGTTTTATTCTATACGATTGAAATTATGCAATTATACTACATGATACTACAAAGATGGATACATGATATTAGGCACATATCAAAATCCAGAGACTATACAACACCAAGAGTGAATCCTAATGTAAACGATGGTCTTTGGGTGATAAATGTCGTGTCAGTATTGGTTCATCAGTTGTAACACACGTACCACTCTGGTGGGGGATGTTGATAATGGGGGAGGCTGCGCATGTGTGGGTGCAAGGGGTAAATGGAAACCTCCATACCTTTCTTTCAAGCTTGCTATGAATCTAAAACTGTTCTAAAATAGAGTCTATTTTTTTAAAAGCTCAAAAATTAAAAAATTAAGTTAAAAGGAGAGAGGAGAGAGTACTTAGACATGTTTGCTTATATATGCATTACGTATCTGGCAGGATAGATAAGAAACTAATTACATTAATTGTTTCTAGGGAAGTAATTAGGTCCCTGGAGTTAGGGATGAGGGGAAGACTTTTCACTGTGTACCCTTTTGTTCCTTTAAAATATTACAGCTCATGACTATGTAATACTTTCAAAAATAAAATACCTCATACCAACCAACAAGAACCTACTGTATAGCACAGAGAACACTGTCCAATATTCTGTAATAACCTAAATAGGAAAAGGATTTGAAAAAGAATAGATAAATGTAGATGTATAACTGAATCACTTTGCTGTACATCTGAAACCAACACAATATTGTTAATCAACTATGCTCCAGTATAAAAGAAAAAATAAATACCTAAATGATAGTCATTTAAATACCTAAATGACTGACCATTCCCAGTGTCGGCTTTTGTCTAAGTCTAATGACACAGTTGAGTTCTGAATACCCAGTCGGAGTTTCCCTCGACTTTCCACCAAAAAACAAAAAAATAAAGTAAGAGAAAATAAAAATGTCAGGGCCGCAAGATCCCAGCCAGGGACTGAGAGCAGCTCCAATGTCAATCTCTCCCACCCAAATCCGCCCACATGAGGTGCTGGTCCTGGCAGGAAGTATGGCTCCTGGCGCAGTAAGTGAGCGTCCCTCTTGGAGACTCCAAGGCCACATGCTCTGACTCCCCTTCCACCCTCCAGTCCTCAGAAGTAGAGATCGGGGCGAGGCGGGCATTCTGGGGAGTAGTTGTTTTCCTGAGCATGTTTTCTAAAGTGTTTTTTCAGTATTTTTTCCCGCCAGGTAAGCTGTTGATATATTAGTTGTTAGAACTAATGATAAAATTTTTTTTTTCACCAGAGAACATATCTGATAGAGTTGGCAAAGGAAGTTGCTGCTCTTTTATTTATTAAAAAAAATTTTTTTGGAGTACAATTGATTTATAATGTTGTTAGTTGCAGGTGTACAGCAAAATGAATCCACTATACATATACATATAGCCACTCTTTTTTAGATTCTTTTCCCATATAGGCCATTACAGACCATTGAGTAGAGTCCCCTGTGCTGTACAATAGGTTCTTACTGGTGGGAGTTGCCACTCTTTTCTTTCACCAGTTCCCTCTTCCGTCAGCTACCAAGCACATGGCTGGGTCATCCCTAGCACCCTCCTCCTCCCTGCCTCCAAGGTGAGAGCATCTCCATCTCCCTGCTTGGCTCCCACAGTCAGCTTTTTCCTCTTTGAAGACAAAACAGTGAGAATTATGCACAAAAACTTAAGATCCTCTTTTCCCCTTCTAGTCTCTGCTAGACAGCTGGCAACACTTCCCTCCTGTCCTGGATTTTAACGCCCAGGATTTTAAAGCTTGTACTGCTTTCAGAATTGATGGCAGATAATTTCCTATTCACTGCAACTCCCCCACCTCGTCAGAAGCTAAGAGCATGCTTGTGACCTCACTGTTAACAGAAAGACACCAAACATCCCCTAGAGATTCCTTAACCACCCAGAGCCCTATCCACTCAAGTATCCATTAAGCGCAGTGCCTGCTCTCAGGCACCAGTAAGGCAGAAGGTAACAATCAATCTGAAAATATGTACCATTGTCTGAGGAAGTCTTGACTCAAATAGGGGAAGCACACATCATACTTAAAAAAATCCCAAACATAATAACATAGTGCAGTAGCGACAGAACATAAGTATGCAACTAATTACAGATAGGAAAGCAGATGGCCTCAGCCTCATGGAAGAGATGAGGAAAACCTCTGCTGAGCAAGGTTAAGTGACAGCTCTGATAGGCCTGTGGCAGATGGAAGAAAGGCAGGCTTTATCTACCGTCTCGTCTGTCCTCCCCACTCTTTTCAAGGCTAGAGAATTTCTCCGTCATTAGCCTGTCAGAGCAACAGTTGTAAATAACGAGAAGAGCCCCCACCTTTTTGGCAACTTGAAATACAGAGAGGATAAAAGGAGTTGAGAGGAGGAAATGAAATGCTGCTTTGAGCTGTTTCCTCTGCCCTTCCTATTTGGAAGCATTCCATCCAGGGACCGTCTCTGACTGCATGTATCCCCTAACCAAGCTTGGGAAATGCTGGTCTTGCACATCTTCACCTTGATTCGTGTGGTTGTTACGATCATAGCCCTCAAACAAGTCCATGTCTTAATCCCAGAAACCTATGAATCCGATATTTGCATGGCAAGGGGGAATGAAGGGAGACGATAGAATGAAGGTTGTTAACCAGCTGACTTGAGGAAAGGAGGTGATCCTGGGTTGTCCAGGTGGGCCAGTGGTCCTTCCATCATGTGGTCCCTCCATCACACATAGAAGAAGGATGAAGAGGGGTCAGCGTCACAGTGATGCAGCAAGAGGACTCAGACGGCTATGACTGGCTTTGAAGATGGAGGGAGGGGCCACAAACCAAGGACTCTGGGTGGCTTCTGTGTACTCCATCACTTAGTCGTGTCCAACTCCTTGCAACCCCATGGACTGTAGCCCACCAGGCTTCTCTGTCCCTGGGATTTTCCAGACAAGAATACTAGAGTGGGTCACCATCTCCCTCCCCAGTGGGTGGCTTCTAGAAGCTGGAGAAGGTAATGAGAAGAAGTCTCCCCTAGACTCTCCAGGAAAGAACACAGCCTTGTTGACACTTTGATATTAACCCAGTGATATCCGCGTTGCACATCTGGTCTCCAGAACTATAAAATAAGTTTCCTTTTTTCTTTTCTTTGGTTGCACCACGCAGCACGTGGGATCTTAGCTCCCCATCAGGGATGGAACCTGCACCCTTTGCGGTGGAAGCAGGGAGCCTTAACCGCTTGATGGCCAGCAAAGTCCTAAAATAAGTTTTCGACCACCTCGTTTGTGGTAAGTTGTTACAGCTGCAACAGGAAATGAATAGAATTAGAAAATCAGATCCTACTTGACTCAGGTTGAGGTAGGACCTGCCTCCAAAGCTGTCCTGGAGGGAGTCAGCTCCAACATCATCATTCACAGATGAAGGTCAAAAGAAAATGAATTCCACCCACTGGCTCTGAGCTAAGGCAGCAGGAAGGCTTGAGAAGGAGTCTCTGACATTTAGTTTCCAATATCTTGGGGAGAACTGAAATTAAATGGTGCCCAGTACTCATAAAAGAAGATGACTGGAGCAACTGCTTAGAGGTGTTGGTACTAAGTGTTCGAGTCAGTCATGGTAAGAAAGCACTGCGTGACCTCAGGTGGCAGAAGCAGACCGGGCTTTGGCCTGAAGGTTGTAAGGATCTAGTGAAGTGGAACCAGAGGAGGACATTGTAGCCCGAGGGGTCCCCAGGAACCGAAGCCCTCTGGTGGGAGAGGTGCTTATTCACTCTTCAGAAAGAACCACCTTGGCCTGGAGGACTCACTGACACACAACACAGAGTATCTCCTGAAGCTCTGAACTTCTTGCAGATTACAAAACCAAACCTTGTGGATTCATCAGAAAGGGGTAATGACCACTGAATGGTGTGACAAGTACAACTTTAAAAAATTCAGTAGAAACTCATTACTAATTCATTCCTAGAATGAGCTTTTAAAAATCTCTATTTTCAGTGCTCAGGAGGTTCGGAATTAAGCTTCACAAGCTGTTTATTTTTCTCCCAAAGGAAACACAACGCATAATGAGTCCAAGCTTCTCTTTATTTCTCAACATTCCCCCAGCTGACTCCATCTTTTATCCCCCAGGAAAATGTTGGGGAGAGGGAAGTGGCTGTGGAGAGGAAGCAGAAAAGCATTTCTTGGCCATCCTGCTTACTGAAACATGGAGCATGACCCCCAGAAGAGGGTGGTGGCCTGAGCTGGAACAGGTTGGAGTATGTGAGAAGAGGGCACAATGTGATAAACAGAGCAAGTCTAAGCAATGCACTCTGGGTTCCCTTTAGCTGGAACCCAACTCTTAGCTGTGAAAACTCTAGAAGCAGAGCTCATGGATGTTCACACATTACATCCCACCGGAACCTCTCCGTCCCAGTACCAAGTAGAGTGCTGGGCACAGGACATTCCACTAAACCCCAGCTGAATTGCATGGGATTTGAATAGGCAGCTGGGCTTCCCTTGTGGCTCAGCTGGTAAAGAATCCACCTGCAATGTGAGAGACCTGGGTCTGATCCCTGGGTTGGGAAGATCCCAAGGAGAAGGGAAAGGCTACCCACTCCAATGTTCTGGCCTAGAGAATCCCATGGACTGTATAGTCCATGGGGTTGCAAAGAGTCGGACGTGACTGAGCGACTTTCACTTTCACTGAAGAGGTAGCTAAGGTCTTCCTTCCCTTCCAGCAGCTGTGACTGATGGGCTCTCTTGCAGCAGATGCCAGGATTCTCTCTGCACCAGGTCACAGGAGTTTAAATGAGACTATGTAGCATTAATGTAAATTGAAAAAGTTG
Source organism: Budorcas taxicolor (assembly GCF_023091745.1). Lineage (NCBI taxonomy): Eukaryota > Metazoa > Chordata > Mammalia > Artiodactyla > Bovidae > Budorcas > Budorcas taxicolor. Next base: position 107,554,217 of record NC_068911.1, read on the forward strand.
TAAAAATGCCTCTAACTGGAACATTACTGGATGGATAATTTGGGGTGTAATCTAACTTCTCAGGAAAGCAAATCTATGATAACTGAGCTCGTCTCCTGCTCCATCCACAGTCTTCCAGTTTCTCTCCCTCTTCCACACACTAACTGAATGACTCAGTTCTCTGCAATGACCAGGTTCTTTGCAGCTATTCCTCTGCCTGGAATGCTCTCCCTGTTCCCTCTTCCCCATCTATCTGGCAAACTGTCATTCTCAACACAACATTCAAAAAGCCAAGATCATGACATTTGGACCTATCACTTGACGGCAAATAGGGAAAAAGTGAAAACAGTGACAGACTTTATTTTCTTGGGCCCCCAAATCACTGCAGATGGCGACTACAGCCATGAAATTAAAAGACAATTTCTCCTTGAAAGAAAAGCTATGATAAACCTAGACAGTGTATTAAAAAGCAGAAATATCACTTTACCAACAAAGGTCCCTGTAGTCAAAGCTATGGTTTATAAAGTAGTTATGTATGGATGTGAGAGTTGGACCATAAAGAAGGCTGAACGCTGAAGAACTGATGCTTTCAAACTGTGGTTCTGGAGAAGACTCTTAAGAGTCTCCTGGAATGCTAGGAGATCAAACCAGTCAATCCTAAAGGAAATCAACCTTGAATATTCATTGGAAGGATGGATGCAGAAGCTGAAGCTCCAGCACTTTGAACACCTGATGCAAAGAATTGCCTCATGGGAAAATATCCTGATGCTGGGAAAGACTGAGGGCAGGAGAAGGGGATGACAGAGGGTGAGATGGTTGATGGCATCACTGACTCAATGGACACGAGTTTGAGCAAGCTGCAGGAGATGGTGAAGGTCAGGGAAGCGTGGTATGCCGTAGCTCATGGGGTCGCAAAGAGCTGGACACAACTGAGTGAGCAAACAACAACAACAACAACAATTCAGGTCTCATCTCTCTCGAGAAACTCTTCCTGATGCTCCAGGCTGGGCTAGGTGCCTCTTCCCCAGGAACTTTTACTGACTGTCACTTGTTTCAGGCATAATTAATACTTGTCGCCTTGAGGGACTGTGTCATTTATCTTTGTATCATCATAGCCTAAAACAATACCTGGAGTGTAGTAAACTCTCTACGAATGTCTTCTGAATGAACGACCCAGTATTAACAGATACGTTTATTGGGCATATTTTACTCTGGGCATCACATTGTTCTAAGCTTTATGTGTATACTATTGCATTTAGTCATTTCAACAGTCATGCAAATGTCCATCTGCATATGAACGGATAAAGAAGATGTGGTACATAAGTATAATGACATATTACTCAGCTACAAACAAGAAAGGCTTTCCAGGTGGTTCTAGTGGCAAAGAGCCCACCTGCCAGTGCAGGAGACAAAAGAGATGCAGGTTGGATTCCTGGGTTGGGAAGATCCCCCGGAGGAGGGCCTGGCAGCCCACTCCAGCATTCTTCCCTGGAGAATCCAAGGGACAGAGGAGCCTGGTGGGCTACAGTCCATAGGGTCACAAAGAGCTGGACACAACTAGAGTGACTTAGCACACGTAAACAAGAATGAAATATTGCCATTTACAGCAATGTAGATGACCTTAGAGATGATCATACTAAGTGAAGTAAGTCAGACAGAGAAAAACAAATAGACGATATCACATAGGTGGAATCGAAGAAAATAGCACAAATGAACTTACTGACAAAATAGAAGGAGACTCAGACATAGAAAACGGACTTAACAGTTACCAAAGGGGAAGTAGGGGAGGGGATAAAGTGGGAGTATGGGGTTAACAGATGCACTCGATGTATAAAATAAATAAACACCGAGGGTTTACTGTATAGTGCAGGGAACTATATCCAATACCTGGTAATAAACTGTAATGGAAAAGATTTTAATATGTACATATATATATATAAGGGCATGTATACATACATATATGGGGCTTCCCAGAGGCTCAGTGGTAAATTACCTGCCTGCCAATGCAGAAGACACAAGAGATGTGGGTTCTGTTCCTGGGTTGGGATGATCCCCGGGGAAGGAAACAGAAACTTGCTCCAGTGTTCTTGCCTGGGAAATCCCATGGGCAGAGGAGCCTGGCAGGCTATAGTCCATGGGGTTGCAAAGAGTCAGACATGACTGAGCACAGCATAGCAGTTTATACACACATATATGTGTAACCTAATCAGTGTGTTGCACCTCTAAAACTAATACAATATTCAACTATACTTCAATTTGAAAAAAAAGTAAATGTGCTCTCCCATTTTATAGATTTAGGAACTGGGGTCTGAAGAAGCTGAATAATCTTCCCAAGTTTACCGAGCCAATCATTGGAAAAGCCATCATTCAAATACAGAAGTTTTATCAGATTCTCTCTGGGGTCTTCTAAGGTTCCTAAGAGGGTTATGGACCACTGCTTTAGTTTAAAATAGAAAAGATCAGAATGGTCATCTTGTGTTTCCCATGTGTCCTCTAGTACATACCCTTTATCATGTGAGTTTGCAGCTCCTACCGTAAGAGCAGGAGTTAATTTCTGGCTCCATTGATGTTGGGTTTGGCTGTGTGGTTTGCTTTGGCCAAAGGAATGTTAGTGATGGGAAAGGAGGACAGACTTTAAAGCCATCAATGGGATTGGGCTGGTTCTTTGTGCTCCTGCTTTTCCCCAAGGGAACACCATGTCTCAGGATACCACTGATCAGAGGAGAATGAGGGACAAACTGGGTAACCCTGGTCCCAACCACAGCTTGATGCCAACGTAGCTGAGGTCAACCTCGATCAGTCAAATCTCTCACAACCTACAAATACCTGATGAAGAAATCAGCGCTTTTGCTAAGCCACCGAGTTTTGAGATTGTGTCTTAGGCAGCATATTTTTGGCACAGCTAACGAAGACATTTAAGAAGTAACTTTAGACACATAAAATATAATAATACATGAATAATATCTTTTCCCAGTGAAGATTTAAAAGGACCTCTAGCTTTTAGATTCATAGGAAAAATAATTTGTCAATGGTTACTGTGTTATCCTATATTGGTTAATTGGGAAACACAGGAAAATTTTTTCCAGAAGAGCCTCATAAAGAGTCATTTTTCTAGAATAATTTCTTGCAGAGACTCAGATACAGTAATAAGCTAGAAGACCTTTAAAAATCCCTTAAAACCTGGAGATTTTGCTGGCCTGTAATGATTTCTAAAAGGAGTTGAAAAGTCTTTGAAGTCACAAATATGTAACTGAAAAAATTTAAACTGGCAACCTTTTGATTAAGTAGCAAAATGGTGCTATTTACTTTTTGGCAAGGTTGTTCTTGGGAATGGCAGTACTGCTCTGTGGTTAAGGTAGGAATGAATCTAAGTTAGAGGCCAAAGAAAAGAAAGGATTTGGATTCAGGAAAAATACGCACACACAGATTATGAAAGCTTTCAGTATGTTCCCATCACTCACATACTTCCATCAAATTCTCTGCCCTCTAGCAAGTTGCTGCTGAAATCCTCAGTGTGAGAAGCACTTCTCTGGGCTTTCTGAGGAAGGATGTCAAGCTGAGAGATGAGGTTCATTCCAGGCTCCTCTTCCTGGGGCTCAGTCTTGGCCTTTCTCTGGCACTGTGTCAGCCTCCTTCTCAGACAGCAGGAGGGAGATTGAATGTTTGTGGTCAAGCATGGCAGGCTACTGAGGCATCCACTGTAGCGTAATTGCCTCACCACCCGTCCTTCTTTTGATGATAATTTTCATGTTGATGAACTCATTGAGGGTAGAGATGAAGATCATCAGTCCTTTAGGAGCTTTTCTTTTTCTAGGGTGATTTTTCTTTAATTAATTGAATGAGTTCCCCTCCCTCTTAACCCCCAAGTATAGCCAGTGAAAGAATTAAAGAGAATTGTTGAGATTTATAGCAACACAGTCTGACCTACTTCGGAACAAGCACATTCTGGGAAGCCCAGATTTCAACTATCTGTTCTCTTTGTATCTAAATCCTTTGCTCTTTTAGTAAAGAAGGGCCAAAGATAAACATGGTCTCACTGAGATTTAGAGAATTCCATTTTCTGTGGTGGATAGTTGACTAATAAGCTTGATTCTGATGCAAGTGAAGGCCATTACGTAAAGGAATAGCCTTTGTAGCTGGGTCAAGAGAGTAATTTTTACTTCAGCTTCTTTAAAAACTCAAAACTTAGGGCAAACATCTTAGCACTTGCTAAAGCTGACCAAATTGGAAGGCTAAATGTTTAACTTTTTCTGAGAGTCTTAAAAACAGAAAGGGAAGGTAGAATTTCAAATGAATAAATGTTATTTGACAGTGCTGCTTTAAGTCTTCTAGAGCCATTTCTTAAAAATAGCTATTAAAAAAATTCAGAGAAGACAATGGTGGGGGAAAAAACACTATTTCAGATCCAGAGAATCAGTCAAGTGTGTTTGAATAACTTTCAAATCCATGACTTTTAAAATTTAATGATCAAAAAGGCAAAGTCTGATTCAACTGCTTCCCAACCAATAAATATCTGAATATATGATCCCACATCTCATAGAGGCCTCAGAATTCCTCCAAGGACAAGAATTTGGGAACTGATCATAGGGTGGCATCAGAGCCACGGTTTTCCCCTAGGCCTCTTTTCCTTATTCCACTTGTTAGAAGGGTATTCCTTACATATATCTCCACCTGCCAAGTCGTCATGGATCCAACTCACCTATTGCACTATTGCTCTGTCTCCTTTCCACCCTCCCCAGGTTGGCATGCTAGGCATTTAGTTACAAGAGAACAGTGCACAGCCACAGATAACTAGCATCTCCATGTATCTGGGGAGCAGCCATTATCACAAATAATCTCCACGTACTTGCCACTTAGCTTAGCAGGCAAAGCATAGCAAGATCAGGGGATCTCTGCTCACAGGTGCACCACTGTGATAGTGGAAATGTCCTAAAAATGTTCACAAGCCTAAGGACAGGTAAAAAATACTGTGAAATAGTCATAATATAGATTACTACAGAGAATGAGACATGGGTACACTTTAAAAAATGCTGGGAAGAAACGGTTGCAGAAGGGTCCCGAACTATGACAGCAGAAATATACAGCTTAAAAGATGCAGAAAATATACTATCTATTAGATGGTAGTAGGGCTTCCCTGGTGGCTCGGTAGTAAAGAATCTGCCTGCCATGCAGGAGATGCGAGGGTCAGGGATTGATCCTCTGGAGAAGGAAATGGCAACCCACTCCTGTATTCTTGCCTGGAGAATTCCATGGACAGAGGAACCTGGCAGGCTACAGTCCATGGGGTCGCAAAAGAGCTGGACATGACTTAGCGACTAAACAACAGCAGCAAATAGAGGATAGTAGTAAAGGCAGGAAGATCTTCATGGGGACAGAGAACAACACATTCAGGACAGAGGTCACCACTTGGGGGTGAGGTGGGAGGAAGAGCAGGAGTCTTCATTTATATTTTTATTTCTGATGTCAAGTGGTGGCCACAAGATACTTGCCTTATTTTTGCCTTACTTTTTTTATATGCCTGGAAAAATCCATTATAATAAAAATATGAGAAAGAGAGTGCTATAGACTGAATGCTTGTATCCCTCCCAAATCTGTGTTGTGTATGTTAAAACCTAAGCCCCAGTATGAGGCTGTTGGGAGGTGGGGCCTTTGGGAGGTATTAGGTCATGAGTGTGGAGCTCTGATAAGTGCGATTACCGCCCTTGTAAAGGAAGCCCCAGGGCACTCCCTCAATCCTTCTGATTTTTGAGGATACAGCAAGAAGATGCCACCTTGAACCAGGAAGAAGGTCCTCACCAGGCACCAAACCTGCTGGTGCCTTTCTCTTGAACTCGCAGCCTCTAGAACCTTGAGAAATGAATGTCTGTTCAGAAGTCAGTGGTATTTCCCAGTCCATGGCATTTTGTTACAGCAGCCAAATGGACTGAGACAGTGAGCAAGCACCCGGGCAGGGCTGGAGTTCTTATTCCATGGAACTATCCCTCATTTGCTCTCTCAGCCTTGGCTCTTTAGACCTCACTTTTCTAATCCATGAGCTAGAAAGAGTTGGCCTCCATAATCTAGGATTTTAGATACCTGCCTGCAAAAAAGGAAACACTCCATCTGTCTGCTTGTCAGCATCCTTCTAAGACTGTGTCTGCACAACAGTGAGGATGAGTGAAAAACTGAAGTGATCAACACATGTGCTAGGTCACTTCAGTCATGTCCGATTCTTTGTGGCCCCATGGACTGTAGCCCACCAGGCTCCTCTGTCCAAGGGATTCTCCAGGCAAGAACACTGGAGTGGGTTGCCATGCCCTCCTCCAGGGGATCATCTTGACCCAGGGATCAAACCCATGACTCTATGTCTCCTGCCTTGACAAGCATGTTCTGTACCACTGAGCTACCAGGGAAGCCTTGGAGTGATTAAAGATGACACCAAAAGACAGGCATATCTAATTTTTTTTTTTTTTTTTAATTTCACTGACCTGCTATTTCAGCACCTGCTGAAGGTCCCCTGGCTGCCTGGGACTCTTCTGTTCTCAAATTTCTTCTAGAGAAAAAAGATTCTACAGTTTCCCTTGGTAGCACTCCTAGTTTCTGGCAATCTCTACTAAAGAGTGTAATGCATGAGGAAATAATGCTATAATCATCCTTTTCCCCTTTACCACTTAGCATTTTTATATTAATAAAATTATAGATTTAGATAAAAATTACATGTTAAACATGCCATTGTAAGAACTTCCCTGGTGGTCCAGTGGCTAAGACTCTGTGCTGCCAGTGCAGGAGGTATGTGTTTAATCCCTTAGCTGGTAACAAAGATTCCACATGCCAGTGTGGCATGGCCAAAAAAAATGCACTGTAATAATCTTTTTTTTTTTTTTCAGAGAAGACTTAAAGATTTCACAAAATGCCCATGATGTAAAGTTCTATAATGGAGGATATACAACTATGTATGGTACGATTCCAATTCTGTTAAAAAAAAAAAAATCACACACACATACACATGACTGGAAGGAGGACGATGGAAGGAAATGCATCTAGGGAATGGAATTATGAGTGATTTGACATTTTCCTTCATATTTACATGAATTTTCAGATTTTTCTACAATAAGTATGTATTACTGTTATAACAGATTATCTATGTGCATGCATTACTATATATTTTAAAGCATGGTTTGTTTTGAACTGGAAGCCAGGTTTCTAGCACTACCCTCCTGCCCGCAGTCCCTGCAGTGGAGGAACCTGGGCCGGGCTCTGAGTTAGGCAGTGGGAATGCAGCACAGAGCCTTTCTGAGAGTCGCTTGTACGCTAAGCCAGGTGTTCCAAAGCCTGGTTTCCTAGAGGCATCTGAAGCTCCATTTGACACATGGCAGAAGAACAAACGCATTGCCAGAGAGGATTCTGTTGCTTCCAGAGAGTCATAAAGAGTGGAATCGAGTCGGTTCTCATTGCCAGCATAAAGTCTGCATCTAGGGGGTGATCAAATGCCCCGATACATCTCCTCAGCCAGCTCAGCTGCCCAAAGTCTTAGAAGACATCCCCTTAAACCACACAAACATCTCTGTCTTAGTTAGCTTGGGCTGCCATACAAACACCACAGACTGTGTGGCTTAAAGTTTATCTTCTCACAGCTCTGGAGACCGGGAAGTTCAAGATCAAGGTGCTGGCAGCGTTTGCGCTCTGGTGAGACCTCTCTTCCTGGCTCGGTAGACAGAGCTTCTTGCTGTGTCCTCACATGGCCTTTCTTCCAAGCGTGCATTTGAAGAGAGCACGAGGGCAAGCTCTCTGCATCTCCTCTTTTTATTAAAAAAAAAAAATTATTTATTTATTTGGCTGTGCTGGGGCTTAGCTGTGGCACATGTGACCTTTGTTGTCTTTGTGGCGCATGGGCTCCAGAGCTCAAGGGCTCAGTAGCTGAGGTGCACAGCTCAGCATGTTGGATCTTCCCTGACCTAGGATTGAGCTAGAGTCCTCTGCATTGGAAGTGAAGTGAAAGTTGCTCAGTCATGTCCGACTCTTTGCAACCCCATGGACTATACAGTACAGTCCTTGGAATTCTCTAGGCCAGAATACTGGAGTGGGTAGCCTTTCCCTTCTCCAGGGGATCTTCCCAACCCAGGGATCAAACCCAGGTCTCCCGCATTGCAGGCGGATTCTTTACCAGCTGAGCCACAAGGGAAAGCCGGGTTCCTAACCACTGGGAAGTCCTAGCATCTCTAAGGACATTAATCCTATTAAATTAGAGCCCCACCCTTATGACCTCATCTAAATTTGCTGCTACGGCTAAATCGCTTCAGTTGTGTCCTACTCTTTGTGACCCCACGGTCTATAGCCAGCCAGGCTCCTCTGTCCATGGGATTCTCCAGGCAAGAATACTGGAATGGGTTGTAATTTCCTCCTCCAGGGGTTCTTTCCAAATCAGGGACTGAACCTGTATCTCTTATGTGGTTATCTTGGCAGGTGGGTCTTTTTCCAGTAACAACACCTGGTAGCTCCATCTAACCTTAGTTACCTCCTAAAGGGCCTCTCTCCAAATACAATCATATTGGGGGTTAGGGCTTCAGCATATGAATTTGAGTGGATTGTGGGTGTGTGTGACGAGGGTGGACACAATTCACCTAGCAATCTTCTGAAAGTAAACTTTGGACAGAACCCAGTTTTGTTTTTCTCTTTTGGGTCAACCAGCCAATGCCCTTGAACCTGCATGGACCAGTTCTTTAAAGAACATAATGGAAAGGACACAGGCTGATGTATTGCGTTGGCCAAAATGGTCGTTCAAGTTCCTGAACGAACTTTTTGGTGAACCCGATAGAACTAGGTGGAGAGTAGACAGCAGTGATGGCGGGTACAGGGTGACATCCGGTGAGGGGGAACACTTGTAAGGAAACCCTACTGGCTTCCTAAACAAACCACCAGCCAATCCTACAAGGCTGGAAATGAAGGGAGACATTTCAAGTGTGCAGAAATGGCTGGAATTTGGGACCCAAAGACTTATCCTTCTCTCCGGAAATCTGTCCTTATTGATGACAATCACTATGACGGCCTAAAGGATGTCTGTTCTCTCTTATGAATCCCCCTTCTAAGGGTGTCATTGATTTTTCTCTTCTAAGTTCCCTGATGTATATGAACAACCAGAGGGGATCATCTCCCCAGCAGGAGGGTATTTCTTTATGCTCTCTTGGGTACCCAGGGGTGACCTGTTCCTCTCAGACTTAGTCATTGAGGACATTCCTTAGTTGACAACTCAGGGTATTTTGTTCAATATTACCTCCTACAGTGCTAATCTTAGACATAGAAATGACTAGATGGCAGAGAGTGATTTTACTTTAGAACAGTTAGTAAAGTAGCTGTGGAATAAGCCTGGGTCCTCAGAGATGCCTGTTACTCTGTCAGGTTCATTACCAACTTAGGATGGCAGATGGGCCAAGGAGAGGATTTATTGTTCTTGTGGCAGAATGATGGCATGCTTCAAATTACCTGGCATTAGTCTAGCACCTGAGCACCGTGTAGGCACCTCAAAAATATTTGTTACTGTATACACGAATGAAATGGCCAATCAGGGTGACAAGCATGGCGATGCTCTCATTATCATCTTCATCAATAACAAGTTCATCCTTATTGAGCATTTCCTATGACAGGGGTCCCCAACCCCTAGGCCACAGGCTGGTATAGGAACTGGGCCACACAGCAGGAGGTGAGTGACCAAAGCTTCATCTGTATTCACAGCCCTGCCCTATCACTCGCATTACCACCTGAGCTCTGCCTACTGTCAGATCAGTGGGGACATTAGATTCTTATAGGAACACAAACCCTAGTGTGAATTGCAAATGCGAGGGATCTAGGTTGCACGCTCCTTATGAGAATCTAATGCCTGATGATCTGATTCTGCATTATGGTGAGCTGTATAATTATTTCACTATATATCACAATGTAATAACAATAGAAACAAGTGCACAATTAATGTAGTGCTCTTGAATCATCCCGAAATCATTACTCCTCCTCCCTCTGCCTCATCTATGAAGAAATTGATTTCCATGAAACTGGTCCCTGGTGCCAAAAAGATTGGAGACTGCTGTCATACGAGGCCAGAATAGTTGAATGTGCTTTTGAAAAAGAAAGTTATTCACAAATCAAAGACCCACAGAAGTCATAGAATCTAGTGTTCTCACCTAAGAACCCTAGGGCTGCCCAGTTATCTCAGAGGATGTGTGCTGGGATAGCCAGGGGGAAGTAGCATCATTTCTATCTGTCTCCTATATTGGCAATCTCTCAAAACAGGGTATCAAGAGAAAAAGGGTTCCACTGCTAAAATCTGAAGAGCATCGTTTCATTCAACACTCCTATTGAAATAATCAAGTACCAGAGTTAGAAAGAGGCTCAGCAAAATGTTACACAGTTAGTAAATAACAGAGCTGAGACTAGAAACTTGGTCTCTAAGACAGTGCTCTTTCAATCCATGACTCTCTGCCTATGATAATAAATACTGTAAAGGTAACAATGTACTGATTTTTGGATTATATACATTGAGTGACTAAAATAATAGAGGCTTTGTTGAGTCCTTGCTATGTGCTGGGCATTGCTAAGTACTTTGTAGGTATTTGTTTAATTTTCTCAAGAATCCAGAGAAGAAGATGCTGTTATTGCTGTCATTTAATAGATTCAGAAATTGAGTCAACAAGAGATGAAATAACTTGCCTATGGCCTCAGAGTAGGAGTGTGATAAAGTTAGAATTTTACCTCAAATAATATAGCTTCAGAGTTCATCTCTGAATATGTTAGCTAATATATTATTCTGCATCTCAAGATTAAAAATAATTCATACTGCAGCAACATGAATGGACTTAGAGGGCACTAGGCTAAGTGAAACAAGTTGGACAGAGAAAGACAAATACTGTACGATATCACTTACATATGGAAGCTAGTGGATATAACAGACACAGCTAATGAACTAGTGGTTGCCAGTGGGAAGAGTGGAAAGAGAGGCAATTTAGGAGTGAGGAGGGGGAGACACAAGCTATTTGGAATAAAATAGGCTCAAAGATGTATTGTCAAACATGCGGAATACGGCCAATATTTTATAACAACTATAAATGGAAAGTAATCTTTAAAAATTGTATGAAAATTTTAAAAAAGAATTCACATGAAAGCAAAGATGCACAGTGTTAGTCCTTAGCCTTTTCTGTCTGCTCAACAATTCCTTTTTGCTTGTCACCTTATTTCCCAACCTTTAAGAAATGAAAATTATAGAATTCTCAGTGGATTCATTGCAATCTCTGCAGGGACGAATTAACGGTGAAAGGAATGATTTCTGCTTTATAGATGAGATGCCTCACAGAGGCTTGTAGGCACAACTCACATTTCTTATGCAGAAAATGCAGATAAAGTGGGAAATTATATTGGTTTGAGTCCCCAAGCTTGGTTCATCTGATAGTGTGAGCTGCCTAGGAGCAGAACAAACAGTTGCACGTGCTTGTGTGGTGGGAGGAGATGAAGTGAGGACTGGCTGTTGAGAGGTGAGGCTGGAGAGGTTTTCAGGGGAGGCGGCCTCAGTGGCCCGGAAACTCTTCAGTTGCTGTGCTTTACATAGAGGCCGCAGAAGAGCTTTAAGAGACTGAGTGAACAACAGTTAGCATTGTGTTTTGGAAATATCACTTTCCATGGTAAAGACTGGGATGCAAATTGCTGCAGCCACTATGGAAAACAGTATGGAGGTTCCTCAAAAAAGTAAAAATAGCACTACCATATGATCCAGCAATCCTACTCCTGGGCATATATCCAGACAAAATTATAATTCAAAAAGACATGTGCACCCATATGTTTATAACAGCACTATTTACAATAGCCAAGACATGGAAGCAATCTAAATGTTCATCGACTGGTGAATGGGTAAAGAAGATATCCTTTATCTTCTCTGGATATCCAATATATCCATATATATTATATATCTATAACTTCCTCATATGAAGAATGGAATACTACTCAGCTATAAAAGAATGAAATAAGGCCATCTGCAGCAACATAGATGGACCTGGAGATTATTATACTAAGTGAAGAAAGTCAGAAAGACAAATCCCATATGATATTACTTAGTGGAATCTAATATACAACACAAATGAACATATTTATGAAACAGACTCACAGACAGAGAGAACAGAACATTAGGCAGACTCCTGCCAGGGCAGCAGGAGGGGTGGGGGAATGATGGATTGGGAGTTTGGGACTAGCAGATGCAAATTATTACATATATTGAATAGAATGGATAAACAACAAGGTCTTACTCTATAGCACAGGGAAGTATATTCAATCGGAGAAGGCAATGGCACCCCACTCCAGTACTCATGCCTGGAAAATCCCCTGGATGGAGGAGCCTGGTAGGCTGCAGTCCATGGGGTCGCTAAGAGTCGGACACGACTGAGCAACTTCCCTTTCACTTTTCACATTCATGCATTGGAGAAGGAAATGGCAACCCACTCCAGTGTTCTTGCCTGGAGAATCCCAGGGACGGGGGAGCCTGGTGGGCTGCCGTCTATGGGGTCACACAGAGTCGGTCAGAAGCGACTTAGCAGCAGCAACAGCAGTATATTCAATAACATGTGATGAGCCATAACGAAAAAGAATATGAAAAAGAATGTATATATGTATAACTGAATCATTTTGTTGTAGAGCAGAAATTATTTTTATTTTATTAAATTTTTTTTTGTACAGTAAAAGTTAAATACAACATTGTAAATCAACTAGACATCAATAAAATTTTTAAAAAAGACAATTGGAGTTGGCTAATCTTGAAAACAGCATAGGAGAGTGGGGGTCAGGGAGTTGAGTTAGGAAGCTGATACAGCTTCCCAAGAGAGAGACGCTGAAGCTATTTGAGCAATGACAGAGGTGTCTGACCACATTTGTATGCAGTCCCCATGCCTTGAGCTTTCTACATCTCAGTGATGAAAAATACTCTCTAGCATCCCTTAAGCCCTCAGGAAACCCTCCAGTGTTGATTGGCTATAACGGTGGCTGAAGGCTCATGGTGTATGGATGCTTGATTGGAGATTTCAAACTAACTAACCTCTGTCCCTAGGGGCAGCAAAGGATGAAAATTAACATACATAGTTATTATATTGTTAAGACCACATAATTGAAAAGTGAAGTACGCAGCTAACAGCAGGACTGAGTAATGGGAGAGTGAATGACAGGGAAGGTGAGTTGGAAGAGATGCTTACACTTTGGAATTGTTTCATCTAGAAGGAGGATGAAATGATAACAGTGGACAGGCATTAACTGTTCAGGTGAGGCCAAATAAGACAAAGGATCTAAGTGCAGGTCATTAAGAGTGACGAATGTCCTCAGGTTGGCCAGTGGTAAAATGGACTGGTCAGGAGTAAACTTAGCTTTTTATTCATTTCGCGGTGATGTGCCAGGCTCTGTGGAAATACATTAGTGAACAAAAGAGATGAAAACATTCCTCGCCATGGAGGTTTTAATTTTTTGGAGATATTGTTAGAGAAGGTGGGTGAGACTTGAGCTGGCTACGGAAGGAAGCAGAGCCTTGATTGGCAGAGAGCAGACAACATCAGAGAGGGGAATATTAGTATGAAACTCAGGCACACTTACATGGGAGATAACATGAGGAGGCTTGGGGGGTGGCCAAGGTGACTTTGTACTTGGGGGTGGGGACATCAGGAAATCAAATTGGAGAATGAGGTTGGGACTGGGCTTGAAAACTTGGCAGGGGAGAATGGACTTTATCCTGTAAACATCCCAGGGGGATGGGAGTGGAGCTTCAAGCTGAAAGGAGGCGGCAGAGATAGCAGAGCAGATGGTGGGGGTGAAACCTGTGACCATTTCAGAAATTAATTATTTCTCTCTCTCTGTCTTGTCATTTTCTCCACCCTCTGAGTTTTAAAGATATCTAAAATGTTGTAATTATGTCTGAACACATAAGAAGAGTAGAACCAGGTGGAAACAGCATACAGATCCACTGAAATGATTATGTAAATGACTTAGCAATAATCTAGCCAGTGTTCCCAGAGTGAACACTTAACCATTCTTACACTAGCTACTTAAACATATTGTGAGCTTAAGAATAAATCTAGGAGATTGATGTGCTTGGGTGAAGTGGGTCCCTGGGCAGGGTCATCTGGATATAGTTCTTCTGTTGGAAGTCCCTCATGGAGAATTTAATTTTAAATGGGTGATAATAAAGTGGAGAATTAAGATTCAATGAGAGGGAGGGAAAATGGGTAAAGACTCCAAGGGCTTCTCTCTCTCTCTTATGCATACCACACACTTTATGGAATCTTTTATCATTTTGACACTTGCCATTTATAGCCCCAGTGTCTTCTCCCAGATTTATTTTACCGCTGAGGAGAAATAAAGCTGCTTATGCAAGTCTCTAGCTTGCTCTGCAAAGAGCAGCATCCCTATGATGATTTCAAGAGTCCGTCATCTCTGAAACTTCTTAGAGCAAAGGTGAGGATCATCTTTACCTTGAAAAGGAATGTGGGAGCCTTTCCTTGATCAACCCAGAGGTACCCAAGCTGATGATACAAATAATCATGGGATGACTGTGGAAGCTCAAAGCTTGGGCACAGAATCCCTCAGTGATCTAAGGGAGTCTCCAGACGTGCCTTACTTGTGCTCGTGTCCTCCTTCTGCTCCTGGTAAATGTGCAAGAATGCATTCTGCTTGGCACACCGGTCCTTGAACCCTTAATCACCTGTGTCTTCAGATGACAATGCCACAGGGTGAGCCCCTACATCTTATCGTGGAGACCCCAGAGCATCACTGCTAGTATCCAGTCTCACAAAGTCCTTATGTCTTTCAACTTTGAACTCTTCTGTTCACAGAGCTCAATAACAGGCCATCAGAAATAGGCAGAAGAATGTGTATTGCAGATGTGCTTTAGCACTGAAGGACCAAAAATACATTGATTTCCCATCGAGAAAAGAAATTGACTGAATATATCATGATATATTCATACTGTGAAATTATAGGTAGACATTAAAGATAATGAACTAGAACTATTTCAGATGACTTGAAAGGACTGAGTTGCAAATGAAAGAGGTAGAAATGTATATGAAATTTGATCCCATTTTTGTACAAAATGGAACCTGTGCAATAGTGTAACCTGTACAAATAGTGTGTATTTGTACAGGTTACATTGTACAGTGTGTTATACATTATTTGTACAATAATGTACACTGTCAATCTGTATGTTTTAATATATGTGCATATGTAAAGGAGTTAATAGGGCATTTATGAGATGCATTAATATTAAGAAACAAGACATAACTTAGGCTTTTGCAAAGGTATCAAATACCTCTTTTGCCTCAACATCTTTTTCAGTCCACCTGCAAAAAAATTTTATTAAAAAATTTAAGAAATGTGGTAAAGTACACGTAACATACAGTTTATCATCTTGACCATTTCTGAGTCATAGTTCTGAGTGTATAGTTCAGTGGCACCATGTATATTCACCTTGTTGTGAATATACTAATACATCATCATCATCCATCTCCAGAAAGCTCGTATCTTTCCAACTGACACTCCAAACCTATTAACCAATAACTCACTGTTTCTTCTCCACAAGCTCTGGTAACTACCATTCTACTTTCTGCCTATGAATTTGGCTACTCTATGTACCATATACAAGTGGAATCATACAGCATTTGTCCTTTCGTGATTGCCCTCAAGTTTCATCCATGTTGTAGCATGTATCAGAATTTCTTTCCTTTTTCAGGCCAAATGATATTCTATTATCTGTATCGAGCACACTGTCTTCATCCATTTGTCTGTTAATCATCACATGGGTTGCTTCTATCTTTTGGCTGTAGCAAATAATGCTGTTCTGAACATGACTACTTTCAGTTCTTTTGGGTGTATACCCAGTAGTATTGCTAGATCATACGATAATTTTAGTTTTAACTTATTGAGAAACTGCCCCACTGTTTTCCATAGAGATTGTACCATTTTGTGTTTCCTCTTATAGTACACAAGGTTTCCAGTTTCTTCAAATCCTTGCCAACACTTATTAGTTTTTGTTTTCATTTTTGTTTTTGACAGTAGCCATCCTAATGGCTGTGAGTATCTAATTATGGTTTTGACTTGTATTTCCCTAATATTTAGTGATGCTAAGTATCTTTACATATACTTACTGGCCACTTGTTTATCTTCTTTGCTGAAATGCCTATTCAAGCCCTTTGCCCTTTTTTCCATCTGTTTGTGTGTTTTGTTGTAGCTATTGAGTTGTAGGAGTTTTTCATATACTCTGGATATTAACTCCTTATCAGATATATGATTTTTAAATATTTTCTTTCATTTTATGGGCCACCTTTTTACTCCATAGATTACCTTTTTGTTGCACAAATGATTTTACTTTTGATATAGGCCCATTTGTTTATTTTATTCTTTTGTTTCCTGTGCACTGGTTTACCTTCTTTGCCAAACTTTCTGGAGCTACTAGCTTCAGTAGACATCACTTGGCCGCACCTCACTTCAACTCCCCTTCTTCCACTCCAGATCTCTGGTGCCGGCTGGATGCACCCAGCATTCATACCTGCCTACACAACCTGCAGGTTCCAAGTGGTAAACACTCATGTGGCAAACCTTGACCAACAGGGCTTGGGTGTGGTGGATTAATCCTCTCCTCTTTCTCTGCTGAGATGGGCAACTCTGAGGTGCATTTTGTTGAACTCCTCAGATGTCTGCAGTCAGTTAAACGACCTGCCCAGAGAGATCCATGTCAAATCTCTAGATCGCTATGAATGTTAGTTTGTTTGGAAAAAGGGTCATTGCAGGTGTGATTAAATTATGGATCTTGAGATTATCTTGGTTTATCTGAGTGGGCTCTAGTTTCAATGATAAGTGGCTTTTCCAGAGCAAGGCAGAGGCACCCTTGAGACAGAAGGAAAGACAGAAACAGGAGAAGGTGATGTGAAGACAGAGCAGAGGGAGGTGTGGCCGAAAGCCGAGGAGCACCAGCAACCCCAGAGGCTGCGGCAAGCAACGAAAGAATCTTCTCTAGAAGCTTCAGAGGGAGAATGGCTCTGCTGACACCTTGATCTCAGATTTTTACCCCATGGAACTGTGAAAAAATACACTTCTATTGTTTGAAGCTGATAAGTTTGTGGTGATTTGTTACTGCAGCCAATGGAGCTAACAGTCTCCTGGGCGGGGTGGGGGGGAGCGGGTTCTAGCCCTAGTTGCCCACAGTTAGGGCAAGCTCAGTAATTGAAGGACTGGCTTTCTTTCCTTCTCTGTCTCATTCATTCTCAACCACCATTTCTGTTCGCTGGGATCATTTCCCAAAATACATTTCCTGCGTGTAAACCCTGGTCTCAGTCTCTGCTTTCTGGGGAAAATCTAGGTGAACAAAGTTAATTGCAGCAGTGACCCTGGAAAGCAGAACCTCAGCTGGCATTGTGGGATTGGTTCACTCACTGATCAGACAGTGATAAGGACCCCATTGCTGGTGGGAAGTAGACTGGTGATAACCGCTGGCATCTGGCACACTGGTGATGTGTTTGAGGCCCCTGATGACATGGGAGGTGCAAGAACAGTCCCAACAAGTTGCCAAGCATAACTGATTCTTTTCTTGTACCTCCTATACCAGGTAAGAGACATTATACTTGTACCTCTTTCAATTCTGGAGGTTACACTGAACACATTTGGGAATACAGCTCTTGTCCTTTGATTGGGTCACTCAGAGTCCTGTCTGTTTTGAGAAGGTTCTGCAGCCCGTCTTGGCTTTGGGGCAGGCTGTTCTCCTACTTGAGTCATAAGACTTGTAGATACTGAAGTATCTACAGTAGATAAGAATGCTGTGTGGAGTCCTTGGAAAACCCTTATAGGGAAATCACAGCATAGAACCCTAGGGATGTAGTGCAAAGTCACACCTTCTGCAGCAGAGATTAACTCACCATTTGAAAAGCAAATGTATGCTACTTTGTATCCTGTTAGGCTCTAGTGGACACTGACCATCTGCCATGAACCATCAAGGGACTATGTGACCTCAGCTGCCAATCCAAAGTTTGGCATTATGGCCTGCACTAAATCCTGTGATTAGACAGGCACAATAGCAGGTACTTGTCCAGAAAGAACAGTAGATTTTTGAACTGCATATGAATAGGCACTGAGGGCACAAATAAGTGACATAAACAGGCAGCCCTGACTCCCATGTCGCCTGCCTCTGTGGTACCGTTGCCTCCTCCTCAACTTAACACAGGCAGCCATGGGAGAGAGGGAGTTATGACCAACTGACACAGGAGGAAAAACCTTGGAGGGTGTTCACAGATGGGTAAGTTCAGTATGTCGCTGGATCCCTCTGCACTACAGCCCCACCCAAGGGGGCCCTACGGGATGGTGAGAAGAAAAGTCCTGTTTGCAGGAAGAGCTACAGCAGTACATTGATGATTTAATTTACATGAGGGCAGAGATAATCTGAGATATGTCTTATATACAGACTACTGGCAGGGGTAAGTGGCTTGGCTGAGGGGCTAAGGGCCTGAGGAACAAGACTGAAAGATGAGAGTTGAGGAAGTTAGGAGATGAGGCATTTGTGTCCATGAAAGTGGGCATGGTGTGTAAGATTTTTTTGTCTCATGTTAATCCTTACTACTACTACTGCTAAGTCGCTTCAGTCGTGTCCGACTCTGTGCGATCCCATATACGGCAGCCCACCAGGCTCCCCTGTCCCTGGGATTTTCCAGGCAAGAACACTGGAGTGGGTTGCCATTTCCTTCTCCAATGCATGAAAGTGAAAAGTGAAAGTGAAGTCGCTCAGTCGTGTCCGACTTCACGACCCCATGGACTGCAGCCTACCAGGCTCCTCCATCCATGGGATTTTCCAGGCAAGAGTACTGGAGTGGGTTGCCATTGCCTTCTCCGCATGTTAATCCTTACCAGAGAGCATTTACCACAAAGGATAGCCCTTTTGTGGAGATAACAGCCAGCTTCTCTCCTTGGTCACCAAGGTCTTATTCAATGGTCTCTTGGATGCCATGCTGCTGCTAAGTCGCTTCAGTCGTGTCTGACTCTGTGCGACCCCAGCGACGGCAGCCCACCAGGCTCCCCCGTCCCTGGGATTCTCCAGGCAAGAACACTGGAGTGGGTTGCCATTTCCTTCTCCAATATATGAAAGTGAAAAGTGAAAGTGAAGTCGCTCAGTCGTGTCCGACTCTTAGCGACCCCATGGACTGCAACCCACCAGGCACCTCTGTCCATGGGATTTTCCAGGCAAGAGTACTGGAGTGGGGTGCCATTGCCCTCTCCTTGAATGCCATAGAAACCAAAATAAATGCTATATAACTAGTCTATCACCTGGAGCTTCTTATTGAGGTTGATCAAGTTATTGCCACTGATGAGTGCCTAGATTTCCAGCCAAAGTAATCATAGAGAAGCTTTTGATGGGATAACATCACTCAATGAGACCAATAAGTCACCTGGTGGTGCGTGAATTTTTTCAGATTCTTTTCACCCTGGTAGGGCAGCAGTTTGTTCTTACAAGAAGCGACATCTACTCTGGATATGAGATTATGACCCCAGGCTGTCAGCATCACCAACCAAGGGTCTACAGAATGCCTGATTTACCAACATAGAGCCTACAGAACATTGTCTCAGACCCATTTTATAGCGAAAGACATATGTCATTGCATGCATGGGTGTACGAATCACTGGAAGTTGACAGCTAAGAAGAGGATGACGGATTTAGTAAAGATTCCTATAAAATGTTCTCTTGGGCACAACACTCAGTGGTGTTGGAATGTAACTTTCATGATATGTTACACGCACTGAATCATGGCCAGAATATGGTTTGTGTCCAAATAGCTAGAATATGTGGGTCCTGGTACCAAGGGGTGAAAGAAGATTAGCTATTCTCACCATACTCCCAGGAATCTACTTGAGGAATTTGCACTTCCCACACTGAGACCTTCTACATGGTCAGATTGGTGCTTACAAGGGGATGGAGTAGAATAAGGGTTGAGAAGCATATTTGCTCTACTGGATTTGAAGTGATAACTACTGCCTAGTCATTTTAGCTTTCTTGAGCAAGTGGACTGTAAATAGCTACATTGGTCAGGATAATGGATCCTGATTGCTATAAGGAGCTAGAACTGCTGATCACCAATGCAGTAAGAAAGGAACCTGTCTGGAACCCATGGAACACTTGTGCTTCATGTCAAGTGGTAAGTAGAAATGGGCCATCACACAACAACCATGACTAAATAGGGGTAAGAGAACTAAGGCCTTGACTCTGCAGAGATGAGGGATGAAAAATCTGGCCAGGGTGAGGAAAGTCTGGAATGAGCATGGGGGAAAGAAGCAATGCACATCAACAATGGTATTGGGACCGTGTACAGCTGCCACGACTGTAGCTTGGTCTACAGACTCTCCTGTCTCTTTTGTAGTGACTGCTGCTGGCCATCACATTAAAGCAAAACAGACTCATAAAAACAGAGGACAAACCAGTGGTTGCAGGGTAGGGGTGTGTGGCAGGGGGTGGGGGTGTGTGGCAGGGGGACAGATGGAATGGGTGAAAGGAATTAAGAGGAATGAACTTCTCGTTATAAAATAAATAAGTCTCAGGGATGTAACGTACACATAGGGAATATAATTAATAATATTGTAACTATTTTGTATGGTGAACGATGGTAACTGGACTTATTGTTGTGAAAATTTCACAGTGAATAAAAATATTGAGTCACTATGTTGTACACCTGAAACTAATATAATATTATATGTCAAGTATAACAATGAAAAAGGAAAGACCATGACTGAATAGACTCCAGGAAGGGCTTGAGTGGGTGCAAGTAGTGTCAGGAGTGAAATATATTAATCACCTCTCATGCCTCATGCCTTGTTTCCCTTCAGCCTACCTTTTACCATGTCCATTGCTGAAGTGACCAGCTTTGTGCAGGTGTGACTAGCTTCGTGCAGGTATGACCTTCCAGCATCTTCCCTGAGCTGAATCTCATTTCTCACTTTCTGCCTGGAGCTCTCTCTGAAGTCACCTGATGAAATGGCTGCTAAACTAGTCTGGCAGCTGCCCACTTGTGCACAATCTAGAAATAAAAGGAAATTGATATTCAGGGGGCAATCCTTGACCAATGAGAGACAGAAATTAGTGAATAAATAAGTGCTTCCATCTTCCCCTCCCACAGGTGGACAATTCTGAGTTGTATTCCAATAGCTCCTTAGCTGGTCCCTGGGAGATTGAGTCCTAGTTGCTCATGGCCATAAAGAGCGCTTGTATTGACTTTCTTTCTTCCTTGCTTTGCTCTTTCCAGCTCTTCATTCCTGTTCCCTGGGTCACTGCCTCAAATAAACTACTTGTGTGTCAGTCCTTGTCTCAGGCTCTGCTTTCTGGCTAAGACACAAGGGTTAATTGGGGAAAATGGAGATGGGTATGGGCTGCTGATTGGGGTGAGGACAGAGAGAGGTGGGGAAATGTGTCCACAGGAAAAATGATCATTTATATAAGATCCCATTTTTGTAAAATTACATAGATATGTGCATGTATGCATAAAGAGATGCTTGCAAAAGTGGTCGCCAAAATATTAGTCTTTGTTATTCAGGATGGTACCATTTTTATAAAATAAATAATATATAAAATAAACTAATAAAATAATCTATGAAATAAATTTTATAAAATAAACATTCTATTACATTTTTATATTTTAAAGTATTATATCTTTATAAGTTGTTGGGATTATTTACAATGAATGTGTGATAGTTACATATTGTAATCAGATGACATTGTAAGGAGACGGGTATACATGGTGGGAAAAAAACGTAGGTCTTGAAGCCAAGATGGGATTTCTCTGTCCAGATATCTGTGCACAAAACTCTCCCTCTTTCCTGAAGCCAGGAAACAAATCCTCTGTATATACAACTCAAGGCAAATAGAAATTCCAAGGCATGATGGGACCCCACTAGTACTACAGCAGGGAGTGAAATCATTGAGATTTGATATTTTCTCAAAATTTTCACTTATGCTAGGCAGCAAAGAAAGCTACAAAGCTTATAGATTACAGAGGATGAGCTGAACCCTCTGAAAAATGATGCCTTCTATTTATTATTGTCTTTCTTCCTTTAGTCAAAGGTCACCACCTGGAGATCCTAACACCATCTGATGCTAAAGGTCACCAGGCAGCCCACAGCTTCAAGTGTCTTATTTAAATAAAACTGCCCTCAGCACAGCTTGGCTTAGTTCACCAGCAAACCAGGCCCCCGGGTAAAACACAGGCAGGACTTGAGGCTGTACTTTTGGGAGGTGGATGAAGCTGGGGAAGTCTTCTTTCGGACTAGAAATTGGATTTTGGAAGATAGAGGAAAGTTTCTAATTTGAAGAGTGGGTTGTCATGCCCCTGACAGAGGAAACCTTCTGGGTAGAAGATTCTAAGTACGAAAGATTTTTAAATGTGACCTAGAAAAAAGAAGGTTGGTGAAATCAGATCTCAAATCCCGGGTTGACAGCAGATTTATGTTATTAAATCCTGACTTTAGAGTGGAAGGAAATTTCCCACTGGAAAAAAACAGAATCAAAGCTGATACTTGGCACTGGACTCGACAATCAAGGAGAGAGAAAAGACATCTTTCTGTAAACATCAGTTTAGGGATTTAAAGGCAGCAGGAGCATCTTTTTTTTCAGCCTCTAGACTGAAGTTTTCACCCCTCAGTGGCTATTAAACAAACCTTCAAGCATTATCATTCTTTATTGAAAACTGTAATTTACAAGTCAAGCCTATCAGGTTTCACTGCTGTTTTTCTCTTGTCCACCACATTCGAATTTTCCTTAAACTTCACATTCACTGCCATCCTCATGCAGCTCCCATTCTCCTTTCCCTTGCCTTAAGCAGGGTCCCGGTGGGATCGAATGCCTGATGATCAGAGGTGAAGCTGGTGTAATAATGACATAAATAAAGTGCACAATAAGTGTAGTGCCCTTGGTAGTTCCCTGGTGGTCTAGTGGTTAAGAATCTGTCTGCCAGTGCAGTTGACATGGATGCGATCCTTTGCTGGGGAAGATCTCACACGTCAAGGAGCAGCTACACCCACAAGCGGCAACTACTGAGCCCATGTGCTGAAACTATCGATCGAAGCCTGAGTGCCTAAAGCCTATGCTCTGAAACAATACAAGCCACTGCAGTGAGAAGCCATCGCAATGAGAAGCCCACGCTCCGCAGCTGGAGAGTAGCCCCTGCTTGCTGCAACAGAGTAAACCCCAGGGTAGCAATGAAGAACCAGCACAGCCAGATTTAAAAAAAAAAAAAAAAAAGTAACGCACTTGAATCATCCCCAAACCATCCCCCTGCCTCAGTCCGTGGAAAACTGTCTTCCACACAACTAGTCCCCGATGCCAAAGAGGTTGGGGATCGCTGCCTCTTAAGGTTTCCTTTATTTTGTCAAGAAAATGTTCTCAAGGGCATGAGGCTGCTTGGAGAGGTTCTGAAGTTACGTGCCTGAATGTCTTGCAATTGCCTTTAAGAGAAAATTTTCCTCCAATCTCCCCTGACTACCTCTAGGAGTCCATTACACATCAGGGATAAGCTGGCCACCCAGGCAGAGGTCACAGGAGGCCTCAGTTTGCATAATATGTAAATATCATGTCCATATTCGTGTGCCCTAGGAACGCTGTGGTGGTGTTGAAAACATTCTCTATCTTGGTCAGCATGGTGGCTACCAGATCTATAATAAATCAGCTTTGTACACTTGGTTGTGTATATACTGCAGTTTACAAGTAATTTTAAAAATGCCTTCAATATGTGCACAGATAAAACCTCACACTGTCCTTCTTATTCCTACGAACATTGAAATACGACTAGAAGCCACAGCTATTTTATAGGAAGCCAAACATCTCTACGATGATATACATTTTGAACCAACAGCAGATTTGGTTCATATTTGCATCTTGTAACTGCAAAAACATTTCTTGGGAGAAACATCAGAACTCAGAGAAGAAAGGGAACTTTTATGGAATGGCATTGTGATGGGAGGCGGTTGTCTGCAGTTAGTTGACTGGTTTCTTTTTCTTTTTAAGGTGACA
This sequence comes from Budorcas taxicolor, assembly GCF_023091745.1. Classification (NCBI taxonomy): domain Eukaryota; kingdom Metazoa; phylum Chordata; class Mammalia; order Artiodactyla; family Bovidae; genus Budorcas; species Budorcas taxicolor. The sequence goes on from NC_068911.1 coordinate 107,578,215, forward strand.
TCTGATTTATACTTGAGAGTACCAAGGAATACAGGTTAGTTTCAAAACAGAAAATCCTCAGTTCTTGAGTGAGTTGTGGACAGCTCCTGCATTCAGGATCCTTCTCCGGGAGACTACCTTGGACAGCCTGCAGGACTGTGTTGCTGGCGGCTCTTGGCTAGAGCCGGAGGGCTGGAAAGGGACCATCCCTGATGTTGTTCCACTGGGGAGAAGTCCCAGGCACTCATTTTGTGTGTGGCTTCTGCTTCTCCGACACTAGGCTCTTGGAGAGGACAAGACACTCTGCAAACCACAAGCCAGGTGTCTGTTTATAACTTGGAATTTTCTGTTTTTATTCTGTGAAATCAGCCACTGTCTGAGCAACCTGAGCAAGCTTTTGACTTATCGGGGCTTCCTTTTTTTTCATCTGTAAAATGAAGGAGTTGGTCAGACCCAGTGGATGATAGCCCTCGAGGTGGGAGAAACTGTAAGATTTAACCAGAACAGAAAGCAGGTGCTATAGCAGACGTTTTTCAAGGCTCTGGTTTAAAAAATGCAGATACAAAGTCTGCAAGGGAGCAGGACCCTCTGGTGCCTTCCCAGGGACAGACCTCTCCCCCATATCCTCTCCTGTAGCATACCTCCATATTTCCTGAGTTTTTCAGATGTTCAAAACCACCACCAAATGGAAGAAATTAACTACTTGATGATCAAGAGCACGTAGCTCCCAGACGTACTGGTGCCTAAGGATTGATCATATTAACTGCCCTACTACCTCAATATCAACCAATAAGAGAATTGTGGATGAGTTAATCACATACCCTGAGACCCGCCCCCCTCCTCCCTTTCTTTTAAAGACCTTGCCTTTAAAACCTTTTGCTGAAATTCTTTGAGGATTTGGGGGTGTTTGGGGAATGAGCCACCTGTTCTCCTTGCATGGAAATCCAGTAAACCGTTCTCTGCTCCAAACTCCCACATTTCTGTATTGTTTAGGCTCACTGTGTTTTGGGCACATGATAAATCTGTATTCTGTAACAAGCCCCTAAGTTTTTTAAGTCATGGAGGACATGCTTTTAAAAACACACTCCTGTACTCACAGACATAGAGAACAGACCTGTGATTGCCAAGAAGGCGGGTGTGTGGGAGAGATGGATGGGGAGTTTGGGATTAGTAGACAAAAACTATTCTATATACTGTAGGATAGATAAACAAAACAAGGTCCTATTGTATTTCACAGAAGATTATAGTCAATATCCTGTGATAAACCATAATGGAGAAGAATGTGAAAAAATGTGTGTGTGTATGTATAAATGTGTGTGTGTATGTATATATGTGTGTATATAAAACTGAATCACTTTGTTGAGAGCAGAAATTAAATCAACTATACTTTGATAAAATAAATTAAAAAACACATGTTCATAAATTCAGATAAAACCCTAATTTGAAAAGATATATGTACCCCAATGTTCATAGTAGCACTGTTTGCAAGAGCCAAGCCATGAAAGCAACCTAAATCAACAGATGAATGGATAAAGATGACATGGCACGTCTTTGCAGCAACATGGATGGACCTAGAGATTATTTTACTAAGTGAAGTCAGACAGAGAAAGATGTATCATATGATATCACTTATATATGGACTCTAACAAAACGATACAAATGAACTTATTTCCAAAACAGAAACAGACTCACAAATACAGAAAACAAACTTATGGTTACCAAAGGGGAAAGAAAGGGGAGTAATAAATTATGAGTTTATCCTAACTTTAGGGATTAAAAGATTCACACAACTATATTTAAAATAAATAAACTATAAGGATCTACCATATAGCACAGGGAACTATATTCAGTATCTTGTAATAATCTATAATGGAAACGAATCTGAAAAAGAATATATATATATATATATATATATATATGTATAAAACTGAATCACATGTATATACCAGATACTAACACAGCGCTGCAAAATATCTCTACTTCAATTAAACAACAAAAGTAAAACATGCCTGGTGAAACAGTCATTGTCCTCCATCCCACTGAGTGACATTCAGAACGCACTAGCCCTGCAATTAAGCATTTTATATAATCTGTCCATTCCTCCCTGTTCACGCCGCCTCAAGTCATCCCTAAACATTCCCTGTTAGGGTCAATGAAGCTATCATTCAGTTACTATTATTTTTAACCTTTGTCTTTTGAAATAATTTTAACTACAAGATATTGCAAAAGGAATACGGTAAGTTCCTGTTTATCTTTCACCCAACTTCCCCCAAAGACAGCATCTGACATAACCATCCTCACTGGTCATTATTTCATAATATGATTTACATCATCCCCACTCCTTAACCTCAATCCATCTTGGGATATGGAAGAGCCTAATATCAAACAGCAGCATATTTGCAACAAGAGAGTGAGGATCTGAGACAAAAACTCGCTTCCTGGTTCCTAATTCAGAGCTTGTGTGTCTTTATGCGATCTGGCTTCACAAGGAGGTTAAAAACAAATCCTCAAACGAAAACCGATGGTTTATTTATTTAAAGTAGATGCAGTGAATAACTCAGGAATTCATGCGTTTGGTTATTAGTCTCCTTTGCAGTGGAGATGGATGGATAAATCAATTTATCTCTCTGCCTACGCATTTCTTTCCACCAGGCAAGGAAAATGAGATAAGCTAGAGAAGGCAGTGAGGTGTGATAGGAAAAGGACATCCCTGAGACTTGGGTAGCGGAAGATTTAGTCCTGGTTCTGCCAATGGGTCGAACTTGGTAAATAATTTTCTGAGCCTTCATTTTCTTGTTTGTAAAATGAGAGAGGAGACCTGGGTGGAGGTACCCTCAGAGGCTCAGACTGTATATCTATGAGAATAGGCATGGTAGGTTGGGTTCCCTAAGTATCTGACTTAGAGAAGGGGGTTAGCTTGCAGGATGCTGGTTAAGGAACATGCGGGAGCAATGTCATAGAAGAAGGAGGCAGAGGGAGAAGGTGAGGCCAAATGAAAGACTTGGCCAATTGCATGGAGAGCTCTGGAGCTGGAATGCCCTTGGCATAGTGAGTAAAGGTGAAAGGGCTGGGTGCTTATACACCATGTCCACCAGGTGGGCTGTCCCAGGGTAGGCTGGCACTCTCTGCAGCTTGAGGCAACTCTCCCCAGTGACATTCCTAACATCTGAGTAATAAAGTCTTCACTGAAGGGTCCTCACCACTATGGCCACCACAACGGGAAAACATTTGTTGTTGCCATTGTTTAGTTGCTAAGTCGTGTCTGACAGCCTCATGAGGTGTAGCCCACCAGGCTCCTCTGTCCATGGGATATCCCAGGCAGGAATAGTAGAGCGGGTTGCATTTCCTTCGCCAGGGGATCTTATCAACCCAGGGATTGAACCCGGGTCTCCTATATTGGCAGGTATATTCTTTACCAGTGAGCCACCTGGGAAGCCCTGCGAAAGCACAGGTTGCTATTAATTAATACTATCCTAGGAAGGATAGGATGTTAACATACATAGGGATATTAGAAATCATGCAGCTTGGGGCTCATCTGGTGGCTCAGTGAAGAGTCCGCCTGCCAATGCAGGGGACACAGGGGACACAGGTTTGATCCCTGATCCGGGAAGATCCCACATGCCACAGAGCAACTAAGCTCTTGTGCCACAATTATTGAGCCTGTGCTCTTCAACAAGAGAAGGCACTGCAGCAAGAAGCCTGTGCACCATAACTAATGAGTGGCCCTGCTCACTGCACCTAGAGCCAAGCCCTCACAGCAACGAAGACCCAGGACAGCCAGAAATATATAAATAGATAAACAAGACAAGAAAAGAAATCATGTAGCTCAATTTTTTCATTGAACAGAGAAGGAACATGAAGGGTTCTGTCTTGCCCAAGTGAACCTGGAGAAATGCAACTTGCAGGGCTCTGGGGAGCTCTGGCTCTTCATGTCTTAGCATAGAAAGAATTCAGCTGGAGTCTGTCTTTTCTCCCTGGCTCCTGGTTAAAAGGGGGAAAGTTAAAAAAGCATTAGTATTAGGCCCGGCGGTAGCAGTTCCTCAGTGCCTTCAGCCACATGGAAAACTCTTTAATTCATCATGCAAGGTACCTCAGCTGGTAAAGAATCCACCTGCAATGCAGGAGACCCCGGTTCATTGGGAAGATTGGCTGGAGAAGGGATAGGCTACCCACTCCAGTATTCTTGGACTTTGCTTGTGGCTCAGCTGGTAAAGTATCCACCTGCAATGTGGGAGACCTGGGTTCGAACCCTGGGTTGGGAAGATCCCCTGGAGAAGGGAACACTACCCACTCCAGTATTCTGGCCTAGAGAATTCCATGGACTGTATAGTCCACGGGGAGGCAAAGGGTCAGACATGACTGAGCGACTTTCACTTCACAAAGCTGGACTGACAGAATCCGGAACACAGAGCCAAGCCTGAGAGGATCGGGAACAGGCTTTTTTCCCCGGATTTGCACAATTTCATCCACAACGTATGCTGGGGCCTGGATTGGAGAGGCCCACGTGGCTGGATAACGAACGCTTGGGTCTTGCCGAGAGCTTCCTTGGGTGCCTGGCAGCACTTGGTGAGGTGCGGGCGGGAGTCAGGGGGAAAGAGTGTCAGAAACAGTTACATTTTGTTAAGAGACGTGTCTTATCTTGTTCCATTCACAGAGGAAAAGAAAACATCAGTTCCAGAGCCAAACCTATTTCTCCAGGTAATCCATCTCTGTACAGCTGCTCCCTGCAAAGCTCTCCTGTGTTATGCTTCCTGGGCTTCAGACTAATTCACGCACTGTCTCGGAAATTTAATAAGAGCCCTGTGTGTCTTTTGTGATTCCTGTTTCTGGGTGTTATCTCCACATAATGTGTTAATATGGAAATTAATTTCGTGCTTATCAGATAGTGGAGTGAATTGTCAAGGTGTGGGTTTCTTTTGGCTTTGTTGAAGTTCTTCCTGCCCCATTCTCTCACAGCCTAGTACTTAATGTTATCCAAACAGGAGGAAATTACCTTGCTACAAACACAGAGAAACTACTTTAGAGATGAAGGGATTCCTTAACTTTCCAAGCCTGGATCATAGCTAGCCTTCCCTGCTCAATCTGTTTTCCCATCACTCCTACCTGTGTCCCCCTCACTTGGGTACCTTTCTAGAAGATTCCTAAATGCTCACACTGTTCCAAGTCTCTGTCCCTTAATATATGCTGGTCCCTCTGCCCAGGCCTGTCTTCCCTCCCTTCTTTACAGGAGAAACACCTTCACATTTTTGACCGGCATGGGGTGCGCGGGGCAGGGTACACACTGCGTGCATGTGGGATCTTAGTTCCCCGACCAGGGATTGAACCTGTGGTCCCTGAATTAGAAGGCCATTCCCTGGACTGCCAGGGAAGTTCTTCACCTTTTAAGGGTGTTAAAACGTCACTTACTCCAAACAACAGGGATTGGGGTCCTTCCACCCTGAAGGTGTCCTCCGCGGCCGGGGCCAGGGACACACTCCTGCGGGTGGGCCTATTTGACCTCCTTGGGGATATGTGATTCTGATTCTTTGCACACCTCCCTCCACGGAGAGAATTCCTGCAAGGGAGACCAGCTCCTGCTTCCGGGGGCTGCCCTCCAGCTATGGCTTTCAGAGTTCTTACCTTTGTTTGGCGCCTCCTGGGTAAGTCGTCAACAATTCCCCTGTAGGGACCTGGCCTGCCATTGTTGGTTTCCAGCCCTTAGCAGGCTCAGGAAGGGGGCAGCTATTAGCATTGAGTCTTTCTCAATGAATACATGAATAAAAGAGGGAAGTCATGAAGTAGGAACAGGAAGTAAATGTGTTTCCAAGGGAAAACAACTGGGAAAGTTTTTTCCCCTCTTATTTACAAGATAACAGTTGTTGTTTGTTTTTTTTAAGTACCCTTCTCGTTAATAGAGAAAAAAGTTAAAAAAGAAAAAAAATAGCTATGAGTCAGAAGCCAGAAATAATTTTCACAGTTCTGAGACATGAGAACAGTAAATTCATTCCCCTTGGACCCAAAAGGCATGTGCAAACTGCCTCACCTGGAAGGGTCCCTTTGTCTGAAATATTTGGGAAGAGGAAGCTTGTCTCGAATGTGCTGCCCTGAACTGTTCCTCTTTGGAACTGGGGCTCTCCTTTCCACCCCAGCACAGCCACAGGCCTCTTTCCTGACCACAGGTCACTTCTGGTAGCCCTGGGACCCCTGCATCCTTACCTGCATCAGTACCACTGCTTTGAGTGTGAGGGCAGGAGTGTGGACAGAGTGCCCTTCCTGTTACCTCCCCCAGCAACTTTGCACAACCCCGTCTCTGAAGGCTGTGTGGGTGGGTCTGATTTCTGAAGGGTGAGGAGAGGTAAGAAGCAATGCAGACACAGGAGGGAAACATTAAAAAAACTGAGCTTTATATTGCCACCTACGGTGGCCAAGAGAAAAAAGCAAAGCTAGCCGCTCATAGAGGCGACATGCCCAGTCCCTACTCTGCTTCCCTCCCAGCAGATCAGCTTCCTCTGAAAGAGAATCCGGGGCTGCCATGTACACTTACTGAGAGTGTGGGTGAACTAGTGCCCCCTGGAGTTGTGCAATGCAGCAGCCCTGGAAAGAAGCCCTTTCAAGCCTTCACATCCTCAGGAAGGAGACCCCAGAGGGCAGGTCTAATTTCACTTCCCTCCATCCTCCATGCCCAACTCCCACTCCCCTCTGGGGACAGCTAGACACTAGACACAGCAGGACACTCCTCAGTGAGCCTTGGCAGCTGTGTTGGCCTCTTTGGAGTTCTTCCTGCCAGTGTGAGATTTATTCACATTGCATAATCTTGTTGCTGTCCTGGGGATAACTATTGACACAATTCCCAAAATCATATATAGGCATACTTCAGAGAAATTGCGGATTCTGTTCCGGACCACTGCAATAAAGTGAATATCACAATGAAGCAAGCCATGCGAATGTTTTGGTTTTCCAGTTCATACAAAAGTTATGTTTAGACTATACTGTAGTCTGTCTAGTGTGCAATAGCATTATGTCTAAAAAACTAACTATATATATCTTAATTAACAAAACTTTCTAAAAAGTACTAACCCTCATCTTACAATTCAGATTGCCACAAACCTTCAATCTGTAAAACACTCAATAAACCAAACAGCGCTAAAATGAGGTATGCCTGTATTAAGTCTCTCAGATTGTATACTCTGTTTTGTTTTTCAGTTGCTAAGTCATATCCTACTCTTTACTACCCCACAGACTGTAGTCTGCTTGTCAGGGTCTTCTGTCCATGGGATCTGCCAGCCAAGAATACTGGGCTGGGTTGCCATTTCCTTCTCCAGGGGATCTTCCTGACCTAGGGATCGAACCCGTGTCCCCTGCGTCTCCTGCATTGGCAGGTGAATTCTTTACCACTGAGCCACCTGGGAAGCACTGAAGAAACTGAGACATTATATTAATATATAATAAATACATCTGCACAGAAAATTCCACACCTAGGGCCCAATGAGAGTATAATCACTTGACATGGCTTTGTAGCCCACTCGACCGCATGTAGGGCAACCCATGGGCAGAAGGAGACCCTAAGTTGTCAAGGTGAGGTTAACCACTGAGAGGGAGTAGCAGGCCTAAGTGGAAAAAAAATGAGAGAATGATACCAAAGACCAGGGGTCAGACCCAATCCCACTACTTAACAGCCATGTGACCTTTAGCAAGTCCCCCTCAGATTCCCAGTTTCACATTCTCATAGCGGAACACAGGGTTCTTGTGAAAACAAGATAATATACATAGAAAGTCCTCTGTGAGTTTAAAAGCACAAAGTAAATGTTTGAGTTTAATTATTCAGCTCCATGTTTAAGAAGACATGTGTGCAGGAAGATTTGAAAAGAGTTCCGAATGGGAAGGGATGACTCTCAGTTCTTTGAAGATTTCACTTAAGTAAATGTGTGTGGGGTTTCCCAGGTGGCTCAGTGGAAAATGCAGGAGATGTGGATTTGATCCCTGGGGTGAGAAGATCCCCTGGAGGAGAAAATGGAAACCCGTACCAGTTTTCTTGCCTGGAAAATCCCATGGACAGAAGAGCTTGGCAGGCTATAGTCCATGGGGTTGCAAAATCTTGGATGTGACTGAGCAACTGAGTACGCATGCATACGTGATCGACGTATGTCTATCTACCCATCCATCTATGAACAATATGAAAAGGCCAAAAGATATGACACTGAAAGGTGAACTCCCAGGTCAGTAGGTGCCCAAAATGCTACTGGAGAAGAGTGGAGAAATAACTCCAGAAAGAATGAAGAGACAGAGCCAAAGCAAAAAGAACGCCCAGTTGTGGATGTGACTGGTGATGGAAGTAAAGTCTGATGCTGTAAAGAACAATATTGCATAGGAACCTGGAATATTAGGTCCATGAATCAAGGTAAACTGGAAGTGGTCAAACAGGAGATGGCAAGAGTGAATACCAAAATTTTAATAATCAGTGAACTAAAATGAACCAGAATGGGCAAATTTGATTCAGGTGACCATTATATCTACTACTCTGGACAAGAATCCCTTAGAAGAAATGGAGTAGCCCTCATAGTCAACAAAAGAGTCTGAAATGCAGTACTTGGGTGCAATCTCAAAAATGACAGAATAATCTCTGTTCATTTCCAAGGCAAACCATTCACTATCACAGTAATCCAAGTCTATGCCCCAACCACTAATGCTGAAGAAGCTGAAGTTGAACAGTTCTATGAAGACTTACAAGACCTTCTAGAAATCACACACACACACACACACACACACACAAAGATGTCCTTTTCAACATAGGGGACTGGAATGCAAAAGTAGGAAGTCAATAGATACCTGGAGTAACAGGCAAGTTTGGCCTTGGAGTACAAAATGAAGCAGGGCAAAGGTTAACAGAATTTTGCCAAGAGAATGCATTGATCATAGCAAATACCCTCTTCCAACAACACAAGAGACAACTCTACACATGGACAATACCAGATGGTGAACATCATCAGATTGATTATATTCTTTGCAGCCAAAGATGGAGAAGCTCTATACAGTCAGCAAAAATAAGACCAGGAGCTGACTGTGGCTCAGACCATGAACTCATTGCAAAATTCAGACTTAAATTGAAGAAAGTAGGGAAAACCACTAGACCATTCAGGTATCAAATGATTAAATCAAATCCCTTACAATTACATAGTGGTTGTGACAAATAGCTTCAAGGGATTAGATCTGATAGACAGAGTGCTTGAAGAGCTATGGACGGAGGTTTGTGACACTGTACAGGAGGCAGTGATCAAGACCATCCCCAAGAATAGCAAATGCAAAAAGGAAAAATGGTTGTCTGAGGAGGCCTTACAAATAGCTGAGAAAAGAAGAGAAGTGAAAGGCAAAGGAGAAAAGGAAAGATATACCCAGCTGAATGCAGAGTTCCAAAGAATGGTAAGTAGAGATCAGAAAATCTTCCTCAGTGATCAATGCAAGAAATAGAGGAAAATAATAGAATGGGAAAGACTATGAGATCTCTTCAAGAAAATTAGAGATACCAAGGGAACATTTCATGCAAAGATGGGCACAATAAAGGATAGAAACGGTATGGATCTAACAGAAGCAGAAGATATTAAGAAGAGGTGGCAAGACTACACAGAAGTACTGTACAAAAAAGATCTTCATGACCCAGATAATCATGATGGTGTGATCACTCACCTAGAGCCAGACATCCTGGAATGTGAAGTCAAGTGGGCCTCAGGAAGCATCCCTACGAACAAAGATAGTGGAGGTGATGGAATTCCAGTTCCAGTTGAGCTATTTCAAATACTAAAAAATGATGCCAATAAAGTGCTTCAGTCAATATGCCAGCAAATTTGGAAAACTCAGCAGTGGTCACAGGACTGGAAAAGGTAAGTTTTCATTCAAATCTCCAAGAAAGGCAATGCTAGAGAATGTTCAAACTACTGCACAATTGCACTTATCTCACACACTAGCAAAGTAATGCTCAAAATTCTTCAAGTCGGCTTCAACAGTACATGAACCGAGAACTTCCAGATGTTCAAGCTGGATTTAAAAAGGCGAAGGAACCAGACATCAAATTGTCAACAACCACTGGATCACAGAAAAAGCAAGAGAGTTCCAGAAAAGCATCTGCTTTATTGACTATGCCAAAGCCTTTGACTGTGTGAATCACAAAAAACTGTGGGAAATTCTTAAAGAGATGGGAATATCAGACCACCTGACCTGCCTCTTGAGAAACCTATTTACAGGTCAGGAAGCAACAGTTAGAACTGGACATGGAACAATTGACTGGTTCCAAATAGGAAAAGGAGTATGATATGTCAAGGCTGTATGCCACCCTGCTTATTTAACTTTTATGGAGAGTACATCAAGCAAAATGCAGGGCTTGATGAAGCACAAGCTGGAATCAAGATTGCCAGGAGAAATATTAATAACCTTAGATATGCAGATGACACCACTCTTATGGCAGAAAGTGTAGAGGAACTAAAAAGCCTCTTGATGAAAGTGAAAGAGGAGAGTGAAAAAGTCGGCTTAAAACTCAACATTCAAAAACGAAGATCATGGCGTCCGTTCCCATCACTTCATGACAAACAGCTGGGGAAACAAAGGAAACAGTGAGAGATTTTATTTTCTTGGGATCCAAAATCACTGCAGATGGTGACCACAGCCACAAAATTAAGACACTTGCTCCTTGGAAGAAAAGCTATAACCAACCTAGACAGCATATTAAGAAGCAGAGACATTACTTTCCCAACAAAGGTCCATCTAGTCAAAGCTATGGTTTTTCCAATAGTCATGTATGGAACTGAGAGTTGGACTATAAAGAAAGATGAACATCAGAGAATTGATGCTTTTGAACTGTGGTGTTGGAAAAGACTCTTGAGAGTCCCTTGGACTGTAAGGAGATCCAACCAGTCAATCCTAAAGGAAATCAGTCCTGAATATTCATTGGAATGACTGATGCTGAAGCTGAAGCTCCAATACTTTGGCCACCTGATGTGACGGTGACTCATTGAAAAAGACTCTGATGCTGGGAAAGGTTGAAATCAGGAGAAGGGGATGACAGAGGATGAGATGGTTGGATGGCATCACCGACTTGATGAACACAAGTTTGAGCAGACTCCATCAGTTGGTGATAGACAGGGAGGCCTGGCGTGCTGCAGTCCTTTGGGTCACAGACAGTCAGACACGACTGAGCGACTGAACTGACTGCACTGATCTATCTATCTCTCTCTTTATCCATCCACAGAGAGAGAAATGGAAAGTTTCATTGATGGTAAAAGCAGAGGTTCTGGAGTCTCTTATGTAGAAAGTGTATGTTCATTCATTCATTGATTTCCTGAGTGTCTATCAGGGAGCAGGGGCTTCTCAGGTGGTTCAGTGGAAAAGAATCCACTTATCAATGTAGGATACAGGGAATCAGTTCCTGGGTTGGGAAGATCCTCTGGAGAAGGAAATTGCAACCCACTTCAGTATTCTTGCCTAGGAAATCTAGAGGAGCCTGGCGGGCTATATCCATGGGGTTGCAAAAGAGTCAGATATGACTTGCTGACTGAACAACCAGCATGGAGCAGGCCCGAGGCTAGGCACTGGGTATTCAGTGGTAAGAAGAGACCAATATACTCGTGTCCATTTTAACCTAGGGGAAGCATTAATAAAATAATCCTACTAAAGAATGTATTTTTAAAAACTGCAATGGTTGCCCTGAATTATGGCCTGGTGGTGCCAGGTTGCCTGGTTTTGAGCCCAGAATTCTGGCAGGGTGAGATTTGGTATGTTACTTAACTCTGCAAGGCTTCAGTTTCCCCATCTATTAAATGGGGAATTATAACGACATCTCTTAGGGTTGTTGTGACGATTAAATGAGATAATACCCCTAGAGTAGGGATTCCTAATCTTGGCATGATAAGCATTTTGGGCTGGGTAATTCTTCATTGTGGAGGATTGCGCTGGACATTGTAGGAGTTTTCATCCCTGGCCTCTACCTGTTACATGCCAGGAAGCACTTTTTCCCGACACTATGGCAACCAGCCATGGCTCCAGACACTTTCAGATGTCACCAAATTCAAAAGCACTGGTCTAGAACATTTAGAACAGTGCCTGACACATGCTGGATACTCCATATATGTTGGCTTTTATCATTTTCATGAAGGGAGGGTACACAGAAAGACTTGGATTCAAATCATGAAACTGTCATTGACTGGTTTCTGGGGTCTAATTTGGGGAAGATTCAGATCAGTTCAGTCGCTCAGTCATGTCCAACTCTTTGTGACCCCGTGAATCACAGCACGCCAGGCCTCCCTGTCCATCACCATCTCCTGGAGTTTACCCAAACTCATGTCCATCAAGTCGGTGATGCCATCCAGCCCTCTCATCCTCTGTCGGCTCCTTCTCCTCCTGCCCTCAATTCCTCCCAGTATCAGGGTCTTTTCCAATGAGTCAACTCTTCACATGAAGTGGCCAAAGTACTGGAGTTTCAGCTTCAGCATCAGTCCTTCCAAAGAACACCCAGGACCAATCTCCTTTAGGATGGACTGGTTGGATCTCCTTGCAGTCAAAGGGACTCTCAAGAGTCTTCTCCAACACCACAGTTCAAAAGAATCAATTCTTCAGCGCTCAGCCTTCTTCACAGTCCAACTCTCACATCCATACATGACTACTGGAAAAACCATAGCCTTGACTAGATGGACATTTGTTGGCAAAGTAATGTCTCTGCTTTTGAATATGCTATCTAGGTTGGTCATAACTTTTCTTCCAAGGAGTAAGCATCTTTTAATTTCATGGCTGCAGTCACCATCTGCAGTGATTTTGGAGCCCCCCAAAATAAAGTCTGACACTGTTTCTACTTTTTCCCCATCTATTTCCCAGGAAGTGATGGGACCAGATGCCATGATCTTCGTTTTCTGAATGTTGAACTTTAAGTTAAGATTTTCACCCTCTTCTTTCACTTTCATCAAGAGGCTTTTTAGTTCCTCTTCACCTTCTGCCATAAGGGTGGTGTCATCTGCATATCTGAGGTTATTGATATTTCTCCTGGCAATCTTGATTCCAGCTGGTGCTTCTTCCAGCCCAGTGTTTCTCATAATGTACTCTGCATATAAGTTAAAGACATGTAAGTACCTTGGTTTCTCCATCTCAAAAAAATGTTGATTATTACACTAGTTTACTTTGTTGATCTTAAATAAATTATATGTATTATTGTATATGAAACATTTAACCAGCAAGGACCTACTGTATAGCACAGGGAACAATACTCAATGCCTTGTAATAACCTATAATGGAAAAGAGTCTAAAAAAGAATATATATGCAATATATAAATGTATATAAAACTGAATCACTTTGCTGTACACTTTTAGTGGATCTTAAATACTATATTAAACATTAATTTAGCTCCACATGAGTATCTAAAATAATGTTTGCACCCTTAAGGCAAAAGTTGACAGATACCACCCCTTTGATCAAATCTGGCCTGCTGTCAGTTTTTGTATAGTGCACAAATAAAATGGCTCAATTTTTCTTTTTTTTTATTGAGTTTAAATTCAGGTAACATAAAATGAGCCATTAAACATTTTAAAGTGTACTGTTCAGTGACAATGGCTCTTAGGATTTTTAATGGCTGAAAAAATAAAAAGAAGAATATTCTTTTCCAACATGTAAAAATTATATGAAATTCAAATTTCAGTGTCCAAAAAAAAAAAAAAAATTTCAGTGTCCACAAATAGTTTTGTTCTAACAGAGCCCCCACTCATTCTGTGGCTGGTTTCTCACTGTAACAGCAGGGTTAAGTAGTTGTGATGGAGACTGTATGGCCCAGAAAACCTAACATATTTACTATCTGGCCCTTCATAGAAAAAAGTTTGCTGACCTCTGATTTAAGTGTTAGTAAGATGGAAAAAATAAAGCCCTGGTTTTTAGGAAGTATGTGCTTCCTTCTTTTTTACTCTGCTTGCTGATTTTAATGAATGACAGAGTGTACTTGAAAATAGGAAGTGCTATTATTTCCCTCCATCAATCTGGCCTAATAGGCAAGATGTGTAGACTTGAGGTCCTGGAGGCCAGTGAAGAGGTTGGTCCCATGAGGATCTGGGCGGGGAGGTGGCCTCCTGCTATCTGATCTTCAGTTTCTGCTCTTGATTTTCCTTTGCTGTCTGGGGCCAAAAAAGCTACCTCTGATCTTGAATGGTTTCATTTTGGAAGGCTATGTCATTTCAATTTCTGGTCATAAAACCAGGCTGTCTTTCTATCCTTCAGTTCAGTTCAGTTCAGTCGCTCAGTCATGTCCGAGTCTTTGCGGCCCCATGTATTGCAGCACGCCAGGCCTCCCTGTCCATCACCAACTCCTGGAGTTTACCCAAACTCATGTCCATCGAGTCGGTGATGCCATCCAGCCCTCTCATCCTCTGTCGGCTCCTTCTCCTCCTGCCCTCAATTCCTCCCAATATCAGGGTCTTTTCCAATGAGTCAACTCTTCACATGAAGTGGCCAAAGTACTGGAGTTTCAGCTTCAGCATCAGTCCTTCCAAAGAACACCCAGGACCGATCTCCTTTAGGATGGACTGGTTGGATCTCCTTGCAGTCAAAGGGACTCTCAAGAGTCTTCTCCAACACCACAGTTCAAAAGAATCAATTCTTCAGCGCTCAGCCTTCTTCACAGTCCAACTCTCACATCCATACATGACTACTGGAAAAACCATAGCCTTGACTAGATGGACCTTTGTTGGCAAAGTAATGTCTCTCTTTTGAATATGCTGTCTAGGTTGGTCATAACTTTTCTTCCAAGGAGTAAGCGTCTTTTAATTTCATGGCTGCAGTCACCATCTGCAGTGATTTTGGAGCCCGAAAAAATAAAGTCTGACACTGTTTCTACTGTTTCCCCATCTATTTCCCACGAAGTGATGGGACCTGATGCCATGATCTTCGTTTTCTGGATGTTGAGCTTTAGGCCAACTTTTTCACTCTCCACTTTCACTGTCATCAAGAGGCTCTTTAGTTCTTCACTTTCTGCCATAAGGGTGGTGTCATCTGCATATCTGAGGTTATTGATATTTCTCCCGGCAATCTTGATTCCAGCTTGTGCTTCTTCCAGCCTAGCATTTCTCATGATGTACTCTGCATAGAAGTTAAATAAGCAGGGTGACAATATACAGCCTTGACGTACTCCTTTTCCTATTTGGAACCAGTCTGTTGTTCCATGTCCAGTTCTAACTATTGTTTCCTGACCTGCATATAGGTTTCTCAAGAGGTGGATCAGGTGATCTGGTATTCCCATCCCTTTCAGAATTTTCCACAGTTTATTGTGATCCATCCTTGGTGTCACCTATTTCTATCTATGGTATCTTTCCTATGTTGTTTCTTAGTTGCATATCATGTCTGACTCTTTGTGACCTCATACACTGGAGCACCCCAGGTTCCTCTGTCTGTGGGAATTCCCAGGCAAGAATGCTGAAGTGTGTAGCTATTTCCTTCTCCAGGGGATCTTCCCCACTCAGGGAACCACATCTCCCGCATTGGCAAGCAGATTCTCTATCACTGAGCCACTTGGGAATACCCCATAAAACATTTTATTCTCCTGTTTCCATCCCTGGTATAAATTAATCAACCATGGAACACTGCTTGGTCCAGTGTTTAAAAAGAGATTCCCATTACTGCTTAGTTCATGCTAAATCATTAGGCTGTCTGGTCTAAGAAGTTTATTAGAATATGAAAAAAAGCACAAGAGAGAGAACTTGAAATTATGCTTTCCTTTGAAGGTCATGAGGCTTCCCTGATAGCTCAGTTGGTAAAGAATCCACCTCCAATGCAGGACACCCCAGTTCAATTCCTGAGTCAGGAAGATCCACTGGAGAAGGCATACGAGACCCACTCTAGTATTCTTGGGCTTTCCTTGTGGCTCAGCTGGTAAAAAAATCTGTCTGCAATGCAGGAGATCTGGGTTTGATCCCTGGGTTGGGAAGATTCCCTGGAGAAGGGAAAGGCTACCCACTCTATGATTCTGGCCTGGAGAATTCCATGGACTGTATAGTCCATGGGGTCACAAAGAGTCAGACACAACTGAGCAACTTTCACTTTCACTTTGAAGGTCATACTGTAGGGAAAACCTGAGGAATATTTAGCTTGAGCAGATACAGTTAAGATGGAAGCAGGAAGAAAATCTTTTATAAGGTACAAAATTCTTGAGTGCCTCTGACACAAGTACTCTAGACTGTGGAAAACTTGAATCAACACTCAAGGAAAAGGCTTCTCATGTCCCTGGAAAACCCTTCCCGAGGGTCTATTCCCATAGTCCCCAGAGTGAGGCCCTGGGATTCTTTCCTGGCTTCTGATAAGAGCTGAAGACCTTCTGGCCATTACTCCCCAGGACCCTTAGAGGATAATATCTAGATAAAATGAAGCCACAATACCAGACTTTTCACCCTAGGAAGCCTTATTTTTCACAGTGATTGAGTCAGAGTCCTTCCTTCCTGGGTATATATTATACAGACGTGGAGGCTTCCTCTGAATAAATGTTATTTTGATATTGATAATTCTGTAGATCAACTTATACCCTAAGGATCCCTTACTATGTCTCTCAGGCTGGGTCTGAAGTAGTAGCCATGGTGACAATATCAGAAAGGACTGGGAGGATTCACAACAAAGCTTGAAAGAATTTTTGATGTAGCAGATCTCACTTAGGAGGAGGTCAAAACGCTTCTAGCAGTAGCTTTGAGCCTCAAAAATGGTGAATGTTGATTCCCCCTGAGGCCGACCAGTCACATCCTTGTCTCCCAATCTGAAGAAATTTTAGACTCTTAAATTTCCTTAGCTCTGAAAAGCTAGCTTGGAATGAAAAGAATTAATGCATGGCACAGGAGAAGTATGCCCATTAGTTTTATATTAGGGAGAATTATTTAAAAATTAATGTAATAAAAATAGAAGTCAGAAAAATGCCTTCAGGCTTCTTAAAATCACTTCAGGAAAGTTTTGTTTTTCCACCAGGGTGGGGAAAAGACAGTGACAAGGACTATGGTGGATGGACAATGTGCACCATACCTGTGTGACACTGCATGTGTGTGCATATTCAGTCCCTCAGTTGTGTCCGACTTTTTGCAACCCCACGAACTGTAGCCTGCCAGGCTCCTCTGTCCATAGGAGTTTCCAAGCAAGAACACTGGAGTGAGTTTGCCACTTCCTCTTCCAGGGGATCTTCCTGACCCAGGAATCGAAGCTGCATCTCCTGGGTCTCCTGCATTGGCAGGCGGATTCTTTACCACTGTGCTACCTGGGAATCCCCTATCTATATGATGCTAAAAAGAGCAATAATTTCAACCTGTATTTTGGGGGCTGTCATATGGACCTTGAACTCTCCTTTAACATTTGGTGCAAAATGGAGAAGTGGGACTTTTTAACTTCCTGAAGAAGGGTTTCCCGGGATATGAGACTTTCAGTGCTAACAGCAGGACAGACATAGGTAAACCAGTTTGGTCACCATAAACTGACCTCCAAGAGTCCACGTGACTTTACCACCACTTTCTCCTAAATCATGCTCTGGGTGCTGGAAGCCTAGAATTCCTTGCACAAATGGTCCCAAGACCGGTTCTGGAAACTGTACAGCCACCCTCCTGGATCTACTCTTGATTATGCCATTGGTTTTCATTTGCCTATGCCTACAGTGAACGTGTTGGGAGGGGTATACTCTTTGCAGGTATAAGGATAAGCTTAGCTAGGTGGCTAGGGTGTCTACATGCATGGTGTAGCAGTCCCTGGAAATATACAACAGAGCAGGGCTGGGGAGAGTAAGGCTTGGCTTGAGACTGACTCTCTCCATGTCTCCATCTTTGATACAGAACTCTAAGTAGTCTAAGAATTTTAACTTGAATATGGGCTTCCAAGTTATTAGGATATCTTTTCTTTAATAATTTTCTAGCTTGATGTGTAACTTTTAAATATGTGTAGAAACAGCTATGTGAATATCCATTTGTAGTTTTACCCCTTGTACTGGCAAACATTAGGCATGGGTTTTATCTATTTTCCTTGCTTGCTCCGTGGAAGAAAATTTATGACCAACTTAGACAGCATATTAAAAAGAAGAGACATTACTTTGCTGACAAATGTCCATCTAGTCAAAGCTATGGTTTTTCCAGTAGTCATGCAAGAGTTGGACCATAAAGAAAGCCAAGCACTGAAGAACTGATGCTTTTGAACTGTGGTGTTGGAGAAGACTCTTGTGAGTCCCGTGGACTGCAAGGAGATCCAACCAGTCAATCCTAAAGGAAATCAGTCCTGAAATTCATTGGAAGGACTGATGCTGAAGCTGAAACTCCAAAACTTTGGCCACCTGATGCGAAGAGCTGACTCATTTGAAAAGACCCTGATGCTTGGAAAGACTGAAGGCAGGAGGAGAAGGGGATGACAGAGGATGAGACGGTTGGATGACATCACCAACTCAATGGACATGAGTTTGAGCAAGCTCTGGGAGTTGGTGATGGACAGGGAGGCCTGGTGTGTTGCAGTCCATGGGGTCGCAAAGAGCTGGACACAACTGAGCAATGGACCTGACCTTGCCTATTTTAGTCTTATTGCTTGAACAGAAATTCCATAGGCAGTTTTGTTTGATAGAATATTTTGAAGGTCCTAGGCAGGTATGTACAGATGTGAGAGCTGGACCATAAAAAATACTGAGCACCAAAGAATTGATGCTTTTGAATGGAAGTGTTGGAGAAGACTCTTGAGAGTCCCTTGGACTGCAAGAAGATCAAACCAGTCAATCCTAAAGGAAATCAGTCCTGAATATTCATTGGAAGAACTGATGCTGAAGCTGAAGCTCTAATACTTTGGCCAGCTAATGTGAAGAGCTGACTCTTTTGAAAAGACCTTGATGCTGGGAAAGATGGAGGGCAAGAAGAGAAGGGGGTGACAGAGGATGAGATGATTGGATGGCATCACACACACAATGGACATAAGTCTGAACAAACTCCAGGAGATAATGAAGGACAGGTTAGCGTGGCATGCTGCAGTCCACGAGGTTGCAAGAGTCAGACATGACTGAGTGACTGTACAGCAACAAGAGGCAGGTGTTCTCCGAAATTTGTCTTTAAAGGATGAGTTATTTTTAAAAAAATGAGATTCTGATCCATTTCTTTTGTTTTTTCTTTCCATTATCTGGTTGAATGATTATTGCCGTAAGAACTGAAGAAGAGCAATCAGCATCATTTTACTAAATGACTTCAAACCATCTCTCAACCCTTGGTGAATGAACATACCTTTCTCCTTGACCTGTGTGAGTATTGAATTGACTTTCGCTTTGTAAATTAAATATAGCAATGTTTATTTATATTTGCAAATATAATGCAAAATATAGCATTTTGCACATGGACCAGATTTTCCTACCTGGACAACCTTGAGTGGAAAATACAATGACTAAATCAGAAGCACTGTACTTGTGGTTTAGTTTGGGATTTAGTCAGTTCGGGACTGACCTTTGTAGAAGTCCCATCTGTCTGTGGGGAGATACCCTAATGAGATGGGACATGAGCTCAGAGTACTTCCTGCTAAAGCCAAAGTCAAATTGCCTATGTGGCCACTTTGATGCCCTAAAATCCATGTTCAAAAGAAGCAGAAGTTTTGAGGGCTTCATTAATAACCTCCTTGAACAGGATGTCTTAGTTCTAATCCAGAGTCCACTAGACACTTAGTGAAGAAAGAGGTTGGGGAATTTTAATTCTGATGACAGACATGTCTATTGCTTTGCTGAAACCTTTACCACATTCATTTGTATGTCAGCCCAGTTCATTCCACAGTTCCTAATTCTAATACCATCCAGTATCCCAACTCAGGTCGCTATTGTTTTACCTGGCCAAAGCATTATTTTTCCTCTCCAGTATATTCCTAACCTCTTACGCTTTCTACCATGACCAATAGCTTACATCAATTACACAAACGAGATTAGTCGGGGAATTGCTTGAGCTGTTGCAGCCACTGAAGCTGCTTCTCTCAAGGACCATATATTTCCTCTTGCCACTTACCAACAATAAAACAACTATATGACTTAAAGAATGAGGCCTCTGATTAGAAAAAGGCCATCAGAAAACAGCAGCTTGCCTCCTTCACCCTTTTTACAACCTGTTTATATCCACACAGTCATCTCATAACTCCCGAGTCCCCTCTGTCAGTTAATATATCAGTTGGAGGGGACATCCAGGAAATTCGAGGCAACAGAACAAATTAGAACTGCCTGTGTGCACCTGCATTATCCAACAAAGCAGCTTGTTATTGTGTGTGCTCTCTGCTTATGGCTCGGGGCAGCTGGTGCTGGAATCATCCAGGACTTGACTGATAGCTGGATGCCCTCTATCTACTAGTGAATTAAATGTATCAACAGTCTCCTATCAAGTGATAACCCCAAGTCCTAATTATAATATGCTTATTTTACAGAAGGTTGAAGGATTTTCCCTAGGAGAAAAGTTTCCAAACTACTGGAAACAATGAACTATCAGAAAGGGAAATAGCAAACTCTCACAAAGAGAAATTAAGGAAACAATTCCATTTACCATCACATCAAAAAGAATTAAATACCGAAGAATAAACCTACCTAAGGAGGCAGAAGATTTGTACTCAGTAAACTAAAAGAAACTGATGAAAGAAATTGAGGATGACACAAACATGTGGAAAAACATACTGTGTTCTTGGATTGGAAGAATCAACATTGTTGAAAATGACCATAGTACCCAACACAACCTGCAGATTCAATGCAATTCCTATCAAAATACCAATGACATTTTTCACAGAACTAGAGCAAATTCAAAATTTGTATGGAAACACAAAAGGCCTTGAATAACCAAGAGTACCATATCTTCTTTATCCATTCATCTGTTGATGGACATTTAGGTTAATTCCATGTCTTGGCAATTGTAACTAATGCTGCTATGAACATCTGGGGTGCATGTATCTTCTTGAATACTGGAGGCAAAACAGGATGTTGGGAACAAATACAGAGTACTGTGCATGCCGCCTGCACTAAACACCACCAAAGTGGTGGGCCAACTACCCAAGCCACCCCTCTGGCCTGATCCTTGGGCCTGTCCATACCTTCACTCCATATAAGGAATCAGTTTTTCCCTCCTGGGGAAGTGAGCAAGTTAAGCTGTTGCTTGTTTGCTTGTTTTTGCCCCCCTCCTGCAGCTGCAGGGGCCCTTGCTTGAATTTCCTGTGTGACCTCTTATCAATTTCTATTAATTAAAAGAAGGCCAGGAACACTGGTCAGTATCACAGCTACTGAGGAAAACAGTATGGAGGCTCCTCAAAAAGCTAAAACTACCATATGACCTAGCAACTTCACTCCTGAGTATATATCAAAACAAAACAAAACAAAACAAAAAACAACCCAAAAGACTAATTCAAAAAGATACATGCACCCCAATGTTCATAGCAGCATTATTTGCAGTTGCCAACATATGGAAGCAAACTAAGTGTCCATTGACAGATGAATAAAGAAGATATGGTACATATATACAATAGAATACTACTCAGACATAAAAAAGAATGAAATAATGCCATTTGCAGCAACATTGATGGACTTGGAGGGTATTATGCTAAGTGCAATAAATCAGACAGTGAAAGACAACTACTGTATGATATTACTTATATGTAGAATTTAAAAAGGACAGCAAATTAATGAATATAATGAAAAAGCAGACTCACAGATATAGAGAAAAAAAATGATGGTTACCAGTGGAGAGAGGGAAATGGGGAGGAGCAGCATAGTAGCAGGGCAGTAAGAGGTACAAATTATTGGGTATAAAATAAGCTACAAGCATATATTGTAGAACACAAAGAATATAACCAATCTTCTATAATGATAACTATAAATGGACTTATTGTTGTTCAGTTGCTGAGTTGTATCTGACTCCTTTGTGACCTCATGGACTGTACCTCAACAGGCTCCTCTGTCTATGGGATTTTCCCAGGCAAGAATACTGGAGTGGGATGCCATTTTCTTCTCCAGGGGATCTTCCCCACTCAGGTATCAAACCCACGTCTTCTGCATTGCAGGTGGATTTTTTACTGCTGAGCCACAAGGGAAGCCCATAAATGGACCATAACCTTTAAAAGTTGTAAATCACTATATTGTACATTTGTAACATATAATATTGTACAGCAACTATACTTCAATTAAAAAATACAGGTTTCTGGGCCACACCTCCAGTTCCTCATTCAATAGTATGTGGTAATGCCTAAGAATCTTCATTTCTAAAGACTTTCCAGGTGCTGCTAGTGCTATCAATCTGGTGACCACAGTTTGAAAACCACTGCCCTAGAGGAAAGCAGACATATGACTTTGCCAAAACCTTGCTCCAAAAACACATTCCTCAATGTCGACTTTGATCAAGTTTCTAGGTTTATGGGATAAATTTTCCAATTTTTATGTAAAGCCCCCGGCATTGAATTCTAACCACAGAACCCAGAAGCTTGAAAAGCTTTGACAAGGTAGATTATGATGTGAAGCAAGAATTAAGTAGACTTTTCAGTGAAGACCTTAAATGGCCTGAGACCTCTCCAATTATCATAATGAACATGAAGTTCTGTAGCCAGAGAACTCAGCCCATGTGAATTGTAAGGGGAACAGCTCAGGCTGGTTCCAACTTATGTTCCAGCTGTTTTTCTTTAGAATGGCAGTTGGGAAACTATGGCCCACAGGCCAAATCAGGCCTGCCATCTGTTTTTGTATGGTCTGCAAGCTAAGAATGGTTCTTATATTCTTAAATGGTTAAAAGGAAAAAAAAGATAAGGATGACTGTTTCATTGAATGTGAAAATTATATGAGATTCAAATTTCATTGTCTGTAAAGTTTTACTGAACATAGCCATGGCCAGTTTGGCATGTGTTGTCTATGGCAAAGTTGAGAAGTTACAACAAAGACACTATGACCCACAAAACCTATAATTTACTGTCTGGTCCTTTACAGAAAACATTTGCTGACCCCTACTCTAGAGGGGAAAAGAGGTTACCTTATGGCATCTACTGAGTGAAGAGGTGAAACCTGCAAAGACATGAAGAACTCTTTGGAACCACAGGCCATGTGAACTCAGATGTTGAGATGTGCATTTGAAAATGCTGAGTTTCCATGTTCCCACAGGATTATCAACCATCTTTACGTCGCTCACCATTGCCGTTGCTGTATCTGCTAGGAAGACCTTTCCTCCTGCCATCTTCATTATCCGTGTCCAACACCCCAGCAGAAGGTTTAGAAACCAGTTCCCTAAACCTAGCAGTTGCGCTGGAGAATAAGTCAGTGCTAGGCTTGGGTGTGTGCATGTATTCAGTCGCTTCAGTCATGCCTGACTCTTTTTGACCCTATGGACTGGTAGCCCACCAGGCTCCTCGGGCCATGGGATTCTCCAGGCAAGAATAGTGGAGTGGGGTGCCATGCCCTCCTCCAGGGGATCGTCCGGACCTGGGGATCAAACCTACTTCTCCTGACTTCTGCATTGGAGGCTGATTCTCTACAGCTGAGCCACGAGGGAAGACATGTGTATGGCCCCCTAATGATAGTGAGCCTTCTTTTCACAGACTTACTATAAACGTTTCATTTTGGAGCAGTTTTATGGGTTAAGGGAAGGCTTCCAGGTCAAAACAGTTAGAACAATGCAGGAGGCTGCAGGGCCACCAGTGTGCTCACATACAAGCCTCACAAGCTTCACAAGAGGAGCCCACAGCCAATCACTGGGTCAGTGGCCTAAGAGCAGCCCACAGTCTCCTGTGCCTGCCCACTGATGGAACATACTGGATCACAGCAAACTCCCCCTAAACACAAACATTCAGCAAAACAAACACAGATACTTTTGAATAACAGTGGTGTTTTGTATTGCAACGTCTCAAGAATGACTGACCCCTTGGAACATTCCTTCTAAGCAAACAATAAAAAAAAAAAAAAAACCACTTGACTGAAAGTGTAAAGTTTCCATTGATAAAGCTGTAAGTACTCTGTTTGGAGATTCCCTAAAATCTGTGTGTTTTTATAATGAGGAAAAATACGTGAATTTGTTTGTATACAACTAAAAATTATGAAGTAAACTGTTTTAAAAACAAAACTTCTATTTTTCCACCACAGTCTTAAGCTCAGAAACTTCTGATCTGCTAATAAGAAAACACAAGCCAAGGAATGAAAAGTCCTAGTTCAAGAAAGCAAACATGTGGGGGTGATTTTTTTGGTTTTTGGGTGATCTTGTTTTTCTAAAACATATTGTTCAAATATAGACTTTGTATGCTGCTGTTTAAGCACTAAGTTATGCCTGAGTCTTTGTGACTCTATGGACTGTAGCCTACCAGGCTCCTCTGTCCATGGGATTTCCCACGCAAGAATACTGGAGTGGGTTGCCATTTTCTTCTTCATGGGATATTCTTGACCCAGGGATCGAACCTGCATCTCCTGCACTGGCAGGCAGATTCTCTACCACTGAGCCAGCAATTTGTTACTACTTGCCTGGAAAGACTGTCCTCTCACTGCCTGGCAATTCCTTGACCTGATAGTTACCAAGCAACATTTCCCGTGTCATTCATAGCAAACACTGTAAACTCGGTGCAGTAAAATGGAAAGACATCATTGTAGAAGAAATCTTCCCTCCCTCTTTGTCCCACAACAATAAAGTTGCTGTCACAGAGACTGATAGTTTAGACCTTGGAAAACAAATAAGAACCTTGTGTTTTAGTTCTACTGAACAAATAGTGTGACCTCTTTCAAAAGTCCGTAAAAGTATGCTTTAGAAATTTCTAACCCAGGCTCCGGTTTAAGAGAACTGCACAGACCACCTTGCCATGTTGCGGTATTTGGCTGAGATCAGTTTGCTTCTTATTTAAAATAATCCATTGTACCTAAAAGAATCCATTGTTTCTTTGGTAGATTTAATTTGTAAGCTGAGAAAGGTCAGTCAAAGGATGGGGTGTGAGTGTTGTAGAAACTTTTTGTCATGTGTGTATGTGTGTGTGTGTGTTTCCCTCATTTCTTCCTGTATGAGGATTTTGGGTTAGTAATAAAGTCTTCTTCAAAGTCTGAAGTCTGAGGACTTATCTTCTACAATAATCAAAATTACTCTTGAGAAGCCTGTGATGTAGTGGCTGGGAACCCAAGACCTTCTTCAAGGGAAAAAAACAAAAAAACATAACCTGTGAACTGCTTTCACAGGAAGATGGGTTTTGTGTCTGGAGAGACCCTCATTTTGCTGAGTACCTTGACACAGTTCCCCAGGTGAGTTGTTCTGTATAGCTGAGTTGGGTGAAGCCTTTGAAGTGTCCCCCATCTAATTGCCATGAAGTGATGGGACCAGATGCCATGATCTTATTGTTTTTAATATTGAGTTTTAAGCTGGTGTTTTCACTTTCTTTCACCCTCATCTTTAGTTCCTCTTCACTTTCTGCCATTAGAATAGTATCATCCACATATCTGAGGTTGTTGATATATCTCCCCGCAATCTTGACCCAGCTTGTAACTCATCCAGCCTAGCATTTCATATGATGTGCTCTGCATATAAGTTAAATAAACAGGGTGGCAATAAACAGCCTTGTTGTATGCCTTTCTCAATCCTGAACAATAAAGAAGACAGAGAGCCAAAGAATTTATGCTTTTGAACTGTAGTGCTGGAGAAGACTTTTGAGAGTCCCTTGGAAAGCAAGGAGATCAAATCAGTCAATCCTAAAGGAAATCAACCCTTAATACTCTTTGGAAGGTCTGATGCTAAAACTGAAGCTCCAATATTTTGGCCACCTGATGTGAAGAGCCAGCTCATTGGAAAAGATCCTGATGCCAGGAAAGACTGAAGACAGGAGGAGAAGGGAGTGACAGAAGATGAGATGGTTGGATGGCATCACCAATTCAATGACCATGAACTTGGGCAAACTCCAGGAGGTGATGAGAGACAGGGAAGACTGGAGTGCTGTAGTCCATGGGGTTGCAAAGAGTCAGACACTACTTGGCAACTGAACAATAACAACAGCAGCAACCCATGGCTCTGTTCTGCTCGTGGTGAACACATGACCTCTGTCTGTCACTTTGTATGTACACAATGCAGGTGGCGAGGAAGAATGCACGATAAACACCTGCTTATAAGAGAAATGTAGTTAAAAAACAGGAAATGAGTAGATTAAATATTTCCCTGAGGTACACTGAGAGCCCTTATTAGGACTGCTGAAAGGGCTTTGTGATTTCTTCCACCTCCTCATATCTAGGTAGCACTTTTAACTTCTCAAAGCATTTTCCCCGTCATCTAATTTGTTGTTTACAACTACCCTGGTGTAGGCACAGCAGTTCTTACTCTTTCACTTCTTCTACAAAGATATATTTAAAACACAAATTTACCAGAATCAGAGCAAAGATTCAAAATGGAATAAACAGTGATATTTCTGAGAAGGATACAATGGCTCCCTCCTTAGAGAAAATTCAAATGAAATGAAATATTTAACATATAAATAATTCCTTTCTGCTGAAGCATAGCACTAAGTGCTTATTAAAGGAGAACACATTTTTAGGTCAATTTTTTCCAAGAGAGAAAATGCTTATAAAAAATTCAAACAATATGGCAGTGTTGTAGAGAATACTTAAAATTTTTTGCTCACCTGAAAAAGAAAAAAATCAAAGAACTTGTGTGAGGCTGAGTCCAGCTAGGAAACAGAAATAACAATAGTTATTTGAATGAAGCAAATTTTATCTAAAGAATTGCTAACTAGGTATAAAGTGGTTAACTAGGTAACTGAAAGAGTAAACAGAGAAAAAGGCCAAGGTCTGAAAACTATAATACAACCTGTGGGCCAAATCTGGACAGCTGCCTATTTTTGAAAATAAAGTTTTATTGGAACACAGCCATGCTCACTTCCTTACAGACTGTTTATGGCCACTTTGTGCTATAGTGGTAGAATTAAATAAGCTCAACAGAGACCACATTGCCTGAAAAGCCTAAAATATTTACGATCCAGCTCTTGGCCAGAAAGGTTTGTGGACCTCTGCTCAGTATCAGTATCAAGGGTTTCCCAGTATTTATCTCAGTGGTAAAGAATTCCCTTGCCAATGCAGGAGCTGTAGGAGACGTAGGTTCAATTCCTGAGTCAGGAAGATCCCCTGGAGAAGGAAATGACAACCCACTCCAGTATTCTTGTCAGGATAATCCCATGGAAGCTCCAGTACTTTACCTGATGCGAAGAGCCAACTCATTGGAAAAGATTCTAATGCTGGGAAAGATTGAGAGCAAGAGGAGAAGGGGACAACAGAGGATGAAATGGTTGGATGGCATCAATGACTTAATGGATATGAGTTTGAACAAACTCTGGGAGATAGTGAAGGACAGGGAAGCCTGGTGTGCTGCAGTTCATGGGGTCACAAAGAGTCAGACACGACTTAGTGACTAAGCATCAATCCCATGGACAGAGGAACCTGGTGGGCTTCAGTCCATGGGGTCACAGAGTCAGATATGACTGACGGAGCTCGCACTCCTGTTTAGTTTCAAGGAGGCAGCAATTGCAGGAAGCAACTTTGACCTCTAGAAGGGTGGGAACAAAGAGAAAGAGTTGGAATTATTAACGCTTAGAAGCTTGGAGGAGCCAAAAGCAAGACCAGAGAGGAGGGGTTGCAGTCTGGCTGCTGCTGGAGTTTCAGGGATGGGGCACCATAATGCTGGTTTTCCAAGTGTTGGAAGAACTATAAACTTTGTCCCTTTGAGCCAAGAAATGAGGCTCACAAGGGTTAAGAGCCTGCCTTCAGACCACACAACCCTAGGAGCAGAACTGTAAGTTCCTCCAGGAAACAGTTTTTCAGAATTGCCATAAAAACACTGGAAAGGAGAGAGAGCTTGGTAGGATGGTAATGTTGGAAGAGTTTTCTTATTAGGGAACAGCTCAAGGTGGGAAATGCAATGCGGGCGTTAAGCTTCGGGGGAGGAAAAATGAAAAGGGTGCCAGATCCTCTGCCCAGGCTGCAGCTCAGACAGGTTAAATCAGGGACTCTAGGCATGGTTCTTGAGCATCAGTGGTTCTGAAAGCCCTGAAAGTGATTCCAAGTGATTCCAATGTGGGGCCAAGGCTGAGACCAAGTGCTTGAAATGAGACATGGATGCATTCATGTTTAAAATCATCCTCATGCCCCCTCCCTGCTTCACTCATGGTATCTTCCACCTTGGAAGGAGTCCATTTTTGGGGATGGAAGGGATCACTTCTGCACTGGGGGGCAGAGTGGCTGTGGGCAGGAGAAACAGCAGCCCCTTTAAGAGGAAGAGCAGTCTCTTATTCCTCAGCAAACAGAGACCTAGGTACACCTTGGTACTGCAGCCACAGGGGTGAGCAGCTGTTCCCAGACTCTTGGCTTAGAGCAGCTTGGCTCCACCCCCTGTGTTTCTCTTGCAGTCAAGCCCCTTAATCAAGCTTTCATTGAGCGAGGTCATTTTCAGAGCATTAGCACTGGTGTGTTGCAGAGAAAACAAACCCTCATGAGGGAGGAAAACACCCACACAGGAGGAGGCTAGGGCAGGAACCTCCTGACCCCAGGTAACTCTGAGCTGGGTCCTCCTGTGGAAGGTGGTACCAGAAGGATCCAAGGGAGGCAGCTTTGCTGAGCAACACTTCCGGGGCCTGATTCTTCTTTAACACTCTTTTTCCACAACAAAAGAAGTGCATGTTCTTTTTTTTTTTTTTTAATTTGAAAAATCCTGAAAAGCACAAGGTAGAAAATCATCAGCTGTATTCCACTCCTCAGAGATGATTACAGGTAGAATAATAGGGTAATTGGCCTGGACAAGCCATGAATACATAAAATAAAATATAGATAAGAACAAAATTTGGATCATATTGATTGCACATCTTTGTACTGTTATTTACAAACTTAATATATCTTGAGCATTGTCATCTGTAGTGTTATTTTAAAGAGTTCATTCGATTCTATTGCATGAATAGCATAGCTTATTTAACACTTTTTTTTTGAGAGTAGTTTAAGGTTCACAGCAAAATTAAGAGGAAAGTACAGATTTCCTATAAATCTCCTGCCCCCACACAAGCATAGCCTCCACCATTATCAAATCACCCATTGGAATGGTATATTTGTTACAGCTGATGAGCCCACACTGAAACATCATAATCACTCACAGTCCATAGATTACATTAGGGTTCTTGGTGGTGTATTTTCCATGGATTTAGACAAATGTATAATGACATGTATCCATCATTATAACATCATATAGGCTTTCTTTACTGACCTAAAAATCCTCTGTAGCATAATTAATTTTTCCCCTGTTATTGGACCCATGGGTTGTTTTTTATTTTTCATTCTCATAAATATTAATGATCATCCTTACAGATAAGTCTTGATACCGTTGCTACTGTTTAGTCGCTAAGTCGTGTCCTATTCTTTGCAACCCCGTGGATTGTAGCCTGCCAGGCTCCTCTGTCCATGAGATTTCCCATGCAATAATAATTGAGTGGGTTGCTATTTCCTTCTCCAGGGGATCTTCCCGGCCCAGGGATCAAACCCACATCTTCTGCATCTCCTGCTTGGCAGACAGATTCTTTACCACTGAGTCACCTGGGAAGCCAAGTCTTGACACATGTATTGATGATTTTTCATTTCCTCTTAAGTTCTGAGATGTGGGCTTTTATACCCTCTGTCTGTAACACTTCCCTCTCTCTAGGCTCGTTACTTAGTTAACTGTGAGCCTAAAATATCAATTCCTCCGGGGAGCCTTCCTGATCCTAAGGCTAGGTTAGACCTACTATTATATAACTTGGTAACTACTGTACTTTACTTTCACAGCAATAGGACATTTATTTCTGTCTTGTTCTCTCCCAAGCTCACAGAAATTGAATAGTATCTGGTCTACAGCAGGTATATAAGCATATGCTAATTGAATTTATATGGTCATAATGCTTCTCAGCAGGGTTTTCAGATATCTTTTCATTTTTCAGAGAAAAGTTTTAGAAGACTGATTTAACCTCCAGTTCACCCATTGTCCTAAGGCTGCATTGCCCAGTTTGCAGGTAATGAAGTCAAGGTCAGAGTCTGATCATTTCAACTGTTGATTAATTGTGTTTGCCTGATGACCATGGTCAGATCCTCCAATCTAGGCCCCAAGAAACAAATTTATCTTTACTAGAGGAAAACCTACATATCTCTGTAGCCAGGCATCATCTGTCAGCCTGCCCACCCATTCATCCATCTTACTCAGAGTGAACATGTATTATTCCTTCTCTCAAAAATATTTATTGAGTGTCTACCATGTGCCAGGCATGGTTCAAGTTTAAGCGAAAATGATGGCTAACATTTCCTTTTTCTTGGAGCTTATACTTCATCTATTATATGGAAAACATTGCACCATCAATTTAGAAAATGCTACAGAGAAAGAGACATGGTTCTGATTCCTAAGGAACTTAAGGTCTACTGATGAGTTATGGCAAGCACACAAATAGCCATAATACAAGAAGATATGAGAGCTATTAAAAGAAACTAAGAATTGCCACGAGTTAAGCATTACCTCCTTCATGATGGAGTTCCCCTATTCCCATATATGGAAGTTCCCATATAATTTCAGCTCTTGGTCCAATGGTGGGATGTCATTCAAACTGATCACTATCCTCTGGTCAAGGTGTAGAGAAGGAATCTGCTTCCTTCCTTGGAGTATTTCACATTAAAATCTAGAGTATCCATTTCTTTCTAAGAGTGTACATTTTAAGAGGAAAAGTTCCCAGGAGCTGTAGGCAGCATGTTTCTTGATATGTGGGGGGAAATGGGCTGCAGGGAGAGAGAATGGAGCCTACATGAAGAGGGTGGAGAATCTGGTGCCTTTCATTCATGGTTCTAGCTGTTTCTGCAGACTAGCTGTGATTTTTTGGTCATATTGTCTGGTAAAGTCTTCCTTATATTTCAACAGCTGACATATTTACCACCAGTATTTATTGCTTAGGGTTGGGTTTGTATCACTTGCAACTAAAAGAATCCTTTCTAAAACTAAAGGCTTTCCAGAAGAGGTGAAATGTGAGCTTGAACAATAAATAGGACTGAGGGTTTTAAGTTTTGACTTTTGCTCCAAGCCTGAGCTACCAGATAAAATGAGTCAAATCACATTTCAACTGTCATTTTGTATTTGGAAAAAAATTGAAATAACTTTTCCCCTGATGATATTAAAAATATGAATATTTCAAATAATACAGAAATAGTGTTTATCCCTAGTGTCATTTAATCCTAGCCTCAAGAAATAACCACTGTTAACAATATGGGATGAATACACAGTATTCTATAATCTACTTTTTTCCTCACTATGGGCTTCTTTTAAAATCATTTTATTTAGAAAGTTTTTTTTTAAATTTGGCAATAATATCAAACTTACAAAAATTTGAAAAATTAAAAACAATACCGTGAAAAGAAAACAAACCTACATTCATCTTATCTCATTTACTTTTCTTTTGCTTTCTCTCTTTGAGTCATTTGAAGGTAGACCATATACATCAGGCAATGGCACCCCACTCCAGTACTCTTGCCTGGAAAATCCCATGGACGGAGGAGCTTGGTAGGCTGCAGTCCATGGGGTCGCAAAGTGTCAGATGCGACTGAGCGACTAAACTTTCATTTTCACTTTAACCTCTAAATTCTTTAGTGTATATACGTAAGTATAGGAACATTCTCTTATATGACTATAGCTCAGCTGTCAGTTTCATAACTTTATACCAATAAAACTGTCTACAGTCCAGTTTTCCAGTTATCCTAATGATGTCCTTCACAGTCTTCTTCCCTCTCAGGACAGGATTCAATTTAGGGCCAGGGACTGCGTTTAGCTGTCATGTTTCCATAGCTTTATTTAATCTGGAATGTTTCCACAGCCCTTTTTTGTCCTTTATGACGTTAATATTTTAAAAATAGAAAATGCTTCATTTTGTATTCATTTGATATTTCCTTGGGGCTTCCCTGGTGGCTAAGCAGTAAAGAATCCTCCTGCAATGCAGGAGACAAGGGTTCAATCCCTGGGTCAGAAAGATCCCCTGAAGAAGGAAATGGCAACCCACTCCAGTACTCTTGCCTAGCAAATCCCATAAACAGAGGACTAGCAAGCTAGTCCATGGGGCTGCAAAAGAGTGGGACACAACTTAGCTACTAAACACGAACACACACATGCTATTTCCTTGTGATTAGTTTGAGGTTATTTATTCTCTCCCAGAATATTGCATAGGTGATATTATAGTCAGAGTATTTCATCTAAAGGTGTAAATTACATGCAGAAAAATGCATGAATCCAAAGTGCATAGTTTAATGTATTTTTTAAATTGAAGTATAGTTGATTTATAATATTGTGTTAGTTTCAGCATATGGTGAAGTGATTCAGATATATATGTGCATAAAATATATATGAAAAATACATACATATATATCTATATTCTGACTCTTTTTCTTTTCCATTATAGGTTATTACAAGGCACTTAGTATAATTCCTGGTGCTATACAGTAAATCCTTGTTGCTTATCTATTTTATGTGTAGTAGTTTTTTATCTATTAATCCCTACTCCAAATTTATTCCTTTCCTCTTCCCTTTCTCCTTTGGAAAACAAAAGTTTGTTTGATAATTTTTCTTCACATATTCATATACCCATATAACAAGGTCAAAATTTAAAATATTTCCATCCACTCAAAAAGTTTTCCTGTGTCCCTTCTCAGTCAATGCCCACTCTCACCCCCACCTGAGAGAACCACTATTTTTCTGTCAATTTATATCAGTTTTTTGTGTTCTTGGACTGCATATAAATGGAATCATACACATGTTACTCTTCTACACCTTACTTCTCTCATTTAACATAGTCTTTTGAGATTCTTTCATATTGTGTATATTAGTAGTTCACTTTTTCCCCCTTGTTGCTTCGTACTCTTCTGTATGAATGCACCACAATTATTTTTATCCATTTTCCTGTTGATGAAGAATGTTTTCAGCTTTTGGGTATTGTGAATAAAATTGCTATGAAAAACCTATTTACAAGCCTTTTGTGGATATTCAGTTTTATATGTCTTGGGTAATTAGCTTGGAGTAGAATTGCTTGAGAAAGCTTATGCTTACACTTTTTTTTTTGAAATCACTAGTTTTCCAAAATAGTTCTATCAGTTTAAACTCGTAGCATGAAAATCCTGTTGCCCCACATTCTCACCTAGGCTTACAGTTGTCAGTCTTTCACCTTAGCTTATTCTAGTGGTCATACATTAGTTTCTGTCTGTGATTTTCATTTGTATTTCCCCGATGATTAATTATTTTAAGCATCTTTGCGTGGACCTTTGGGTCATTGGATGTCTTCATTTGTGAAATGCCTTCTTGAGTCTCTTGTTTACTTTTTTTAATGGGACAGTTTGGTTTTTCTTCTTGATTTCTCAGAGTTCTTTGCATATTCCAGGTACAAGTTATGTCAGATATGAAGATAGTGAATATTTTCTCCCAGTTTCCCCTTAATTCTCTGAATCATGTCTTGTCAATGAGTAAAAGTGTTTTATTTTGACTGAGTCATAATTTCAGCTTTCACATTCACATATCTACGTATTATTTTTTGCATATGGTGAGAGATAAGGGTCAAAGTGTCATCCTATAGGTGTTACAGGCCCTTGCCTCTAGCAGGACTCTGGACCGCAAGCTCTGGATGCCTGTGCCTCTCTCTCTGCCCTCCAGCCAGGCTCTAGTTTCTCCACCTGCTGTCACTGCACACCCAGCACTTGGGATGGGAAGAATTGGTGGACATGGAGAGTTCGCTCTGCGCTGAAAGCCCTAACAGATCCCAGGCTCTCTGGCCAACCGAAAGACTTTTTGAGCTCCACTGGTTTCTCCTTATCCCTATAAAGTCTGCCTACAAGGATGGATTCTCCATACACTTATGTCAAGATTCAGCAGATACCTCAAAGGCAAAAAGCAATCTGTAATCTCCTCTCTTCTGAGGAGATCCCATCCTTTGCTGGTACTTTGTTCCCTTAGACTTCTTTGCTCTCCCAAATTCTGGAGTCCTTTAAAAATGTACATTTTATTTGGCATATCCACTTTTCAAAAAAGTTATTACAGGGAGTGTGATGAGCCACTACAACTGTCTCTGTCAGAACCGAAGCTAGAAACAGAGTTCCATGAATTTCAACAACTATTGTCCTGTTGTTGATTCTCAGTTGTTTATTTTGAGCCAGGATTATGCTAATGAATCCCAGACTTTTATCTCTAGTTATGCTAATATTCTATTACCCTCTGACATTTGCAAAGAGTAATACACCAGCTCCTATCTGGAATTTCCTGTCTTGGTGAATACCATCCCCACCCACCCAGCCACTCAAACCCCAAACTTGTTGATTTTTCCTTCTCTTTCTCTATCCTAGCAATGGGTTACGATAATCATTTCACTGGTGTCTTCTTACAAATCCATTCTCTGATTCCCCTACCTCTGCTGTACTCAAGGCCTTCAGAATCACTGGCCCGAACTATTATAACAGCTTCCTGACTGAACTCTGGTGCCTCTCTCTGCCTCTCTCTCTATTTCTTTTCTAGAAACACACCACATACACAGACACACACACGCACACGCACAATTTTACTTACTACTTTAAGAATGATCTTTTAAAATAAATATCATTTCAAAGAGTCAAACATGGTTGAATAACTCCAAGACTTGGGCTCAGTTACAAGGATCTTTGAATTCTAAACTTATACTTTCTTCCATGGGAATTAAGAGCGCTATCAGGAATAGAGTAGAAATTCTTTAGACCACAAAATCCTTTATAACCTAGCCCAAACCTACCTTTCTAGTCACACATCTAGTCCTCCCACTTAGATGCTTGTGGACCAACTGATGTGCAGATTCTGGGCACCATTCATATGGAATTTTATATAAATGGCATCCTGTAAAATGCAATGTCACTCACTGGAGTTTTTGCAGTGAAATAGCTTGGTTATACTGTAGCATCTCTAGATTGTTTTCTGTTCCCCTCTAAATAAATTACATTTACACCTTTGTATTCCTTCTCATGTTCCCAGGAGACCCCTTCCATAGGTGGCAAAATTCCTCTTCTTACTCCAAGACCCAGCTCAGATGGCTCCTGGCCACCTTAGGTTTTTCTAAAAGCCCCCACATCCTACACAGAGGAATAAATTATTCCATTGTGTTATAGTTGTTTGCTTCTCTCTTGCTCTCTCTTTCTAAGCAGTCAGATTTGAGGAGAAGCTTATGCGGTTATATATCCTCATCTACTAGGCTGGGTAATCTTTGCTCTTTTGAGTTAGAAATAATTTAGATGTCTGGGTGTGGCTGTTGTTGAGAGCTTTGAATATCAGTTTGTGGAAGTTGTGTTTATTCTGCCGACAATGGAGAGGCGTTAGGATTGGAGCTGGGTGAGTGGTAGGTAATAAAATGAGCTCTCCTGTGCTTAACAAAAGAAGTCAGCATCAAACAAAGGAACAATTCAGGTATCCGTGGAGGCAGGAAGGGCAGCTGGGTTGCCTGCCCAGCCCACATGCGTCAGTAATAATTTCCTCACACATTACAAACAGTCATGTTGTTGTTGTTATTCAGTCATTAAGTCATGTCCAGCTCTCTGCAACCCCATGGACTTTAGCCCACCAGGCTCCACTGTCCATGGGGTTCTCTCGGCAAGAATACAGAGTGGGTTGCCATTTCCTTCTCCACAAGCAGTCACGTGAAGGCGTTATTTTTGCAGAAGAGAACAATTAGCCAATTTCTGAATTGTCCCCCTTAGCTTTCAATCTGAATGTCCCATTTAATGGTCCAAGCGTCGATTTGTTGCAATCTCCCTGGAAACATATTCATGTGTATTTCTTGATGGCTTTGGCTAGGCTGTCTCTAGGTATAAGGAGCAGTTTCTTCATTTATGATATGACTGCATATTCTGCTTTCTGCTGGGATATGTGGGGAGACAACCAGTCAGCTCAAGGGCAGGTGTAGGTCCAGTCTCTTCTGCATTCCCTTGTTTGACTGTTTTCCTAACTGGATCTCACTGACTCCTCTAAGCAAGCCTAGAGCCCTTCCTTGCTGGACATACAACATTTTATTTCAGGACAGAATCAAATCATTTTTGCAGTTCCTCCGTTTCTCTCTCCTTTCTTTATTTGCTTTCTTTGTTTCTCACTTGATCTTGATTTTCTATTTCATTAACCTCATTGTATATTTCTGTTGCTGAAAGCCATGTCAAATATACTGTACAAAAGGCAGGCTATAAATAAAACCAAGAAAAAAATGAAACAATAGCATGCTTTTGAAAAAAGCAATACACTTGTATTACAGAAATTTTATGACATGTAGACAGGCAAAAAGAAAAAAACTATTTAGAGAATAGCAGTATTAACATTTTGGTATATACCTGTAGACAAAGAATGCTGCCCACCACCAAGCCATCAGCCAGTGCCCCACCCCCTGTAGCAAACAGGGCACTTTGAAGGGAATTCAGGATGGAGAAAATAGGATATTAGCCCTAGAGAGTTAAAATGTGTATTAAAGGAATAATTTCAATGAGCCCAAACTCTTGCACCTTTCCACATATAGGAAAGCACTGACATTAACTGGAAATGTCTGTTTTGTGATTAGCAGTAATCTTTTGATGTTCTACTACATATTTTTTTCAGCACACATTCCTAGGTATCCTGGCTCCTTCCTTACCTCTTTGGAACCATTCCTCAGAACTATCTAAGAGGCACTCTCCCAGGCTACAGTCCTCAATAATATCTCCAAATAAAACATAATGCACAATTTTAGGCTGTGAGTTTTTTTCAGTTGTCTTGCCCTTACAGATTTTTACATAAAATTTCTACACTATAGTTTTCCATATCTATATTTGTGGGCTTCCCTGGTGGCTCATATGGTAAAGGATCTACCTGCAATGCAGGAAACCTGAGTTTGATCCTTAGGTTGGAAAGATCTCTTGGAGAAGGGAATGGCAACCCACTTCAGTATTCTTGCCTAAAGAATTCCATGGGCAGAAGAGGCTGCTTCCTCAGTCCTATATACACATATATATCTATATCTTTAGGTTTCAGTATAGATACAGATATATACAGAAACATTGATCAAATATGTATTTTTATAACAATAAAATGCTTATTTCATAACCTGCCTTTTTATCGATTTATTTCTCCATGTCAATCTATATCCATCTAGTTTCCAGATAAGTGTAGTTAAATGAAATTGGAACTTAGAGTTTATTTTTCTCTCTGTCTAATTAAATAAAAGCAGCAAAAGCAAAAACAAAAAATAAAACCAATGCAACCAAATAAATAAACACAACCTCATTATAACCTAATATTCTTTTTAAAAAAATTTTTTTTTTTATTTTTTGACCTCACTGCATGGCATGTGGGATCTTAGTTTCCTAACCAGGGGTTGACCAATGCCTTCTGCATTCGAAGTGTAAAGTCTCAACCACTAGATCACCAGGGAAGTCCCTAGCCTTCTGATCAGGAAGACAAATACTTCTTTTTCCAACCCTCAGAAGCAGGTCATGAAAAAAAGAATATTAATCAACAAAGCCCTGAGAGTTTTTGCAAATATTTTCTAATATGAAAGGAAAAAAGAATAAGAGTTAAGCAGGAAGCTCAGGATCTTTTCTATCTAGGGAAGTAAGAACATCTGCTAGGAAGAGATGAGTGAAAAGAGAAAGTAAACAACAGGAACTGACAATCTCATATGACATATAGTTTCTAGGGAGTCATACTGAATTAAGCAAATAATCCAACGTTGAAGTGCAGAACTAATACTTCCCATTTTATTAAGTGGAGCCCTTTTACAGGACATTTCAGCTCACTTGAGTTGAGAGTGAGTTGACAGGAGTTGAGTTGAGAGGTCAGAGCCAAGTTTTCCAGTGAAGATTGCATACAGTGCAAGCTGATCCCTTCCTCTATCTTCAGGTGAATCAAATTTCATACTTAGTTGATTTGGAGCAGAAGGAAACAGATGTCAAGTGGGAAGGAGTCAAGGATAATTCATTTATCTTCCGTTATAGGACAGAACTTCCGTCTTATGCATGCACTTAGGCCTTTGTACTAATAGTATTAAGAGAAATAACAATAAGTGAAAGGAACATGGAACGCAGCTGACAGCTGAAGATTCCATTCTGGGAAAAAAAACCCTAAGAAACAGAAGAAAATTGTATGCAAATATTTCATTCTATACAACAATTAGATGAGAATTTGAATGCAATATTTAGAAGAGCTCTGAAATTAGATGATAAAATATCTAAATGAGATGGATATGGAGCTGCAAAACTAAGGGGTGATAATAAATAAACCACTATTACTATAGAAGTTATTACTTAGAATAATTTAGAAACAGGAAGGAATGGAATAATTGCGGTTGGAAATGTAACTATGGAAATTTAGGAGAAGCTAGAGGTAATTTCAACAAATTTAAATGATTTAGGAACAAGCTAAAGGAATTAGAGAAAGAGAAGATAACAGCTATAGAAGGGAGATAAGAATAATCAAACATTGATAAAGATGAAGCAGAAAATCCATCAAATAGAATATAACATTTATTAAATTTCATAAAAGAAAAACGTCCCTGCAAAGAATACTTGAGTTTGATACAGAAGATAATCTGTGCTGTAGAAAATCATTGGTCCAGATGGTAGACTCTGAATTATATCCTTTTAAACTTATTGAAGAAGGGAAAAACAGTATTCTTTAGGTCACCATGAATAAAAAGTCTTTTGAACAAGAATCAGGTTATCTTTAGACTTTCCATAGCAATATTCAATGCAGCAATGCCTACAATTAATATGAGGGAAAGTATGAAAAAAAAAAAAACACTTAGCAATTAACAAACATTAAAGAATGAGGGAATAAGCACATATGAACCATTCTTGAAGCAAATAAATCAACAGTTACTTTGTAATAAAATTCAGTGATCAAGAGATGAATGGAGAGGCCATAGGGAGAAAAACAACAACAAAAGGTTAATGGAACAATTTATACAAGAACACAGTGAAATAATGTCTACAAATTTCTCAGGTGAAGAAAGTGTGACTCAAAGATTTTATAGTCACATTGATTTTATAGCAGAAAAGTGAGGACTCCTCTCCACAGCCCCCAACATACACATGTGAGAGTTGAATTTAGTGATTAGACTCAGAAGTCTTGCAAAACAGAGAGTTGAAGTGCTCTGGTGATGAGCAGATGCTCTGCGGAACTTTTACCTTGGATTATTGCTGCCTTTGTGCCATCTCATATTCTGACCTCAGTATCTCCGCCACTTTGACTTCTATCTCCTTGGTCTGCCACTAGAAAGAGTGAGATAGGCCTGGGACCTGGAACCCTTTGCTGTAGTGCTGCAGTGCTTGCACCTGGATACCCCCTCCTCGAGCAACAAAATGCATTAAAAAAAAAAATGTATAGGACTGAAAATAACTACATGCTTGTGCAGTTGGATTAAATTCTGGACCCCACAAATCCAGAGAGACCAAAATATCCAACTGACAGTTTGGAGGAGCCTGGAGCAAAAACAGAGTGTCAGGAGCAAAAGCAGGGTACTGCACACACCCCCTGCACTCAACATCACCAAGGGGGTGGGCAGACCATCTAGGCCACCCCTACCCTCACCCCACTTAAGAAACAAGCTTGCCCCACCATCAGGGAGCGGGCAAACAAGGGAAATGGGTGTTTGTTCTCACTACCCGCCTGCTGCAGCTGGGGTCCTAGTAAGCCTTGCCTGAATTTCTTGTCTGGCCTCTAGCTAATTTCTATTCATTGGGGAAGGCCAAGAACCCTGTCAGTAACAAGAGCATGATACTTAATGCAGGGATTCTGAGTTTATATTCATAAATGCTGCTGCTGCTTGAGCTAAAGTGTTACTTTCTCATAATGTCCTTGCTATTTTTGAATCAAGGTGATGTTTACCTTATGAGTTAGTATGTATTTTTTTCAATAGTTTGGATAAGATTGGAATTAATTTTCTTTAGTTGTTACGTAATAAGTGTTTTTAGTTGTGAATCTCTATATTACTAGCCTAATAGTAAGAAAGGATAGTTTGATGATGTCAGTTGTTTGAAATTTACTGATATATCATATGGCCTAGTACAAATACCATTCCCCAATACAAATATCAATGTCATTCTTACAAATGCTTAATGTTTGCTTCATATGTTTTATTTTATTATTGGGTCCAGAATTATATATGTGCTATTAGGTCAAAATTGTTTATTATGCTGTTCAAATTGTTTATACTCTTATTTATTTTTTGTCGACTTGAAATCATACAGTCACTTCCAATCATGTCCTCTTTCTTTATATGCTGTTTTTGTCATTTATTTTCATTGTAATTTTGTTTTATTTTCTTGCCATAGATATTGTTCTTTGATAGTTACTTATTTGGTTTTCATAATACAGCCCATAGTCCAAAAAGTCAAAATACTGAGATAGGTATGCTAAAATCTCCCACTATGATTATGAAACATTCATCTATCTTTTAGCAGTTCTGTCAAATTTTGCTTTATTTTTTTGAGGCTACATTATTAGAGAAATACTATATTAATTACATCAGTCATATCAAATGCTATGTAATTAAAACTTTGCTTTTAGAAAGTCTTTATATTTTAAAATGGATTTTTAAAGTTTGACAGACTTTGTGTATGAATGAGCAATCTATTTACATATATTATTATTTGTGTATTTAGATTTATCTCTGCCATCGTGTGTTGTGTGTTCTATCTGTTGTGATTTTTCTCGTTGTGGGTTTTCCTCTCTCTCTTTTTTTGAAAGATTAAATATTTTTTCTTTATTCATTGTTTGGTCCACAGATTTAGAAGTCATACGCTACTACTTCTCTTCTGTTAGTCATTAACCTAGGATTGTAACATTAGTGCTTAACTTACTACCTTCTAGGGCTTCCCTGATTGCTCAGTGGGTGAAGAATCTGTCTGCAATACAGGAGACACAGGAGACATGGGTTCCATCCCTGGGTTGGGAAGGTCCCCTGGAGGAGGAAATGGCACCCAACTCCAGTATTCTTGCCTGGAGAATTCCACGGCCAGAGGAGCCTGGTGGGCTGCAGTCCATGGAGCCACAGGGGCCGCAAACAGTCGAACGTGACTGAGCATCTGGCGCATCTCCATCCTAAAGTTATACAGGATGCTCGGTTAACATCTCAAACAATAAACGCCAGTTCCAACCACGTGCTCTTCCTTTATATGCTGTTTTTGTCAGTGATTTTCACTGTAATTTTGTTTTATTTTCTTGCCATGTTGTTCTTTGATATTTATTTGGTTTTTATAATACAGCCCATAGTTCAAAAAGTCAAAACACAACATTAAAGGGGAAGTTTAATAAAAATTCTTCCTTTGTTTCTGACTACAACCCACCTCCCTACCTCTCCAAAGAGAAGATTTTTATAATCTTCTAGTATTTCTTAATATTTGTACAAACAGCTATAAATATAAATTCTCATTTTTTGACTTTCATAATTGCCAGCATACTGTAGAATGCTTGTGTATTTTGATTTTTAAGTTTAACAGTGTACCTTAGAAATGATTCATATTAATACATGGTTGTTGTCATTTAGTCATTAAGTCATGTTCAACTCTTTGTGACTCTATGGACTGTAGCCTGCCAGGCCCCTCTGTCCATGGGATTTCCCAGGCAAGAATATTGGAGTCCTTCTCCAGGGACTATTCCTGACCCAAGAAGTGGACCTAGGTCTCCTACAGTACAGGCAGATTCTTTACCACTGAGCCACCTGAGAGGCCCATAAATACATAGAGATTGTCATTATTCATTTATATAGCTGCACAATATTCTACTGTCTGAGTGTATAGTAATATATTTAACAAGGTCTTTATCATTGGCAACTTGGGTTGTCTCCAATCCTTTCCTAATACAAACAACGAAGCAATAAATACTCTATATGTGAAAACTATCTTTTTATAGGAGGGCAATTAAATCTGGACTGAGGTTTGTGACATTGTACAGGAGACAGGGATCAAGACCATCCCCATGGAAAAGAAATGCAAAAAAGCAAAATGGCTGTCTGGAGAGGCCTTACAAATAGCTGTGAAAAGAAGAGAAACGAAAAGCAAAGGAGACAAGGAAAGATATAAGCATCTCAATGCAGAGTTCCAAAGAATAGCAAGACGAGATAAGAAAGCCTTCCTCAGCGATCAATGCAAAGAAATAGAGGATAACGACAGAATGGGAAAGACTAGAGATCTCTTCAAGAAAATTGGAGATACCAGGGGAACATTTCATGCAAAGATGGGCTCGATAAAGGACAGAAATGGTATGGACCTAACAGAAGCAGAAGATATTAAGAAGAGGTGGCAAGAACACACGGAAGAACTGTACAAAAAAGATCTTCACGACCCAGATAATCATGATGATGTGATCACTAATCTAGAGCCAGACATCCTGGAATGTGAAGTCAAGAATGATAACCCTGTATGTGAGACAGCAAAAGAGACACAAATGTATAGAACAGTCTTTTGGACTCTGTGGGAGAGGGAGAGGATGGGATGATTTGGGAGAATGGCATTGAAACATGTATAATATCATATAAGAAATGAATCGCCAGTCTAGGTTCAATGCAGTATACAGGATGCTTGGGGCTGGTGCACTGGGATGACCCAGAGGGATGGTGCAGGGAGGGAGGCAGGAGGGGGGTTCAGGATGGGGAACACGTGTACACCCGTGGCAGATTCATGTTGATGTATGGCAAAACCAATACAATATTATAAAGTAATTAGCCTCCAATTAAAATAAATAAATTTTAAAAAAAAGGCATCACTTAGATGCTTAGAAAGCATCACTATGAACAAAGCTAGTGGAGGTGATGGAATTCCAGTTGAGCTGTTTCAAATCCTGAAAGATGATGCTGTGAAAGTGCTGCACTCAATATGCCAGCAAATTTGGAAAACTCAGCAGGGGCCACAGGACTGGAAAAGGTCAGTTTTCATTCCAATCCCAAAGAAAGGCAATGCCAAAGAATGCTCAAACTACTGCACAATTGCACTCATCTCACACGTTAGTAAAGTAATGCTCAAAATTCTCCAAGCCAGGCTTCAGCAATGTGTGAACTGTGAACTTCTAAATGTTCAAGCTGGTTTTAGAAAAGGCAGAGGAACCAGAGATCAAATTGCCAACACCCACCGGATCATGGAAAAAGCAAGAGAGTTCCAGAAAAAACATCTATTTCTGCTTTATTGACTGTGCCACAGCCTTTGACTGTGTGGATCACAATAAACTGTGGAAAATTCTGAAAGAGATGGGAATACCAGACCACCTGACCTGCCTCTTGAGAAACCTATATGCAGGTCAGGAAGCAACAGTTAGAACTGGACATGGAACAACAGACTGGTTCCAAATAGGAAAAGGAGTACATCAAGGCTGTATATTGTCACCCTGCTTATTTAACTTCTATGCAGAGTACATCATGAGAAACGCTGGGCTGGAAGAAGCACAAGCTGGAATCAAGATTGCCGGGAGAAATATCAATAACCTCAGATATGCAGATGACACCACCCTTAAGGCAGAAAGTGAAGAGGAACTAAAGAGCCTCTTGCTGAAAGTGAAAGTGGAGAGTGAAAAGTTTGGCTTAAAGGCACAACATTCAGAAAACTAAGATCATGGCATCCGGTCCC
This sequence comes from Budorcas taxicolor, assembly GCF_023091745.1. NCBI lineage: Eukaryota > Metazoa > Chordata > Mammalia > Artiodactyla > Bovidae > Budorcas > Budorcas taxicolor. The sequence continues at coordinate 107,621,738 of NC_068911.1, forward strand.
ATCACTTCATAGGACATAGATGGGGAAACATGGAAACAGTGTCAGACTTTATTTTGGGGGCTCCAAAATCACTGCAGATGGAGATTGCAGCCACGAAACTAAAAGATGCTTACTCCTTGGAAGATAAGTTATGACCAATCTAGATAGCATATTTAAAAGCAGAGACATTACTTTGTCCACAAAGGTCCATCTAGTCAAGGCTATGGTTTTTCCAGTGGTCATATATGGATGTGAGAATTGGACTGTGAAGAAAGCTGAGCGCCAAAGAATTGATGCTTTTGAACTGTGGTGTTGGAGAAGACTCTTGAGAGTCCCTTGGACTGCAGGGAGATCCAACCAGTCCATTCTGAAGGAGATCAGCCCTGGGATTTCTTTGGAAGGAATGATGCTAAAGCTGAAACTCCAGTACTTTGGCCATCTCATGTGAAAAGTTGACTCCTTGGAAAAGACTCTGATGCTGACAGGGATTGGGGGCAGGAGGAGAAGGAGACGACAGAGGATGAGATGGCTGGATGGCATCACTGACTCAATGGGCGTGGGTCTGAGTGAATTCTGGGAGTTGGTGATGGACAGGGAGGCCTGGTGTGCTGCGATTCCTGGGGTCACGAAGAGTCGGACACGACTGAGCGACTGAAATGAACTGAACTGAACTGAATTAAATCTGTGAAACAAATTCTCAGAATTGTGATTGTCAGGTCACAGGATATATGTAGTTTTCATTGAACAGATCTTTCCAAATTGCCCTGCTGGACTTGGTTTGCTAATATTTTGGTTAAGAGTTTTTACATCTATGTTCATGAGTTAGATGGACTTGCTTTCTTGTCATGTTCTTGTTAGATTGGGGTATCAGGATTATATTTGTTTCAGAAAACAAATTTGGGATATCCCCTTATTTACTTTGGTAGAGTTTGTATAAGGTTGGTTTTATTTTTTATTTATTAATTATTCAGTAGAATTTGTCAGGAAAGCCATCTGAGCCTGGAGTTTTCCTTGTGGGGAGGTTTCAAATTACAGCTTCAAAATTTTAATTGAAATATATGGCTTGCCATTACCAGAAAGGAAACTCCCTATGGCCTTATTATCAAAAGAAATCTTCACAGGTTAAAAATTCAGGCTGATATTTCTCTCAGCACAGAGAATTGATTGAATATAGTGGTCAAGGGCATAGTCTCAGAAACAAGGCTAACTTGATTTGAATTTTAACTCTGAAATTTACTAGCTGGATGAACCCGTTAAGAGTCCTGCTTGACATGGGGTGTCCCTGGTGGCTCACTTGTACAGAATCTGCCTGCCAGTGCAAGAGACGTGGATTTGATCCCTGACCCAGGAATATCCCAAATGCCACAGAGTAACTAAGCCCGCGTGGCACAACTATCGAGCCTGTGCTCTAGAGCCTGGGAGCCACAGCTACTGAAAGCCTCGGACCCAGAGCCCATCTCCGTAAGGAGAGTAGCCCCTGCTCACCGCAACTAGAGAAAAACCTCCACAGCAAGGAAGACCCAGCAAAGCTAAAACAATAAAAAACAGATTCCTGCTTCAGTTTTCTTATGTGTAAAATGAGAAGAGTATCAGTACCTACCTCCTTGTGAGTCTGAGGAGTGAATAAACGGGCTGTGAAGGCAAGAAAAGCCCTTAGAACATTGTTAGGTACAATAGGTACATTCTTAGGTACCATGGAAGTGCTGATTTCTATGATTCACGATATTACCCTACGATACCGCGGTTTTTCCATTGAGAGGAGACTTGGACTTTAGCTTTTGCTGCTTTGAAATTAACCTGTGTTTTCTTCCTGGCTACTTGTATGATCTGCTTTTTGTTTGTGGTATTTCCGTTTGATTATGATGCATCCCAAGGTATATTTTTCTGTATTAATCCCCCTGCTTTTTAAAATTTTCTGTTCTCTATTGGAGTATAGCCGATTAACAATGTGGCAGCTTCAAGTGCACAGCAAAGTGAATCAGCCATATCCTTTCTTCTTTTTAAATATGTGCATAACAGTAATACAACTTTTTGAAAACGTTGAGCTCTTATCTCCTCAAAGACTGCTTCTGTCTCATTCTTCTTCCTCTCTTTTTGGAGTTCTAACAATATATATGTTGTACCTTCCTGCTTTTAACTCCTTTTTGTGGGGGGATGTGTTATTCCATCTCTTTGTGTCTGCTTAATATTGGATAATCCCTCTATTTCTCACTTTGAGCTCACACTGTCTTTCTTCAGTTGTGACTAATCTGTTTTGTAGCCTATCATCAAAGTTTTAATTCCAATTATTAGTGTTTATTTTTTTTTAAATTTCTAGCAGTTCTGTTGGGTTCTTCTTGAAATCTGGGTATACTTCATATTTCTAGTTCCTTGTTCATTTTTCAAGTGTCCCCTCAGTTTCTCTAAGCATGATAAACGCAATTTTAAGTTATGTGTCTGATAATTCTAATATCTGAAATATCTCATGTTGCTTTAGCCCTCTTTCTTGTTTTGGCTTACTCTCAGACCTGGTGACTTGTGTTCATGTGTGTTTTATGACATTATATTCTACACTGCTCATTTTTCTTGGAACTTGATGCATAGGAATTCTCAGGACCTGGGATGAGTGGGCCCTTCAGAGAGGAACTGTGTTTATTTCTTCTCTGTATCTTAAGGCGGCATCACAGTCTGTCATGATTTGAAACTATTTTTGGTTTGAAGATTTTTAAAACATAAAGAAGTATGAATCTGGGGGTACAGATTTAAGCAAAATTTAAATTTAAGAAAATCTAAGTAAAATCAAATAAAATTAACTTTAACACTTTGAAAGTAACAGTATCTACCTGTCTGTTCAGGTGTGCGTCCGTGTGTCCCTGGATCTATTTGTCTAGGTTTCTTTGAGTATATGTGCTTAGAATTGTCTGAAATGACATCCATCTAACAGGAAGAAAGCTTATTCCTCACTGATGCAACTTGATGTTTTATTCTTTGGTCTCTGTTCTTTTTTGTATTGCTTAATTTTATGTTATTATGACCACATGTTCATTTCCTAAAACAGTGAAGTCATTTTACCTTGAAAACAAATGAATATGTAAATAATTTTCTATGTATGCATAGTCTATAAAACATTCCCCCTCAGTCTGACCAGGAGGCATCTTATCTGGTCTCTCCTTGTGTTTTGTTCTGTGACTGAATTCCTCTGGTCCTAAATCTCTTTTATGACATTGGATGAGAGTCCAGTCTCTGGTTTCTCATCCAGCATGTCCGGCTTCCCTAGTTGCTGCCAGACGTTGAGCCTGCCTGCTTGCTTTTCCAATCTGGCTGGTGGGGAGAGTCTTCCTGCCAAGGCCTGGTGTCCCAGCAGGTCACTCTTGTCAGATCTTGGTGCTGACTGCTGTCTTGGTATCGCATTGGGTGTCTCTGGTCCAGCCCTCAGGATGGTGTGCTCAATCCAGGTCCTCTGGACGTCTTCTGCTGGACCTGGGCTTCCTTTGGGGCAAAGCTACTTGCAGGTGCCAGCTGTTTATTCTTTAAATCTTTCCTTCCCTCACTCTTTCTCCATGGTGCCTCTTCTCGATTCCCAGTCCCCCTTCCCCTCATGATCCTATCCCACCCCCTTTTCTTTCCACACTCCATTCCCCTCCCCTTCCCTTCTACCCTCAGCCACCCTCCATCCTTTCATCCTTCTCCCCTCTTTTCTTTTTCTTTTTCCATTTCTCTTCCTCCTCATTTCTTGTCTATAAAATGCTTTGTTAGAAGGGCTAAATGGGATGATAAAATGTCAGTTTTTAGCATAGTGTTGATTACGTAGTTAATGCCTGTTCTATATGGGCACCGATACAATTGCTATCTATTTACTGAATCCTTCATTCAGGCAACAAACTTGAGTGAGCCTACCACACACCAGGCACAGGGTTAGGCATTCACAGTTACAGTGAGGATTCAGATATTTTGTCCTCAAGGAGCTCACAACCAAGTAGGGAGAAAAAACACACGAGAGGACAGATACTGTGCAGCTAGCTGGCCATTTCCGCTCCTGTCACCTTGTGCACAGAGGCTGGGGATTGTCAGCTCTGGGGCAGAATTCGAGAGAACTGTCACTGTTGCTGCTGAAGGATCTGCTCCCTGAGTGAGGAGGGGAAGGGCAATAGCAAAGATAGATTCTAACCTTAAATAAATGGATCTCTTTGGTCTTCTCAGAACTGTGTCAGCCTGCTTAGTCTCTAAGCTGGGACAGCTCTGAAGCAGAGGTTAACGAATCTGTGTTTGAGCCACTTTTATTATACAAGCAAGGCAGTAAATTGGAAATCAGAGGGAGCGATGACGCTTGCAAGAGGCAAACTCGGTCTCATAAGAACTGAGGTGTCCTTTAAAAAAGAATCACCATGCATTCTGCCATTTTCATTATGAGCCAGATTTGGGCCTCCTGCACCTCTTCTAACACACAAAATTTTGCCTTTGGAAAATAAGATGTCCTAAGCCATTCAAAGGACAATTTTCCACAAAGAGTCCAACTGCTTTTCAAACAATCGTGTGTGAAATGTGCTATTCCCAGCTGTCTAGGCCAGTCGGCCGTCACAGTAGCCCCCCTGCCAAACCGCTGTGCATGTTAGTTGTCCCAAGGTGGAGCGGTTTAAGCATGGCCCTGCAGTGAAGCCCAGGCAGGAAGCCCTGTGGCCAGGCTTAATGTTGTTTGTGCATGTCAGCCTTAGCGCCTCTTCTCCAGGTCCCCTTCCTGGGTGTGCTCCTGGATACGTACAGCTGCCCACTGCTTCTTCCAGGCTGGGTGGTGTGCCCTGGAACTTTGGGTACCAAATCTGCCAGCAAAATCAATCTGTCACCCATCTCCTTAGACTTCTGGAGGCTTCTAGCGCTGTTGTTGTTCAGTTGCCAAGTCACATCTGACTCTTTGTAATCGCATGGACTACAGCATGCCAGGCTTCCCTGTCCTTCACTATCTCCAGAGTTTGCTCAAATTCATGTCCACTGAGTCGGTCCTCTCATCCTCTGTTGCCCCCTTCTTTTGCCTTCAGTTTTTCCCAGGATCAGGAGCTTTTCCAATGAGTCAGCTCTTCACATCGTGGGGCCAAAGTATTGGAGCTTCAGCCTCAGCCTCAGTCCTTCCAATGGATATTCAGGGTTGATTTCCTCTAGGATTGACTGGTTGGCTCTCCTTGCAGTCCAAGGGACTCTCAAGAGTCTTCTCCAGCAACACAATGTGAAAGCATCAATTCCTCAGTGCTCAACCTTCTTTATGGTTCAACTCTTACGTACATATATGACTACTGGAAAAACTATAGCTCTGACTATATGGGCCTTTGTTAGCAAACTGATGTCTCTGATTTTTAACACATGTCTAGGTTTATCATAGCTTTCTTTCTAAGGAGCAAGTGTCTTAATTTCATGGCTGCAGTCACCGTCTGCAGAAAATTAAAATCTGTCACTGCAGGCCTGTGGGATTTGCTTTACCCATTGAATCACACCTATTGGGTGGCTGCTGTCTTTGTCTTTAAAAAGATGCTGTTTTTGTTCGTTTGTTTCATTTTTTGCTGTTAAATGTCTATCGCACAAGGTTCTGAGAAGGGAAGGGCCAGGCCAGGCCTGGAAGGAAGAGTGAGTGCCCCAGCCCTTGGTCAGTGTCATTTTCTAGGATTATATTAGAGAGGTCCCAGCCAGTAAGTCTCTTTTGAATAATACTTTTCCTATAAAAGTATCTTCTGAATAACATATTTCCTATATATTTTTTTCAGACTTCAAGAGAAATGAGTGCTTGGTTTAGGTAATTAGAAAAGTTCAGAATGGACAGAGTTAAAAAATATAAATCATCCATAATCTTACAGCCTAGTTATAATCACAACTACCGTTTGGTGTACATTGTACTTGTGGTCATAGATAGACAGACAGATAGATGGAGAATCCTTAACATCACTACGTTTAGCTATGTCCAGTCCATGGTGTTCCTTAACTTTCTAGAAGAGTGGTTCTCAAGATATCATTCCTGAACTAGCAGCATTTTGGGGAAACTTCTTAGAAATGCAAATTATGAGGCCCCATGTCAGACTTCACGGGAGTCCAAAGCTCTGGTAGTGGGTCCAGTAATTTGTAATTTAACCAGCCCTTCTGGTGATTCTAATGCACACTAAAGCCTGAGGACTTCTATGTCTGTAACTCACCTGATCCTCTGTGCCATTCTGACCCCTAATCCTCCATAACCACACAGGCTTGCTAGACAAGGTCTTCCACTTAGCTCATTGGAGTCAAAACTTAATCCACACTATTTATGTAGTCTCTTTAGGTTTACCTTCATCTTGGGACAATTGTTGAGTCTTTCAGATTCTCACCCAGCTCTTCTCCAAGTAGCATTTGGGAAATACAGGGCTTACGCTTTCGTGTCCCCATAGCCAGAGGGACCCCTGGCCCTGTGTTGGTGTCCCCTGTGTGCTGCCTGCTGATGACGAGAGACGACTGGCCGAGTCTCCTCTTGGACATTCTGCTGGCATTTGCCTCTCCTGTGTGGCTGCTGACATGTGTCCTATTCTTTCCCAGCTTGTCTGGGGGCCGGGAGCCTCCCTCTGCAACCTAGGTCCTTCCACGGCTCCTACAGGTGCTGCAGCCCCCTGAGTTTCTGTCGTTTCTTATTTACTCTTGATCAGCTTGATCCACCTGTCCACATCTAATTCGGATTCCACAGCCACGAGGATGCTTGCTCTACCCAGCTGTATCTCTCTGCTATGAGTTGTGCACATGGACTTGTCTTGCACCTTGGCCTTGCCCTCTTCAGGAGGAGACCTGGGGAAGATTCTGTCTGCCTTCAGTCCCCTGAGCTCAGCAGAGACAGCTTTCCCACTCTGTCTCCATTTTCCTTCTCTCTAATCCCTTATGCAAAGCTATTGGCTTCCCAGCTTTCAAGCCCATCTCAGGTGCAAAATTCTCTTTTGAATGTCAAAAGCTAAACAGTCATTCTTTCCCTTGGCATCTGTAATCATGCCTTGCCTCTAGGCAGATGGAAGTAGGAAGGCAAAATAGAAAAACACAACAATATGTTTCTAAATCTTACCGGCTTCTCCTAATCAAACATACACACCACTTCCATACAGTTTTAATTCTACTGCACATTCTTTTGGATAGGCCTTTTTTGTGTGTGACTTATCCATATGCCATGAACACTGTTTCCATGTCATTAAATACTTTTCTACAACATGACTTTTAATGACTCTGAGGAATTCAATTAAATGTGTGATGGGAAGGAAAATAAATTGCTATTTTAAAAGCCATTGGCAATTTGTCTTGGTTTCTCTAGAATGTGGTAGCAAAATTCATTTGAGGGATAATTTTTTTTTTTTAGCTGATACGAAAGAAACATTTCAATGGGTCTTTGATGATGCATAGTAAAGAATGAATTCCTTCAGTGGAGCCAAAGTTTGAAACAAGGAGGAAATAAGTGGCAGCTAAAAATGCCTCTTTAGTTGTTCTAATAGTTATTGATTTTTGGCTTCCTTTGGGGGCCTGGGGCCAGGGTTACAGGCTTTGGACACAGAAAAGTGAGAAGAACATGGATATAAGTAAGAGTGGACTTTTGAGGGTGGGGGTGGGGAGAGAGTGGTGCGGTAGGGGATGGACCAGGACAAAGAGGTGAGGTCAGCAAGGAGATCCTTGTATTGAAGCACCAAAGATGGATTTACGAATATTGATGTCTGATTTTGAGATTTAAGTTCAGTGTTTTTGGTCTTGAACTCTATGATCTCCCCAATCAAGATTCACAGTCACACACCCAAGTGATCCCTTGAGAAATGAAACAAGGGGGCTATTTCCATGTTTGCAGTAAAGTGGAGAGAGGGTAAGGATACCACCAAAAGATACTCGAAGTCAAGAGAGCATGAATCCAGGGGTGAGAGCCACCACCAATTACTATGGCTACTTCCTAGGACTTGTTAGAAACATTCAGGAGTCTCAGTGTCACAAAGAATAAAAAATCCAGTTGATTCATTTGAGAATTAAATAGCAGGGTGACTTCACAGGGTTGGAAAGCCTGGGACACTTTAACCATAAGTGTATATAACTTATTTAACCACTTCCTAATTTGGGACATTTTCCTCTCCATTTTCCACTATCATTCATAACACTGCTATAAGCAGCCTTATAGATAAATTTGGGGTAGATTATTGATTGCATCCTTAGAGAAAATGCTAGAAGTGGAATTGTGTGGGTGATGATATGCCCATTTCAAAGGCATGTTATGTAGAGCAATTTTGCTTTTGTCCTTGAACTCCCTAGAAGAACAGCCATCTGTAGGGTCATGTGTGTATCAGAACTGGCACCTTGCATGTAGTCTGTGAGCCGGACAGAGGAGTCTAGTGTTTGAAGGAACGTCTACATCCTAGGCTCAGACTCTGGCACCACACCATGGCCTGGGACACCAGAAGTGAGTCAGATGTCTGAGACTTTTCTGGTTGACAAATGTTGCATATAAACACATATATGTGGACTCTAGAAAAATGGTGCTGTGTGTGTGTATTAAATCATTTCAGTTGTGTCTGACTCTTTGTGACCCTATGGACTGTAGCCTGCCAGGCTCTTTTGTCCATGGATTTCTCCAGGCAAGAATACTGGAGTGGATTGCCATGCCCTCCTCCAGGGGATTTTTCCCGATCCAGGAACTGAACCCACATCTCTTATGTCTCCTGCATTGACAGGTGGGATCTCAACCAAGGGCACCACCTCGGAAACCTATTTCCAGGGCAGGAACAGAGACACAGATGTAGAGAACTGACTTGTACACACAGCAGGGGAGGGGAGGGTGGAAAGAACTGGGAGAGTAGCACTGACATATGTACTACCGTGTGGAAAATAGCTAGCCAGGGGGAACTTGCTATGAGCACAGGAACCTCAGCTCGTGCTCTGTGACACTCTAGACGGCTGGGATGGGGATAAGGGTGGGGTAGGGTGGGAGGGTGGAGAAGGCAATGGCACCCCACTCCAAGACTCTTGGCTGGCAAATCCATGGATGGAGGAGCCTGGTAGGCTGCAGTTCATGGGGTCGCTAAGAGTTGGACACAGCTGAGCGACTTCACTTTCATTTTTCACTTTCCACTTTCATGCATTGGAGAAGGAAATGGCAACCCACTCCAGTGTTCTTGCCTGGAGAATCCCAGGGACGGAGGAACCTCCTGGGCTGCCGTCTGTGGAGTCACACAGAGTCGGACACGACTGAAGCGACTTAGCAGCAGCAGCAGTAGCAGCAGGGTGGGAGGGAGGTCCAAGAGGGAGGGGATATATGTATACTCATAACCAATTCACTTCATCGTACAGCAGAAACAAACGCAATATTGTAAAGCAATTATACTCCAATTTAAAAATTTTTTAAAAAGGAAAAAGATAAAATGAGGATGATTCCATATGAGACTTATCAGTTTGATTTCATGGAAATTACACGTAGAAAGTGTGTGGAATTTTATGTACACTAAAAAAAATCATAGATATTAAAAGCACTGAATTCTCTGCCATTTTTTTATTTAATAGTGAAAGAAATGAAAATTTCAATGCTTTCATCTCTACAACTCCAGAAAGGAAAGAAAAATAAACCACATATAACCTGCTTGCTGTGGTGGCTGCGGTCAGCCATTAGCCCCAGTAATTAAATTCAAGGATATTTATGACCTACTTTTTGAATCACTGCAGCCCAAGCAGTGCTGTTTCTCATGTTCTCTTGCTGAGAACTCAATGTCCAAGCAGAGGCTGTGTGGTTTTCCATAAAGAGGTGGGTAGAATTTCTCTGGAAATTCTGGAAACCTTTCCAAGTGTGCAGCACAAGCTACGAGAATGATGGAGACAGGCTGTCATGCAAACCCATGCAAGTCTGCTCTCTCAGTCTTGCAGCCATGAGCCTGGGGGAAGTTCTTGCCTCCATATGTGCTCATCTCTCTGACACTCACTGACAAGAATTAGATCCCATCCAGCCAGAAGGATGGGCTCTGACTCTTTCTCAAACACCATTATTTCACTGAGAATTTGTTGTTCAGTCCCTCAGTTGTGCCCGACTCTTTGGACACAACACTCTTGATGGGGTGTGCAACCCCATCGACTGCAGCATGCCTGGCTTCCCTGCCCTTCACCATCTCCTGGAGCTTGTTCAAACTCATGTCCATTGAGTCAATGATGCCATCCAACCATCTCATCCTTTGTCATCCCCCTTATCCTCCTGCCTTCAATCTTTCCCAGCATCAGGGTCTTTTCCAATGAGACAGTTCTTCACATCAGGTGGCCAGAGTATTGGAGCTTCAGCTTTAGCTGAATATTCAGTGAATATTCATGATTGATTTCCTTTAGGATTGACTGGTTTGATCACCTTGCAGTCCAAGGGACTCTCAAGAGTCTTCTCCAACACCACAGTTTGAAAGTATCAGTTCTTTAGTGCTCAACCTCTTTATAGTCCAACTCTTACATCCATAACTGACTACTGGAAAAACCATAGATTTGTCTATGGGTTTTCATGGCTGGTCATTCACGGAGAATGGCCAGGCACATAAAAGGATGAAATTATGGCATTTGCAGCAACATGGATAGACCCAGAGATTATCATACTAAGTGAAGTAAGTCAGAAAGAGAGAGACTCATATCATATGATGTTACTTATACAGGGAATTAAAAATGATGCAAATGAACTTCTCTAGATGACAGAATAGACTCAGAGACATGGAAAAGAAACTTATGGTTCCCCAAGGGAAAGGAGAGGGTAGGGATAAGTTAGGAGCTTGGGATTAAAAGATTCACACTGCTGTATATAAAATAGATAATCAACAAGGTCCTACTGTATAGACAAGGAAATATATTCAGTATCAATAAACCATAATGGAACAGAAAGAAAAAAAAAAAGAATGGAGTCATGCCAGTATGGACAGTGGGTGGAAGAGGGAAAAGAAATATTTTCAACTGTGCTTGTGCCCCTTGACAACTGAGAGGTCAAATCCCAGCCACAGATGATAGTTCCTCGCGAGAGCATATGCAGTGCAAAGGGGTAGAAGAAGTCGTTGTTGAGTGTGTCTTTCTAGCTCCCTGATCTTGTTCTGGAGGCTTTTTAAAGAGATGATCTCATCAGGGCTGGGCCTGCGGGAGGTGAATGAAGGGCATTGTGCCAGTGCAGGGGTGGATCCTGTACTTAGAATTTGGAAATTTTGTTCTTTTTTTTTTTTTTGCATGAATATTGCTCTAAGAAATATTGCTGTGGTTGAATAGTGTCCCTTCAAATTCAGAACCTCAGAAGATGACCTTATTTGGAAATCCATAGAGTCTATGCAGATGTAATTAGTTACAATAAGATCATACGAGATTTGGGTGGATTCTAAGACCAATGGCTGGTGTCCTTATGAGAAGGCTACCATGTCTATGTGAGATTCAGAGACACAAAGGGAAGACATCCATGTGAAGGCAGAGGGACGCCCAAGACCACCTGCAACCAGCAGAAGCTAGGAAGAGGCAAGGGAGAATTCAGGGGAGCATGTATCTGCTGACACCTTGCCTTCTGTCTTCTAGTGCCCAGAACTGAGACAGAATAAATTTCCATTATTTTGAGCCACTCAGTTGTAATACTTTGTTATGGCAGTGCTAGGAAACTAACACAATTGCATTAAAGTATTGATCTGACTACTGAGGTTTTGTGTGCCCCCTTAAATATTGATTCTAGTCTGTGAGTCTGTTTCTGTTCTGCTCTAAATAAATTCATTTGTGTCATTTTTTTAGATTCCACATATCAGTGGTGTATGATTGATACTAATGTAACTTTATTTGAACCTCTGGTTGGTGAGGTCAACATATCCAAGCTATAGATGTGCCTAGTGGCATTCATTCATTCATTTAACAAATACTAGGTACGAGCAGTGTCAGAAACTGTGCTGAGTGACAACGCTGAAACACAGAATCTCTGCAGTGAGAAGGGGATATAAGAGATGGACACAAGCACCACAGAAAGAGATGGCATAGAGTGGGGTCCACAGTCCCCCAGAGGTTTTCATCTGCAAGGATCCTTCCAGGCCTTTTGCAAAACACTCCCTGGACCTTGTCCTTCTTATCCACAGGACAAGAGATGGAGCTGTGGGAGAGCTTCCTGTGCCTTGTTCCCTCCCTCCTGCTTTCTGATAGGTGTGGTCCTCCTGGTGGTGTGCCAAAACCTCCTCTCTCTTGGCCAAGGTTGTGAGTGAGGAGGTCAAGCTCATAATGGTGTCAAAACAAACATCCAGAGCCAAGACACCCACGCCAGGGCTCAGAAAGCACATTGTCAACATAAAACTAGGAATACACATTTCTCTTGGTATGAGGGAGTATGGAGAGGGGACCTCAGTGGGGCTCGGGTTGAAAAGCCACTGAGCATGTGCCAACTGTAAGAGGATAAATCAGATTCCTGTTGGTTTCGAAAGCCAGTTGGACAGGATAGGCAAGAAAGAGACAGGCTGATGGTCCCAGGAGCCTGGGATTTGCAGGTGCTGCCATAGTGGAAGAAGAACATCAGGGGAAAGAGAGATGGGCAATGACTCTGGTACAGAATTTTCCCAGCTGGAGAAAACTCAGCCTTCTTGGAAACAGCTGTACAGAAAACCATTTGCCTTAGTGATGCAGGTTAAAAATAGTGGTAATTGCCAGCTGCCTGAGTGGCCAATTATTACCATTATTATAGCTGGACTGGAAATTAACCCATTGTGTATGGAACGCACAATACATCCACACTTGTTTCAGGCCAGCTGGTTTGTAAAACACTAGCGTTAGTGCGGTTGGTGCTTTCTTGGAAGAACTCAAAGCAGGGAAGGAGGGGGTGGGAGGGATGGTACCAGCTGTAGCCCTTGATTTTTCCAAGCTCTGCGGCAGTTCTTTTTTTTTTATATACTATTTTTTTATTGGAGTATAGTTGCCTTACAATGTTGTATTAGTGTCTGATGTACAAACAAAGTGAATCAATTGTACATATATCCCCCTTCTTTCTAGATTTCCTTCCCATTTAGGTCACTACAGAGCACTGAGTAGAGTTCCCTGTGCTATACAGTAGGTTCTCATTCATTATCTATTTTATACATAGTAGAGTATGTGGGTCAGTCCCAATCCCCCAATTCATCCCATCCCCTGCAAGTTGATCTCTACATCTGTATCTCTATTCCTGCTTTGCAAATAAGTTCATCTATACCATTTTTCCTGGAGAAGGCAATGGCACCCCACTCCAGTACTCTTGCCTGGAAAATCTCATGGACGGAGGAGCCTGGTAGGCCGCAGTCCATGGGGTTGCTAAGAGTCGGGCATGACTGACCAACTTCACTTTCGCTTTTCACTTTCATGCATTGGAGAAGGAAATGGCAACCCACTCCAGTGTTCTTGCCTGGAGAATCCCAGAGACAGAGGAGCCTAGTGGGCTGCTGTCTATGGCGTCACACAGAGTCGGACACGACTGAAGTGACTTAGCAGCAGCATACCATTTTTCTAGATTCCACATGTAAGCAATATTATATGATATTTACTTTTCTCTGTCTGACTTACTTCACTCCGTATGACAGTCTCTGGCTCTCTCCATGTCTCTGCAAATGGCACTATCCCAGTTTTTAGGGCTGAGTAATATTCCATTGTACATATGTACCACATCTTCTTTATCCATTCCTGTTTATGGACATTGATATTGCGTCCTTGTTCTAGCTATTGTAAATAGTGGTGCATATATGGTTCCAAACTAAGATTTTCCCTGATATATGCTCCAAAGTGGGATTGCTGCTTCATATGGTAGTTCTATCTTTTGTTGTTAAGGAGCCTCCATATTGTTCTCCATAGTGACTGTACCAATTGACATTCCCACCAACAGTGTAGGAGGGTTCCCTTTTCTGCACATCCTCTCTAGCACTTATTTTTTGTAGATTTTTTTGAAGATGGCTATTCTGCATCATTTCTAAAGTCTAAAGCTAGGAGAAGCTGTGCCAAGGTGCTGAGTGGCTTTGCCCTTCCTGGTGAAGCGGCATTCAGCCTCACTATTGTGATGTGTTTACCTGCTCTCTAGGGGTGATGGGGACATGGCTGATGGTGAGACCTGTGTGTTAAAGAGGGTGTGAAGAGGTCCAAGGTCTCTGAGAACTCCCAGCTGACTGAAATTCTGAGGCTCACTTAGAAGGCTTGTTCATTTTGGAAAATCAGATCTAATGGGAAGACACTGCCCTGAACAACATGGTGAGGGGAAAATAAGGGATTAAAATTAGGCCTGCAAGTGGCCCAGGATGCAAAACTTAAGGAGGCTCTCAGTCCCAGCTTCACACAAGTACACTGTTAGCACTTGCATGAACCTAAGAGTGAGAGCCTCCTTAAAGTTTGTGCTCTGGTCCCAGCACTGCTATCTGGTGCTTTTCTTAATCTGAAGAGAAACGTGAGCATGATGCCTGTGACGGGAGTGACCTAGAAAGGAGCTCAGGAAAATGGGAGCTTTTGTGGCAACAGTTGGTTGCCGTCTTCAAAGTTCATTTCTCTTTCCTTCTTAGGAATAGGAGCCCGATTTTATTTAAGGGGATGAGCAATGAACCTAGTTTAATAAAAGCACATAAAAGATTTCCCTGGTGCCCTTGTACCTTACAGCTTGGTCATGAAACTGACTTGTCCTCCCTGAAAGAGAAGCATAAACGCATGTCATGTGGGCAGCAGTCTGCTTAGAAGGAGCTGATTAAACCAGACAAGGCTCTTTCTTTCCTTTTTGCCATTTCAACTTTTCTCTTCCTTCTAGCCTAAAAGTCAGAAGCTCCAAGAGCATTTTGAATCATCAGGTGACCTTGAGAATGGAAGCCTTGTACTAGGCAGACACAGTAGGATAAGAAATCTGGGTCCTTAATGCCAGTGTGGAGCTGTTAGTGATGCTGTTATTAAATCTCATATGAGACAGGTCTTTATAGATAAGGAAGCATGCTGCTGAGGGATAAAGTAACTGGCTTCACATCTTTTTCCTAAGAAAGGCCAAAGAGTACTTGAAACTCAGAACCATCTGATTACAAACCTATGTTCTTAGCTGCTACTGCCTCATCCTACTATGAGTCAAGGGTGATTGTGGTCAACCTTTGGGAAATAAGTTGTACAGGGGCCTGTTTGGGGCGGGACTAGAGGTCAGCCCCTTCCCTGATACAGCGGGAAGGTTTCTGCCAAAGTTCCCCTGAGTGGCGTGTGCTACCCGGACCTGAAGCCTGATTACTAGCTCTGCAGTCCCCCCACCCTACCTCCATAGGCCAGGCCTAAGGATCAGCTTCCCTGCTGGGACCTTTGAGCTCTCAGCTTCCAGAGCGCCAGCTTCACTGCACTGGTCGACCTGCCCAGCCAGGACGGAAACCCTCCGTAGGGCTTGTTTTTCCAACCCCCACATGCTCAGTCAGATTAGGTTTCCATGAAATATGTATGCTTTTTCCTATGGTTCTGGGAAGTCTATGCCTGCCAGGATCAGCTGGGTGGGCTGATAAGTCAGGCTGACGAGAGCTACTTTTTTATTTAGCTGTTTGTCCTCCACCAACAGTCAGACAGCAAAGAATCCATCTGCAATGCAGGGGACCCAGGTTTGATCCCTGGGTCGGGAAGATCCCTTGGAGGGGGGCATGGCTAACCTCTCCAGTATTCTTGCCTGGAGAATTCCAAGGACAGGGGAGCCTGGTGGGCTACAGTCCATGGGGTTCCAAAGAGTTGGATACAACCGAGTGGCAAACACTCTCACTTCATTAAGGGGCTGGAGTATCTTCATGTTTTGAGGGCAGCTTGGGATCAGAAAGGCTGCTCACCAACTGGTTCTGTGGTGGCAGGGCAGGTACAGTGGATTGTTCTCAGGCAAATCATTCAGTTGAGAGGCAGGGCAGGGCCTATCTGATGTGACATGAGGCCCCTGGTTCTATCCTGCTGCCCTCAAACTTCCCACTTGTCTCCAACCCCAGAAACTCTACCAATAGCAGAGATGCATATCTTTCATCTTGAAGCCTGTGAGATCTTCAGCGGGTTTCCCAACCCAGTTGAAAATTTGAATTGTGTTTAGGGTTAGGGTTGTGTTTATCTTAGGATTCAGCCTTGCCTAATCAAGTGGAAAGCTGATGGTGGGGTGCCATGAGAGGCCACTGGTGGGGGTTGGGGGTGGGTTGCTACTTGTATGAAAAATAAAAGAGTTTGTGGGGAAGGATCTTAGATTTAGAGAAGGGAAAGTTAAAGCCATACTTTGGTTCAAAGGGTAAGGAAGGGGATGAAGGTGAGGTGGCGCAAGCTCTTTTTCCATCAGAAGAAGCAGCCATGGTAAAGATTTGGTGCCAGCCACATGAACTATGTGTGTGTGTGAGTTGTACCATAAAGAAGGCTGAGCACCAAGAATCGATATCTTTGAACTGTGATGCTGGAGAAGACTCTTGAGAGTCCCTTGGACATCAAGGAGATCAAACCAGTCAATCCTAAAGGAAATCAGTCTTGAATACTCATTGGAAGGACTGATGCTGAAGCTGAAACTCCAATACTTTGGCCACCTGATATGAAGAGCTGACTCATTGAAAAAGACCTTGATGCTGGGAAAGACAGGTCAGGAGAAGAAGTGGGAGACAGAGAATGAGACGGTTGGATGGCATCAGTGACTCAGTAGACATGAGTTTGAGCAAACTCTGGGAGACAGTGAAGTTCAGGGCAGCCTGGCGTGCTGTAGTCTACGGAGTTGCAGAGTTGAACATGACTTAGCGATTGAACAATAACACTACGCATGAGCTGTGTCCCTGCCTTCTTTGTGGAAGCCTCATGCTGCTCTGTATCAGCCCCATTAGCTCCAAGTGATGCACTGACTGTGAAGCGTGGGCCATGGTGCTGGATATCCCTGAACTCTGTGTACCCTGGCGCAGCTTTAGTGGCATCAGAGGCAGTGTCAGTGCTGGGGGACAGCCACCCCAGCAGACATAAGCAGCACAGCTGCCACCTCTGTCGCTAGCCCTGGGGGGGGGTGCTTAATTTTAGGTGTCAACTTGTCTAGGCGATGGTGGGAGACTGGGAAAAAAGCAGGTTGCTTTTCTTAATGTGTGTGGGCCTTAGCCAATCAATTGAAGACCTGAACTGAACAAAAAGGCTGACCTACCCATAACTTGAGAGAGAATTCTGCTTCCTGCGCCTTTCAAACTGGGACGTCAGCTCTTCCTGGTTCCACGGATTCTGGATTTTGGACTCACTTGTCAGACTCCAGAATTGTGTGTGTCAACTCCTTATAATAACTCCTTTCATCTGTATCTATATCTATACCTAAAGCTAATCTCCTAATGATGCTTTGAAAAACTCTTAACTGTCCAGGAACATCACCACAGGGGCCCAAAATAAAGGTTTACCTTTAACCTCATCATACCTGTCATGGAGTAGCCAAACCACCTGGGGAAGCTGAGTGAACTGAGAAACACATGTGGACATTTCTAGAATTATCTGACTAAATCTTTAGAAAGAATGTTTTATTTCCTTGCAGTGAGTGAGAGCTTAGACGATGTCACCAAAGAGATACACTTGTGAGGCCTTGTGGTAGGCTGAATAATGGTCCCCTAAGGATGACCATAGGCTTCCCTGGTGGCTCAGATGGTAAAGAATCCACCTGTAATAAGGGAAACCTGGGTTCAGTCCCTGGGTTGGGAAGATCCCCTGGAGGAGGGCATGGCAACCCACTCCAGTATCCTT
This sequence comes from Budorcas taxicolor, assembly GCF_023091745.1. Classification (NCBI taxonomy): domain Eukaryota; kingdom Metazoa; phylum Chordata; class Mammalia; order Artiodactyla; family Bovidae; genus Budorcas; species Budorcas taxicolor. Next base: position 107,639,360 of record NC_068911.1, read on the forward strand.
GCCTGAAGGATCCCCATCAACAGAGGAACCTGGTGGGCTACAGTCCATGGGGTCACAAAGAGTCGGACACAGCTGAGCAACTGAGCACAGCACAGCTCAAGGATGACAATGACCTAATCCTCAGAACCTGTGGCTGTGTTACCTTTCATGGCAATAGGGACTTCGTGGTGAGTAAGCTAAAGGTTTTGAAATGGGGAGTTTGTCCTGGATGGTCCAGGCAGGCTCAGTGTAACTGGAATGGTCTTCGTTAAGAGGCAGAGAGGATCAGAGAAGAGGATGAGAGATGTGAAGCTGTTAGTAGCAGTTGCAGCGGTGTGCTTTACAGATGGAGGAAGAGGTCACGAGCCAAAGATGCTGCTGGTCTCCAGAAGATGGAAAAGGCAAGAGAGACGAATAGCTGGAAAACACATTACTGTCCCTGAGAAGGGTGGGGCATGAAGACATCAGTTGAGCAGAAGGCAAACCTGTCTCTACACAAGTAGGAAGGCAGACCCCGAGGACGGCTCCCCAAACTGCACAGACTAATGTACTGATAACACAGAGCAGCTGAACTGATCCTGGAACTAGCTTCCCCCCAACCGTCTTATTACATCACAAAAACATATGCACCCTTCTGGGTGAGGTCATTGTTTAGGAGGGTTTTCTGATGTGACAGCCAGATGTGTCTGAACAGACCCAAATCTTGGCTGAGTCTCCTGGGGGCATCTCAAAATATTGTGTGGGGGCTGGGCATTTTTCAGACACAAAGGTTTGCAACTTATTTCCCTTGTGCATAAGGCGGGTCCATCCCACGGGAGAGAAGGATGTGGAGACCCTCTTGCTGCCCCAGGATTTTGCTTTGTTTAATGGTAGCACAGTACTAGAGAAGGCAGTTTGCTTATCTAATCTGAAGGCTTTGATGTATGGTGCAGGTGACCTGAGATGGTTTCTACAGGGAAGGAATAGTGGAGGAAGAGAGGGCTGCTCAGCCAGCCCACAACAAGGAGGGGTGTAATTGTTGCTGGGGAGTGAGGCTGCGGTTCTGTTTTCTCTCTCTCTCTCTCCCATCTTGTAGTTTTTCTAAGTTTGGCTTGGCTGCCCAAATAATCTGATTTTCACATTCTGTCTTTGTGTTTGCTTTAACTATTTTTAGATCCTTAGTTGGCAGCTGCTCTTCCCTCAAATACTTGAAGATCTTCCAATTTCACAGTCAGATGAGGCAAAGTTGAGGTGGCTGGGAAGAAACCCCTTCCCACTGCCGCCTTCCTGAGTCACCAGGACGCGGGTGACCTGGACCCAGCAGGGCGTGCACTGGCCCGCAGTTGGCGTCCTCTGTGGGAAAGCTCCAAAGGAGGCTTTCTCACGCGACCAGAGAGCTCACGTCACCTCCTGTGAATGCAACTCATGGCAACATTTTGAGGGCAGCCCTAGAAGTCCTTCCCTGGGAGAACTCACGCTAGCTCTTCTAAGGTTCTGTTTGCCAGAATGGGCAAAAGTAGGATATCAGATGGCAGACTTCTATGGCAAATGCGTGGGTTTTAAACTCAGCTGAGATTGCAATACTACTTTCTGATCCCTCAGTCATTCCCTGGGTATTTCTTCTCTAAATCCTGACATTGCTTGGTGCCCACCTGGGTTCAAGTCCTGGCTTTGCCACTTTCCCCCACGTGACCATAACCTCTAAGCCTCAGTTTTCTCTTCTGTAAAATGGATGTGATGATAATAGTGTCTCCCTCCTGGAGTTGTGGGGAGGATTAAATGAGTCAATATATATAAAACGCTGATGACAGTGCCTGACACATAACACACTATGGAGGTGTTAGCTGTGTTCTCAGGCAACGGTGTTGCTGTGTTGCTGTCTCATGACTGAGGAAATAGAGGCCTCTACTACCAATGATCTCAGCTCTGTTCCATTACAAAAATTGATATTTCTAGTTCAAATCTTATATTCTGTGTATGTTAATTTTACAATTAGACAAACAACATCAACACTTGGCCTTGGATTGTTTTTAATTGATTGAGTACCCAATAAAACCTGAGTTATCTGAAAAAAATTTGGCATTACATGAATTTTTATCCTCTTCTTGTTGCTCTCAAAGGACAAACAACCCCTCCTCTTTGCCAGTACTAACCCTTCTGCCGGTGGGCTTGATCACTGCTCTTGTCTTTAAGTCTGGGTCTCCAGGGCTTTCCCATCTTGGGTTACTCCTTCTCTTCGTGGCTATTCTTCTTAATTTCAAAGGAAGTCCTGAGTAAAATACTTTCATAGTAGGATAAAATATAAATAAATTGAAAATATCAACCATAATCTCACTGAACTGGCCCCCTCTCCAACTTAAAGATTATGAGTGGTTCTTCCCACTCATATCAATTAGTCTTTTATGTGTCTATTTCATTACACCACCCCCTGCCTCCAAGGGTCTCCACTTTCCACAGAAGAATATTCATCTTCTTCAGGTTGCTCCTGGAGCTCTTTGTCATCCACCTTCCCATCCTCCTCTCCTTCCCAGGAGGCTTTTGTAAGCCCCCAACCTTTGTTCCAACTTGTTTCTCTACCTTGTAAAATTCTACTGGTGATTCAAGCTCCACAATGAATGTTGTCTGTTGGGGAAAGCCTTCCTTTTCTATCAGCAGTCAGCAGTGTGATCACATTGTGTTCAAACTTCTAATGAAGCCCTTATCACACATTACCACCTGTGCAGGTGCATATTTACACGATTCTTTAGATTCATGGCATTTGGCTGTTGTGTGATTCTCTCTCACTCAGCACTCCTGGAGATGGCTGAAATATCAGCAGGGAGTTCTTCCTCAAAGTTGCATGCATAGGCGTTTAGCTTACTTTTGGAAGTAGCATGCTACGAATAGCCCTAGATCTCCATTTGCAACTGGAGGAGGGCATTTTAGGGGCTTGTCTTGTGAGCACCCCTGTCAGGTGTATCTTTTGGTGGTTTCTTCAGGAGACGGGTAACTCATCTATGTCAAGTTTTCTGCTGTGCATTTGCCTTCCTGAGTTATTTAGAATCTGCTCCTTGCTGAACTTTGAGTCAGGGGTTCTCAATGGCAACCCACTCCAGTATTCTTGCCTGGAGAATCCCAGGGATGGAGGAGCCTGGTGGGCTGCCGTCTATGGGGTCGCACAGAGTCGGACATGACTGAAGCGACTTAGCAGCAGCAGCAGCAGCAGACTTCAGCAGATGTCAGAGTCACTTGGCAGTGGAGGTGAGGGCTGGTCAGAGGCAGGTGAAGAGGGGAAAGGAGAATAAGGATGTGTTAAAATGCAGATGGCAGTGGCCCCACCTCCAGGGTTTATGATTCCCAGAAGGTCCCAGATGGGGAACTCAAATGTGCATGTCAGCTAAGGCCCCAGGAGAGGCTGATGCTGCTGCTCTGGGGGCCATACCTGGAAAGCTTGTGTTCTGAAAAGAGGGACAGGCCAAGACCCTGCTTCCCTCCACGGTCACCGCCCTACATTTTCCTTCTGTCTCAATGACAACGGCCACAAGTTTTTCCTCTGCTTATTACCATCACTACTTGTGACTTCCGATCATTTTATATCCATTCCTTGCTTTTCCCTAGCCCTCTTTTCTTTCTCCAACATGCCTATTATGAACACCCAAAGGACAAAGATTATGCCAGTGAGGTTTTTGTATCCTCATTGTCCACAATGAGCAACACACACTAGGTACTTGAATAAACTTGAGAATAATTGAGGTGGATGTCTGGTCCTGGCCCTGCTATTGCACTTTGTTCTTTTGGCAGTGAGTTAAATACTCTCCCATCCATTTCTAATGTTGGTAAAATGAAGGGAATGAAGTTTGACAGTAGATATGCATTAGAGAATTGGGTACAAAAACAAGTCTGCCTAGGAAGGTGAATTAATAACCTGTTAATCAATCAGGTGGAGGCAGTGTCCACTGGTGATACTGGGAGTAGTCGTGCTGGACAGCTGAGAGCCCAGGTGGCCTGCAAAGCTGTTTCCTGGGTAGGCTGCTTCCAAGATTTGTTCCTTAATGTTCTCCACGGGAACACAAGCTACTGCACCATCCACGAGAAGAATTTTCCCCAAAGAATTTCAGTTTGGGAAAAGAAATAAGGAAATGTGAGCCTTTACACAGCTGCTCTGGCCTAACACTTCACAGGATAGTAATATAAAAGTTGACTTTAAAAAATAATAATGTCTACTTTTTTCTGACTTGAAAAATTAATTTACATTTTAGAAGTTTCAGGACACAAAATGTATCCTGAAGGACATAAGTTATCTACAACCTTCATACATAGAAATTACCTGCATTTACATACTGAATTATTTTCTTCCTTTCAGTGTCTTTTTTGACCTTGTGTGTGCATGCGTGCATGTATGTGTGTGTGTATGTGTGTGTTGGAGGGGCAGAATATTTTATGGGGTTTTAGGCACCCCACTCCAGTACTCTTGCCTGGAAAATCCGGAGGAGGAGGAGTCTGGTAGGCTCCAGTCCATGGAGTTGCTGAGAGTCGGGCACGACTGAGTGACTTCACTTTCACTTTTCACTTTCATGCATTGGAGAAGGAAATGGCAACCCATTCCAGTATTCTTGCCTGGAGAATCCCAGGGACAGAGGAGCCTGGTGGGCTGCCATCTATGGGGTTGCACAGAGTCGGACACGACTGAAGTGACAGCAGCAGCAGCAGCCTTTATATGTGTCCTACTTAAAAAAATTAACCTTGCATTGTAAACCTTTCTCTGTCATCCATCAATCTTCAAAAACATAATTTTTAGAGATTTCTTTGGCAATCTAGGGGGCATGTGTTTGATCCCTGGTCAAGGAGCTAGGATCCCACATGCCAAATGGTGTGACCAAAAAAATACCCAAAATTTTTCATCTTTATTTTTTTAATTATAAAAAATTATAGTAAGTAAACCCAAGGATTCACAATTTTATATAGTAGAAAAGAGAAATTTTCTCTTCTCTAAATTCATTCCCTAGAAGAAATCACTGCCAACAGCTTGAGACTTTTTATTCCAGGCATAGTCAGTAATTTAAAGTTTAAAGAAAATAAACAAATGGGTTTATATCATTCTGTCACTTGCTCTTAAAAAAGATTTAGCATTTTGTAGCCACTTCTTTTATACAAAAAAAGTGAAAACGTGATTTTTTTCGCTAGCTATTCCAAGATTCTATTATCGAACACTTTCATTGTTTGGCATTTTCAATATTCTAAAGAATGCTGAGAACACCCTAATATAGACGTCTTTGTCTGTGGGAGGTAGTGAGTGAGTGAAGGTCACTCAGTCATGTCCAACTCTGAGACCCCATGGACTACACAGTCCATGGAGTTCTCTAGGCCAGAATACTGGAGTGGATAGCCTTTCCCTTCTCGAGGGATATTCCCAACCCAGGGCTCGAACCTAGGTCTCCCACATTGCAGGTGGATTCTTTACCAGCTGAGTCACAAGGGAAGCCCCAAAATACTGAAGTGGGTAGCCTCTCCCTTCTCTAGTTGATCTTCCTGACCCAGGAATCAGACTGGGGTCTCCTGCATTGCAGGCAGATTCTTTACCAACTGAACTATGAGGGAAGCCCCCATGGGAGGTAGGACATTTTTAATGGCACTTGTTTGCTAAGCAAGTCAGTATCAAGGATTCAGTCTTCAAATAGGGCTCTTGATTTTGGTCTCACCTTTACTCCTGACCTCACCTCTCATTCCCACCAATGTCTCAAGGACTTTTGGGGTTGAGTGCTGTCTGCAGGGTGGATCACTGAACTCTGGGTCCCTTACTTGGTCCCTCAGGTCATGCTCAGGGTGGCATTTTCCCAGAGGAAGGAAATGTTTTGAAAAATTCAGAGCAGCATAAATGTCCTGGAGGGTAAGACAGTTCTTATCATTCATTCCTGTGAACACCCAGGGTCAGGGGGTCAGGGGTGAATCCTGCTTCCCCCTTCACCCCCTCAATTGGAAGACTTCTAGCTCCATCTCTGCTCCTGAAACCCACTAGAACAAACAGCTTTTGTATATGGTGCTGAAAACTCAGCTTCTCTGTACAGCAGTGCCAAATCAAATCTCAGAGACGGAGTCCTGGGTGAGGTAAAAGAGCTTTATCGCTTTGCCAGGCAAAGCGGGACACAGTGGGCTAATGCCTTCAAAACCATCAGTCCCCACTTTGGAAACATAAGTTTTATGGTAAATGAGGGCATGATCAGTTTCTGGACATTTCTTCTGATGGGTTAGCAGTGAGGTAAGTGGGAGTCAGCATCAACCTTCAAGTCCAACTGGTCTGGGTCTGCTTGCTTGTGGACAGGATACCATTAACTTCTCCCACCTAGAGGGGATTTCAGTATCTGTAAAATAGCTCAAAGATATTGTTGTATGTATTGATGGGGAAACCGGACCTTGCCCCAAGGCTGCTCTTGACTGTTTGTTTCTCCCAAGTCTTGCATCACCTCCCTTCCCTAATTAACAACCCTTTGAATCTGCCTATCGGAACTCAGGGAGGGTCATGGAGGATGAGAAAAGGCTGTTTCCTATAATCAAAAAAAAATGGGGAACACAGAAAGGCCTTTGTGCCCAGGAACCCCACAGGGTTCTGCATGGTATCAGATAGAAACTTCTGAAGTTATCAGGATGATTAAATGTGGAGGACAATGTTACTGGTCCTCCTGGAAAGTCAGATTCACTGCTTATGTGGGGTAGGGGTGGGACTTTGAGAGAAAGCTCTCAAGAAAATGGATAGCAGAGCTGAAGTCTTTTGAAAGGGAGTGCGTAGACCCCTCTTGGATGAAACCAGAAATACATGCAGTTTTACGTGACAGGAATATGTGCTTCTTGGTGAAAGACTGGAGAGGGTTCACAGGTCACTGGTAATGAGCAGGAAATCACCTCCTTCCCAGATGCACAGAGATAAGGGAAGAATCCTGAGTCCTTGAGGAATATAGCTGATGTGTGATTATTCCAGGCCTGGGACACAGTTTAAAGGTCTTGGCAGCCATTTCTCATTTCCTCCAGCATTATTGCTCTGGATTCATCCCTGTCATAATCCCCTCCCTGAGATGGTGCAATATGGGAAAGGATGAGCCTAGAAAGAAAAGAAGCCATAAAGGCACAAAGACTTCTCCTCCAGACCCAGGGTTGGGAGTTTTATGATGGATGGTTATTGTGCAGACTGAGGGCTCTTCAGAGTCTCACAGGGTGTGTACCTGGTGGTCACCTCTCTGATCCTTTGAGCTAGACCTACCAAGCAAGAACCTATGGGACCTTCTAGGGACAAGACCCACCCTCACCCCTTGACCACCACTCCCCACCCATGATCTGTCTGCTTCTTGTTTCATGAAAAACTTTAGCTTTCTAGGCCTTCCCTGAGTTTCAAAGAACATATTTAATCTGAGAGATGAGAAAATATAGAAACAAAGGAAAACAGTTAAGCAAGACAAAACAATAACAGTTTAGCCATTAGATAAAGTCAAGGACCTCTAGTGCTTCCTCGTTGGCTCTTGATGATATTCTGAGTCATATCCTTGAGTTGAAATCTCCACGAGCTGGAAGAAATCAACAGCATGCTGACTGCAAGCACATAGACCCCATACTAGCTGGAACCAGAAGGTTGATGATGCTGACTCCCGATTACCTTACCACCAACCAATCAGAAGAATGGCCAAGAGCTGATCACACATCCTGAAACTCTTTCCCTCACCCTGTCTTTAAAATATCTTTTCATAAACAGGGAAGTTTGGGCCTTTTGAGCATTAGTGGCCCACACTCCTTGCTTGGCCTTGCAGTAAATGCTGCACTTTCCTTCATCACAACCTGGTGTCAGAAGACTGGCTTTATTTCAGCAGGGTGAGTGGACTCAAGTTTGGTTTGGTAACATATGGGTCAGGACTCAATCAGAGAAGCAGAGTCACTGGGAATGAATATCTATACCAGGGACTTCCATGGTTGGACAGTGGACAAGAGTCTGTCTACTAATGCAGGGGAAACAGGTTTGATCCAAGGGAGGATTCCACGTGCTGAGAAGCAGCTAAACCCGTGCACCACAACTACTGAGCCTGTGCTCCTGAACCCATGAGCTGCAACTGCTGAAGTCCTTGTTCCTATAGCCTGTGCTCCACACCAAAAGTTCCCACAATTAGAAGCCTGCACACCACAACTAGAGAGTAGCCCCCACTTGCCACAATTAGAGAAAGCTGCATGTAGCTACCAAGATCCAGCATAGAGAAAAACAAAACAAATTAATAAAAAAGAATATCTATCCCAAATCCCTGCAACAAAGTATTTGTGTGTATTACATATAATATAATATAATGCTTTTATATTATATATTTGCACAGATAGTTCTCATTATTGGTAAGGTCAAATTCCTGCAACAAATCATAGATAGATAGATAGTTGCAGTTGACTAATAATATTATATGGGGGAGACTATTTATTGGTCTCTATTCATACTATTTATTGGTAAGGTCAAACTTCTGAAACACATTATATGCCTATATATGTGACTGTAAAGTAGAAGAGAACAAAGGACAAGCTGGAACCCACCGGATGAGTGGAGTCTCATGAGGATAAACTTAAGCCCATGTCAGTTCTCACTGCCTCTGAACTGGGTGGTATGAGCACCACCATAAGAAGCTGAGGCTCTTCATCAAGGTGTGAAACACACTCCTGGTCCAGGAACTGCACAAGCTGAAGGAGAGTTCAGGAGAAGGCAGAGCAGTTGCAGCCCTGACTTCTTCACACCAAAGAGATGAGCCAGCAGATAAATGAGCACACGCGTGAGCTTTTCAACACCTGCAGCTTCCATCCCTTCCATCTCCAACTCCAATCTCCCACAAGAATATCTCTTGTGGCCCATCCTAACCAGAGACACTGAGCCAAAAAAGGGAATCTAGCAAATGTAGGGTAGCTTAACCACACTGACACATCACACAGATACTGGAGTCTGCTTTCTGACCATTTGGCACTCATACACACTCCTGAAACCACACTTTTTAATCTCCAAATAAAGACAGTAGCAAAGTCATCCTTCCACCTACCATAATATGACTATTTAATGGCACCCCACTCCAGCACTCTTGCCTGGAAACTCCCATGGACGGAGGAGCCTGGTGGGCTGCAGTCCATGGGGTCACGAAGAGTCAGACACAACTGAGCTTTTGCTTTCATGCATTGGAGAAGGAAATGGCAACCCACTTCAGCGTTCTTGCCTGGAGAATCTCAGGGATGGGGGAGCCTGGTGGGCTGTCAGTCGAACATGACTGAAGCGACTTAGCAGCAGCAACAGCAGCAGTGTGCAAACAGAAACACTCCAGCCATTTCTCCAAAAAAGAATATAGAATCCTTTCTTTGGTCTTTGGGTAATGTTTCTTCTTCCCCTAGGAGATTCGCACACCTCTTTTATATCCTCTACTTTAAATATTGAGATTAAAATACCAGGAAGGTAGATAAGGCATTCTGTAGGTTCATAGATAGTAGTTTTGGCAGAAGACCTGCAGGGAGGAAAGGCAAATTTCTACCCAGAGTAAGTGACTACTCTTCCATAATATTCCATAAATATCCCATAAATATCCACTGGGAATATTTCCCTTTTCCACTGTCCTTCTGGCTCATCCAAGAGTGAGGCTATAATGAGGCAGCCACCCGCTTTCAGGTACAGAATGAACTGTGAACCATACCCAAAAGTTCTTCGTTCTTCTCCTCAACCAACTGTCATAGGGAATATCCTATGAGGCCATAGGTGGGGGTTAAAAGAGAGAAAGTGATTAGAAGATAGAGGAGCTGTGGTGGTGATGGTTTAGTCGCTAAGTCAGGTCTGATTCTTGTGACCCCAGACTGTAGCCTGCCAGGTTCCTCTGTCCATGGGGTTCTCCACGCAAGAATATTGGAGTGGGTTGCCATTTCCTTCTCCAGGGGATCTTCCCAACCCAGGAATCGAACCCAGGTCTCTGGCGTTGCAGGCAGATTCTTTACCGACTGAGCTATGAGGGAAGCCCTAGAGAAGCTGTAGGGATCTGATTTACTTCTTTGTGCAACTTGAATCTTAAAAACCTGCTTGACTCTGATCAAGCAGGGTACATCATATGTACCACTTCCATATGATAATGGAATGCTGTGGGTCAGACAACCCTCCCTCCCCCACCCCAGTTTACAATGTGTAGCTCAAGTCATATAATAATGTAGTGTCCTATGGTCAGGAGTGGAGATGCAATGGCAACCCACTTCAGTATTCTTGCCTGGCAAATCCCATGGATGGAGGAGCCTGGTAGGCTGCAGTCCATGGGGTTGCTAAGAGTCAGACATGACTGAGTGACTTCACTTTCACTTTTCATTTTCATGGCTTGGAGAAGGAAATGGCAACTCACTCCAGTGTTCTTGCCTGGAGAATCCCAGGGGTGGGGGTGCCTGGTGGGCTGCCATCTATGGGGTTGCACAGAGTCAGACACGACTGAAGCGACTTAGCAGCAGCAGCAGCAGCATGGTCAGGAGCATTTTGTCCCCATCAGTGCCCAGTAGAAAGCCCAAAGCTGTTGTTGTTTCTCAAAGGAAAGTAGTTATCTGCAGAGGATAGCATGACTTTGCTTCCACATCCTAAGAATCTACCCTGTGAATCACATACAAGTGCCTTCCAAAGCCTCCAGACATCATGCCTACCAGCCACTGCCACTTCAAGCGTGATTGGGCCTGTGGGTTCCGTGGTCCAAGTGTCAGAGCAGCTGGCATGGCAGACCTGCTTTAAAGTCTTCTCTTGTTCTGGGACCCACTCAAAACAGGAAGCTTTTTGAATCACTTGGTAAATGGGTATGTGTTGCTTCCAAAATCCAGAGAACCATTATGCAGGATGGGGCAGATATAGCAATTTGGCCTTCACATTGAAAGAGATATTGCAACATGCCTCAGACAATGAGATTTCATTAAGGTTTTTGTGTAATCTATTTCCCTTACCTTACTTAGATGTTACCTCAATATGCCTGAAGTTTGCTCACCAGGTTCAATTATTATAATATCATCAATGAAATGGACAGTATCTTATGAGATGGAAAGGTAGTCATGTCCCTATGGACTAGATTGTGGAACAGGATTGGAGAGTTTCTATAGCCCTAAAATAGAACAATGAAGGTGTATTACTGGCCTTGCCAGCTGAAAGTAAACTACTTCTGATGATCTTATTAATAGGTATAGAGAAGGAGGCATTTGATAGACCAATAGCAGCATACCAGGTGCCAGAGGATGTGTTGATCTGCTACAACAACAAAACCACATCTGGAAGAGCAGCTGCAACTAAATATACCACCTGATTAAGTTTAAGGTAATTCAAGTTCCATCTGTTTTCAACACAGGCAAACTATTATAGGCTAGTTGTATGGGATGTGGTAGTAATCACCATGCCTACATATTCAAGTCCTCAGTAGTGACAACAGTCCCCACAATCTCTCCTGAAATGTGGTACTGCCTTTGGTTTATGATTTTCCTGCATATAGAGAGTACTAATGGCTTCCCTTGGTCTTTTCTAGCACAATAGTCCTCATTCTACAGATTAGGGATTCTGCTATGTCTATTCCAACTATGCAGCCCAGATCTGGGCAAGTAACTGCAGGATGATTTCAAGAACCCACTGAGCCCCCTATGAAGTGTAACTGTACCAGAATTCCATCAATCATTTGATCAATAGAACCCCTGCTCTGACTGGTAGACCACGGTGACATTTTAGACTTTCTAGGAAATCATGTACATCCAGATTCAGTGTCCCAGAATCCCTGAAAAGTCTGAATGTGTCTCCTTCCCCAGTGCACAGCCTCCTTGGTAAACAGTCAGAGATCTTTGGAGAGAAGGATGGGAGTGGGTTAAACAAGATATATTTTTGATGCTGGAGAGGTGTGGAGAAAAGGAAACCCTCTTAACACTTTTGGTGGGAATGTATTGAATAAACCAGTGCAGCCACTATAGAGAACAGTATGGAGGTTCCTCAAGAAGATAAAAATAGAGTTACCATATGATCCTTTAATTCCACTCCTGGACATATATCCAAACAAAACCATAATTTGAAAAGATATATGCACACATATTTTCATAGCAGCAGTATTTACAATAACCAAGCCATGGAAGCAACCTCAGTGTCCATTGACAGATGAATGGATAAAGAAGATGTGGTATGTATATATATAATATTCATATTATGTTGTATATAATATGAATATTGAATGAATATGAATGAATATTATTCAACCATGAAAAGAATGAAATAATATCATTTGCAGCAACATGGATGGACCTAGAGATTATCAAATTAAGTGAATTAAGTCAGAAAGAGAAAAACAAATACCATATAATATCACTTGTATGTGGAATCTAAAATATGACACCAATGAACATATCTATAAACAGAAACAGACTCACAGTCATAGAGAATAGTCGTGTTTGTCAAGGAGGAGTGGGGGAGAGGGAATAATTGGGAGTTTGGGACTAGCAGACACAAACTGTTATGTATGGGATGGATGAACAACAAGGTCCTACTGTATAGCACAGGGAACTATATTCAATATCCTGTGATAAACTATAATGGAGAAGAATATGAAAAAGAATGTATATGTGGATACCTGAGTCACAGCAGAAATTATTACACAACACCATAAATCAACTATAATTCAATAAAAAAGAAACATTTTTGAGAGTGTGGCAGGCTTCTTCAAGGACCCACTGCATCTGGGCTGGTGAACTGGCTTAAGTTTGGAGATGGACTGAAACACTAAAACTTTCTAGTTTGGTAGCTTGAGTCAGAATTCTGTTCACTTAACTTCGAGCTTTGATGACTATTCAAATAAAATAAGGCCTTAATATACCGTCCAACTATTTTGGTCCTAGGGATAGCAGGATCAGTTATTCAGTGCTAAAGATCTCTGTGAGTCAGACTTTTGATTACTGCCTGGACTCTTCTGTGCCACTCCAGAGTCCAATCATTCTCATCATACTTAGGAATCACAGTTGAGTCACAAGTCACACTATAATATCTGACCTACAGAGAAGAGCAATCACAAAACTCTTCAGCAATGCTGGTGGAGGGTATCCTCTAATTAATTTATCACAGCCTTAGCGAAAAGTGTATCCTCTGGATCCCGCCCAGAGTGGATGAGGTGGTATTATACAATCTCTCCATCCTATCCATCCCAATCTCAGCAAGGAAGTTTGGGCATCTCATCTTCATTTACTATAGACCACTTTTGGATACAAATTTCACTCAATCAATCAGGCAAAATGTGAGAGCTATTCCAATTTCCTTGAGCTAAATCCTCAATTATGGATTCTTTACTCAGTGAGTCTGTATTAATTAGATCTTTCCAGAGAAACAGAACCAATCAGGTGTGTGTGTGTGTATGTGTGTGTGTGTGTGTGTGTGTATGTGTGTGTGTGTGTGTGCATGTGTGTGTGTGTGTATGTGTGTGTGTGTGTGATTTATTACAAGGAATTGGCTCACATGACCATACAGATTAATTCCAAGATCTGCAAGGTGAGATTTGTGAGGTGAGTCCTAAGTCTGTAGGGTGAGTTTGTAAACTGGAGACCCAGGAGAGTTGATGGGATGGTTCCAGTGAGAAAGTGGGCAGGCTTGAGATCCAAGAAGAGCTGATGTTTCAGTTCAAGCCAAAGGCATGAAAAAGTCAATGTCCTAGCTTGAAGGTCATCAAGCAGGAGAGCTCTTCCTTACTTGGGAAAGTTCAGCCTTTCTGTTCTATTCAGATCTTTGACTGTCCACCCACATGAGAGAGAGCAACCTGCTTTACTCAGTCTACTGATAAACGTTCATCTCACCCAAAAACAGCTTCGTAGAAATACCCAGTATAATATTTTACCAAACATCTGGGCACTCTGTGATCAAATTAACACAGAGAATTAAACAATTTAGAGTCCTTATCAATAAGTTTGGATTGATTCCAGTTTATAATTCTTCTATCTGAACTAAGGCAGGAAAGGAGAGGGAGTGAAGGAGAAAGCTAGGATAGAGAATCTATATGGTATATAATGATCTTACTGGTCACTATTTATGCCATGATGTACATTCTTTAGAATCCCCAAGAGATTCATAAGGCACACTTCCTAACTAGCAAGGCAGCTAGCTTTACCCTTATTAACTTATCTTCGTATTGTCAGCCTATTCTTAATTTTTGTGTTGAGGTGAATAGACAACAGAACTAGGAAAGGATGCTATTGTCACCTGGATTCTATTCCTGCTCCTTCTTTTTGGAAGGAAAAGTATCTAAATTCTAGTTTCTTTCTCTTTGAATGGGGTGTTGTTTTGTGGAAGTTGTGATGATTAGAGACATTGTAAAGACCTGAGTTCTGGCTTCCAAGGTGGCACAGTAGTAAAAAATCCACCTGCCAGTGCAGGAGATGGAAGAGACTCTGGTTTGATCCTTGGATTGGGAAGATCCCCTGACATAGGAAATGGCAACCCACTTGAGTATTTTTGCCTGGAAAATTCCACGGACAGGAGGAGCCTGCTGGACTATAGTCCATAGTGTTGCAAAGAGTTGATCATGACTGAGCATGCATACACTACTGTAAAGAGCTTGGCACAGAGTCAGCATGAAATAAAACACTTGGTATCAATTCTTATCATTAGGCCTAAGCATGCAAATAAATCCCATTCCCATCCTTTTTGCTTGAATACTTCTGGAGAGCTTTTTTGCCTTTAAATCTTGAACTTTGTGTAATCAGAAAATTATCCCTTTCATACCCCTATACAATTCCTTAAGAAAACTATCTGACGGACCTGACATCACAGAGATAATGAGAAGGTGCTCTTTTGGAGCATTAGAAACATACCAATGACTAGTTTATTTTGCACAAACCTCAGTGCAAATGCTGCTTGACCACATGGGGACTGGGGTGGGGGCAGAAACCAGGGTAGTGGAGTGTTTCAAAGCATATATTCTAGAGCCAGTTGGTGAGGGTTTGAATCGTGGCTAGGCATGGCTTATCAAATCTCTTTGTACTTTGGCTTCTTCAACTGTACAGTGGGGGCTACTGTGCCTACTCCCAAGGTTTGCTCTGATGATTAAAGGTGTTAACACATTAAAACCCTTAAAACAGCTGCTGGTACACTGACCTTGTGCTCAGTATGTATTGCTATTGAAAGCAGGTCTCTGCAGTGTACTGTGGCTATGTATTAATAATATATGATCTTCGGGGGAAGCAGGGTGAAGGGGTTCATGAGAATAATTTTCACTGTTTTTGTAACATCTTGTGTGTCTTAAATTCTTTCAGAATAAAATGGCATATAAATAAAAGGGAATCTCCTGACTCCAAAGCCTGTATCCATCCTTAGATGTCTCTTTCTTCATTATTAGGAAAAGGCATTTCTTAAATGTTCCTCTACAGTAACTGCTCTGGCCTAAAGGACTGCAAAATTAATCAAACAGTTCTTCAGGGTCCAACTATACATATAGAGAACAGTGTTAACTACTTATGGAGCAACTAATTAAACCTAGAAGGAACTGCAAGTAACTTCTAGTTGAGAAGCCCAGAATTTAAAAGCAATGACAGAAATATCACTCTGCCCAGTTTAACTATGAGTGGGAGACATTGGCCAAAAGTCTTTAGTAGCCTGAGTTCAGGATGTGTGTGCATATACACAACACACACTTGCCTTAGGAACCTCAGAGGTCATCTACTTGTCATGTGTATATGGCTCAGGTGTCCAATAAAACCCCGTGTAAGAATGGAGAACATATGGTATAATCTTGTGCATCACATAAAGGGAAAGAAACAGGAGGAAAACACCCAGGAATATAATTTTTAAGACATTAAAAAGAACGATAGAAGTTGCAGGACATAAAACCAACACACAGAAATCCCTTGCATTCCTATATACTAATAATGAGAAAGTAGAAAAAAAAATTAAGGAAAAAATTCCATTCACCATTGCAATGAAAAGAATAAAATACTTAGGAACATATCTACCTAAAGAAAGTAAAGACCTATATATAGAAAACTATAAAGCACTGGGGAAAGAAATCAAAGAGGAAACGAATAGATGGAGAAATATACCATGTTCATGGATTGGAAGAATCAATATAGTGAAAATGAGTATCCTACCCAAAGCAATCTACAGATTCAATGCAATCTCTATCAAGCTACCAGCGGTATTTTTCACAGAGCTAAAACAAATAATTTCAGAATTTGTATGGAAATACAAAAAACCTCGAATAGCCAAAGCAATCTTGAGAAAGAAGAATGGAACTGGAAGAATCAACTTGCCTGACTTCAGGCTATACTACAAAGTCAGTCATCAAGACAGTTTGGTACTGGCACAAAGACAGAAATATAGATCAATGGAACAAAATAGGAAGCCCAGAGATAAATCCACACACCTATGGACACCTTATCTTTGACAAAGGAGGCGAGAATATATATTGGATTAAAGACAATCTCTTTAACAAGTGGTGCTGGGAAAACTGGTCAACCACTTGTGAAAGAATGAAACTAGAACACTTTCTAACACCATACACAAAAATAAACTCAAAATGGATTAAAGATCTAAACATAAGACCAGAAACTATAAAACTCCTAGAGGAGAACATAGGCAAAACACTCTCCGACATAAATCACAGCAGGATCCTCTATGACCCACCTCCCAGAATACTGGAAATAAAAGCAAAAATAAACAAATGGGTTCTAATTAAACTTAAAAGCTTCTGCACGACAAAGGAAACTATAAGCAAGGTGAAAAGACAGCCTTCTGAATGGGAGAAAATAATAGCAAATGAAGCAACTGACAAACAACTAATCTCAAAAATATACAAGCAACTCCTGCAGCTCAATTCCAGAAAAATAAATGACCCAATCAAAAAATGGGCCAAAGAACTAAATAGACATTTCTCCAATGAAGACATACAGATGGCAAACAAACACATGAAAAGATGTTCAACATCACTCATTATCAGAGAAATGCAAATCAAGACCACAATGAGGTACCATTTCACACCAGTCAGAATGGCTGCTATCCAAAAGTCTACAAGCAATAAATTCTGGAGAGGATGTGGAGAAAAGGGAACCCTCTTACACTGTTGGTGGGAATGCAAACTAGTACAGCCACTATGGAGAACAGTGTGGAGATTCCTTGAAAACCTGGAAATAGAACTGCCTTATGACCCAGCAATCCCACTGCTGGGCATACACACCAAGGAAACCAGAATTGAAAGAGACACATGTACCCCAGTGTTCATCGCAGCACTGTTTATAATAGCCAGGACATGGAAGCAACCTAGATGTCCATCAGCAGATGAATGGATAAGAAAGCTGTGGTACATACACACAATGGAGTATTACTCAGCCATTAAAAAGAATACATTTGAATCAGTTCTAATGAGGTCTATGAAACTGGAGCCGATTATACAGAGTGAAGTAAGCCAGAAAGAAAAACACCAATATAGCATACTAACACATATATATGGAATTTAGAAAGATAGTAACGATAGCCCTGTATGCGAGACAGCAAAAGAGACACAGATGTATAGAATAGACTTTTGGACTCTGTGGGAGAGAGGGTGGGATGATTTGGGAGAATGGCATTGAAACATGTATAATATCATGTAAGAAACAAATCGCCAGGCTAGGTTCGATGCAGGATACAGGATGCTTGGGGCTGGTGCACTGGGACGAGCCAGAGAGATGGTATGGGGAGGGAGGTGGGAGGGGGGTTCAGGATTGGGAACTCATGTGCACCCGTGGCAGATTCATGTGGATGTATGGCAAAACCAATACAGTATTGTAAAGTAAAATAAAGTAACAAAAAAAAAAAAAAAAAGAACAATACATCCAAACCCCTACTGATCAGGTGATTTTTGCTACTCTCAGTTCAGTTCAGTTCAGTTGTTCAGTAGTGTCTGATTCTTTGCGACCCCATGGACTGCAGCAAGCCAGGCCTCCCTGTCCATCACCAACTCCTGGAGTTTACTCAAACTCATGTCCATTTAGTCGGTGATGCCATCCAACCATCTCATCCTCTGTTGTCCCCTTCTCCTTCTGCCTTCAATCTTTCCCAGCATCAGAGTCTTTTTTGCTACTCTAGGGAGGAACATGAAGATTTTTGAGGAAGTCCCTCATCAAATGGTGATATGGGTTAAAAAAAACTATTGACTCAGATAACTAAAAATAGAATTAGCATATGATCCAACAATTCCACTCCTGGGTATACATCTGGACAAAATTATAATTCAAAAAGATACATGCACCTCGATGTTCAAAGCAGCACTATTCACAATGGCCAATACATGGAAACAACCTAAATATCCATCACTGGTTAAATGGATAACGAAGATGTGGTGCATGTATACATTGGGCTACTACTCAGCCACGAAAAAGAACAAAATAATGCCATTTACAGCAACACAAATGCAACTAGAGATTATCATGCCAAGTGTGTCAGAAAGAGAAAGACAAATACCATATGATATCACTTACATACAGAATCAAAAATATGACACAAAGGAACTTGTCTATGAAAGAGAAGCAAACTTATGAATATAGAGAGCAGACTTGCAGTTATCAAGGGGAAGGGATTTGGGGAATGGATGGATTGAGAGGTTGGCGTTAGCAGATGTAAGTAAGCTATTATATATGACTGGATCAACAACAAGGTCCTACTGCCTAGCACAGGAAACTATATTCAATATCCTGTGACAAACCATAATGGAAAGAATATTTTAAAAAGAATATATATATATGTATAACTGAATCTGCTGCACAGAAGAAATTAACACAACATTGTAAATCAACTATACTTTAATAAAAAACAAAACAATTTATATTGACAACTATTAAATATATATAAATTTATATTTTATATTAAATAACATATATTAATAAGCATTTTAATTTATGTTTTTAATTAAATGGCAGATGAGCTTATTGAAGGCAAATGATACAGCAGAAGCGGCAGAGTATAAAAATGCACAAGGAATGGTAAATTTGAAGAGAAGTTTTATACAATGAAGAATAAGTGGTTCTGAAGTCATTAGTCAACAAGGGAGATTCTTTACCATTGGAGCCACCTGGGAAGCCCCTTCTTCTTTTTAAAATGATAGAACTTTTAAAAGTAGCAATATGGCATTACATTTGTATTTTCTTACATTGTTTCCAGTCACAATTAAGTCTTAAAAGAAACTAGAAGAAAATCTATTGAAAACTTCTGGACTAGATGGTACAATTCTCAGATACCCTACATCTTATTTGCCCCCCCACCCCCCAACAGCTTTTACCTCCCTATCTTCCACCATTGGCTAAGACAAACTGGGATGACTGCTAAATATTAGCAGACATTTTTCTATGGGATAATTGAGGACTCAATATTTGGAAGGGGAGTTGGAGAAACATTTTTCCATGGATCTCTGCTCTTTCACTTGTCTAAAAAAGCAGAATTCTCTGAGCTTTGGAGAACAGATCAAGGTTTATTTTTTTCCACCTGGTTTCTATGAATTACAGACTACATACACATCAGCTCACACCTTCCCTCTGTAGTCCTGCTTGACAAGGCTAACTGCTAGACTTGAATCCTGTTTCAACAGCTTAAATGCTGAACTGTATTGAGTGACACATTTTATCTCTCGGAACTTCCATTTCCTCATCTATAAAGTAAGAAGGATAAAAAGAGTACTCTTAAGGTGGTCATTGAAATGCTTAAATGAGATAATGCACTTAAAGTCCAGCACTTAAAAAGTCCTCAGTAATATTAACTATCATTATTAATATCTGGGGATAGAATTAATTGATCCTTTGCTCTCCTTCACCTAAATGCCACCTCCATGTGACTTCACACATGTCTTCAGTACTATCATAGGATCTTATGTAAATGACTGGTCATGTTCCAAGTATATATTTGTTGTATACATAAGAAGATAGTCAACTAGAATCAGCATTAATCTGTAATTTGGACAGTGGTCAAGATGGAACCTGGGTATAAAAGGCTGGATTCCAGATGCTTCAACCTGGAGCATCTCTCTGGTCAGGAAAGGCCATAGTAAGACCTAATAACAATCCTTGATCTTGCCCACTAAGTCCTTAAAAGTGTTATCCTTCTTGGGCTTTCTTCTGGGAAACCTGAAACATCCCAAGTTGTAGAAAACAGGACCTTGGTTGCCCACTCCCTTTTCACTCAGAAGTGCTTCCAGCTTGTGAGGACCTAAAGAGTATGGGTCCCCATCTTGGTAACAGATGAGCAGTTTTTCCAGCAGACAATCCAGTGCCTAAGGCTCGCTGAACACCCAGCCTGCATGATCCTGGATTTTCTCTCTGTGAGCTGAGTCTCTTCTGAATGGAAGCCAGCTGAACTTTGTGAAAGTGACCTCAGGGTGACTCACATTTACATTTCCAATTTTTTTCCTCTTTGGCATTTTGTTTCTATTTTTTATGCTCCTTTTTTTGGTATTTGATATATCATTTTAAGCCATCTGCCATCCTTTCTGGAATAAGATGGCATATAAATACATACATAGATGCATACATAAAATGAAATGCTGAGATTTGAGAGAGACATCAAACACAAATGCATCCCTCTAGGTTATTGATATTCAAGATAGTGACGGGGAGGGGAAAGGAAAGGGAGCTCTATGTTTCAAAATATACATTCTAGTATTTTTTTTCTCATCCTTCCCTACCCCCACTCCCCAGCTTCCTGGGTAATATGAAAATCAAGGTGAAGGGTGGATTTGTATTTTGAAACATTCTTTCAGATGATTTTGATATACCTCTTTGTCTCCCAATCCTCTCCCCAGAGCTCAGAGCCACATCTCCAGTTTTCTCAGCTATATCCTTGTGTTTGGTCAGGAAGCAGCTCGTTTTGCCAGACTAGCTCATCTCTCCATGGAAATGCCATTCCAGAGTTATGATGGAGAATCATGCTCTTGGCTCTTAAAGTGGGATAACATGAGAAACAAGCAAGAGAGTTGAAGGGCATTTCTGAATCATTTGCAGAAACTTAGATGAGGCCACTGTCTGCTGTGTGACCAAATGTCACCCAAATAAAGATTTCTCTTCTTGGTATTCAGTCCCTGAGAAAGATATGACTCTCCAGGAAAACTTGACTGTCTATAGAGGAGAACTGCAACGCCCATCATTCTGTCATTTCCTCCGCATTATCTTTCAGGGGATTCTCTTCAATGCAGCAAATACTGGATGCTGGGAACCATGTTACACTGGTTTATAAAGATGAGCAGGGCCGCCTCTGGGGTCTGGAACATTTATTCAATATAGTCTACAGGATGCAAAGTGAAATACATGTTCCATTATAGTGATACTTTCCTCAGATTCTTCTTATGACATCTCCTCACTTTCTCAGTAGTGCCTATAAAACTTTTTTATATGAATTTAAAAAAATATGATGAATGGATAAGAAAGCTGTGGTACATACACACAATGGAATATTACTCAGCTATTAAAAAGAATGCATTTGAATCAGTTCTAATGAGGTGGAGGAAACTAGAGCCTATTATACAGAATGAAGTAAGTCAGAAAGAAAAACCCCAATATGGTATATTAACGCATATATATGGAATTTAGAAAGATGGTAACAATGACCCAATATGCAAGACAGTGAAAGAGACACAGATATAAAGAACAGACTTTTGCACTCTGTGGGAGAAGGCGAGGGTGGGATGATTTGAGAGAAAAGCATTGAAACATGTATATTATCATATGTGAAATAGATCGCCAGTCCAGGTTCGATGCCTGAGACAGGGTGCTCAGGGCTGGTGCATTGGGATGACCCTGAGGGATGGGATGGGGAGGGAGGTGGGAGGGATGTTCAGGATGGGGAACACATGTACATCCATGGCTGATTCATGTGAATGTTCTGCAAAAACCACCACAATATTGTAAAGTAATTAGCCTTCAATTAAAATAAATAAATAAATTTTTAAAAAGAAAGAAAAACACTAATACAGTATATTAATGCATATATAGGGAATTTAGAAAGATGGTAACAATGACCCTATAATGCAAGACAGCAAAAGAGACGCAGATGTAAAGAACAGTCTTTTGGACTCTGTGGGAGAAGACAAGGGTAGGATGATTTGAGAGAATAGCATTGAAATAGGTGTATTATCATATGTGAAACAGATTGCTAGTCCAGGTTCGATGCATGAGACAGGGTGCTCAGGGCTGGTGCGTTGGGATGACCCTGAGGGATGGGATGGGGAGGGAGGCAGGAGGGGGGTTCAGGATGGGGAACACATGTACACCCAGGGCAGATTCATGTCAGTGTATGGCAAAAACCACTGCAATATTGTAAAGTAATTAGCTTCCTATTAAAATAAATACATTAATAAAAATATTTTTATATAGTTTTTAAATATTACTTTGCATTTATAGTTATAGAATATGGCTATATTTCCTGTGTTGTACAATATCTTCTACACGTAAAATGTTGTACATCCTTGAGCCTATCTTACACCTGACAGTTGTCTGAATTTTTTAATGTCTTGGCTTTGGTTTTCCCCCAGTGAAAGACAGACTTTTGGAGGGGCTTTCTGTTTTGTTTGTTTGGTTTTGGCTGTTTGCTGTCCTGTATTTTCTATCTCCCTGTATCCACTACTCAAAATCTCTTTATAAAGCCTCATGTGCAGTGTAACCCCTCCTCCACAGTCACAGGTAAATGGACTGGAGGTGACCGCCTGACCCAAGCTGGGCAATAAGGTTTTTCACACTAGGAATTTGAAATTGGAACTCTTAGAAACAAATCAAGTGGTCTCGGGGGCTCAGGTTACCATTTTGAGGTCACTGTGGTGGAAAATGAGATGAGAATGATGATCTTCAGAAAGGAGGAGACTGAATTAAACAGCCAAGAAAATCTGACATAAAAACCATAAAGAATGAAGGGAAAATGGGTATAAGTCTAAGAGGGTGAGAAAAGCAGATGGCAGCACATGAAAGTTCTCTAGATTATTTCTATTTTCTCAGCGAAATGAAAGGTGAGGTCTTCAGCTGAGACGAGCTGTGGGAAGGAGGTGGGCAGCTTGAGAGGAGAGAAGGTGGTGTGAATTACTCATCATGCAATGGGGGAGTGAATTGACTCAGGGAACGTGGTGGGTGTGACAATCAGTGCTACAGGCTCACTGGAGTGACTAAGTGGAGACAAGTCATCCTAGTTGTATGCTTTTCTCTGACCACTTTCAGCTGTGTGGATATGGAGCTGTCAAGTGAATATGACAGAGCAAGAGAGGAGCAAAGGAGTCGACTATGTCTATGAAGGATTATTCCAGTAATGGACCATGGAATTTAATGAGGGAATGGACAAGTGAAATGATGACAGGGTTCATGATCCCAATGTAGTCAAAGCATCAGTGATACTGGAGTACAGAGGGAATAAGCTTGAGACAAAAGACTGAGAATCAGTTCAGTTCAGTCGCTCAGTCATGCCCAACTCTGCAACCCCATGAACTGCAACATGCCAGGCTTCCCTGTCCATCACCAACCGCCAGAGCGTGCTCAAACTCATGTCCATCGAGTCAGTGATGCCATCCAACCATCTCATCCTCCGTTGTCCCCTTCTCCTCTCGCCCTCAATCTTTGCCAGCATCAGGGTCTTTTCCAATGAGTCAGTTCTTCTCATCAGGTGGCCAAAGTATTGGAGCTTCAGCTTCAGCATCAGACCTTCAAATGAATATTCAGGACTGATTTCCTTTGGATGGACTGGTTGGATCTCCTTGCTGTTCAAGGGACTCTCAAGAGTCTTCTCCAACACCACAGTTCAGAAGCATCAATTCTCTGGTGCTCAGTTTCCTTTATAGTCCAACTCTCACATCCATACATGACTACTGGAAAAACCATAGCTTTGACTAGACAGACCTTTGTCAGCAAAGTAAGTAGTCTAGGAAAAACTGGAACCAGTTTGTTGTTCCATGTCCAGTTCTAACTGTTTCTTCTTGACCTGCATATAAATTTCTCAGGAGGCAGGTAAGGCGATCTGGTATTGGTTTACTTGGAATACAGATTGTGGAAGGGTGTGGCATATTGTAACAATGAAGAATAAAGTGATGGTGAGCAGAAGTAGGAAGGACAAAATAAGTGGAGAAGAGAGGATCAGGAAACTGGGAGGTAAAGTCCTGGAGGTATTATCTATGTGAATACTGGAACTATCAAGTGTTGTACCAGGAGTACTAGAAGGAGAGAGAGGGAAACAAAGACCTTCACATGGCTCTGATGAGATGATACCATATGGTGCACAAGCATCATGGAAGCCATGCCTGTGTGTGCTTGTTTGTGTGTTTGTACAGGAGGAATGAAGGTCTGAAAGCTGCATTGAAGAGGAAAGAGGATATGTTTCCCACATATAACCTCAGTGGTTGGAGAGGAGTGAGATAAATCTTGGACTTGAGAGGGCTGCAGGGGTTGGGGAAAGTCCTCAGGGAAAAGAGTCAGGCTTCAGCCAGAGCACCAAGAAGGAAACATTCAACTGTTAAGGATGGATGGGATTTTACTGATGGTGGATCATGAGTTTCAGAATGCACAATGAAAGAGTTATGAATAAATAGGAAATTGGATTTGATTAGGGGATGTTTTGAAGCTTATGGGGGTGTGAGTCCAGGTGGAAAAGAAAGACTGGAATTGTGGAATCTTGTGGTGACTTAGGGAAACAGGAATGTAGGATTAGATGGGAATGGCATTTATGGTCTCTGACTGGGAGGTGGACAGTCCATTGTAACTGTATCTTTTTTTGTATCCTCTTCTTAAAAGTAAATTCTCAGGCAGATGGTAACAGTGAAGAGGAAATCCTGGTGACAGTTGTTTGTGATGTTCCTGATGGTGGAGGCATGACTGGATAGGCATGGTGGCATAGAACATAGGAGCAGGCATGTGACACGTTCAACCAATCACAGACCCCAGCTCCCATCAGAGATGGTCTCTAACACTAGAAATCAGTATCCAGGTTTTAATGATCTTTTATCCACATCCTTGTAGCTCTACCATCTCTTATCCCTTATTCGGAAATCCTCCTACTTTGAAAATCAAAGTTTTATATTATGCATTTATTGGCAAAGTCTGGCCTGATCTGAATTAACAAGAAAATTTGCATTAACATCATTATCTTGAAAGTATGACTCTTCAAACATTTTACCATAAAAGATTGCTTGAGTTGGATGATGGAGTACTGCTCTACACTCCACTGATAGGGATATATAACCTTTAACCTCTGAGCCACCAGGGAAGCCCAGGGATATATAATATATACCCTATATTATGTTTGTAAAATCTGAAAAGTTATAAAACTTATCTGACTCCTAAGGTCTTGGGTAGAGGTTTTTGTATTTACATATGTAACCAAGTGTGCAAAAATCTCTCCCAAGCCTCTCAAATGTGGGGCAGCTTCATGGGACTTGGCCCCACCTGGGAACACTGTGAGAGCTCCCAGGACCTGGGAGTCCTGTGGGCTTGACCTGCTTATTCTCCATTCCTGCTCCTAGTCTTTCTCTATAGGCCAAAACAAGATCGGAAGAGAAGCAAAAATACAGCCACAGAAAAGAACAAAATTTTTTTAAAAAAGAATGAAATAATGCCATTTGAAGCAACATGGGTGGACTTAGAGATTAATAATATCATAATAGGTGAAGTAAGGCAGAAAGAGAAAGACAAATATACCATATGATACACTCATATGTGGAATCTAAAAAATTATACAAGTTAACTTATTTACAAAACAGAGATAGACTCACAGACATAGAAAACAAACTTATTGTTACCATAAGAGAAAGAGGTGGAGGGAAGGATAAATTCAGAGTTTGAGATTAGCAGATACAAACTATTATATATAAAATAGATAAAAAGAACCTACTATATAAGCACAAGGAACAATATTCAGTATCTTGTATTAACCTATAATGAAAAAAAATCTGAAAAAGTATATACATATAGATATATGTACACACACATATATATGTGCACGTATAACTGAATCAATTTGCTGTACACTTAAAATTAACATGTTGTAGCCACGTATTCCAGGAAACAAACTCACTCAGAAGGACAATGCAGATAGTGGAGTGCAGCAGTCTATTACACCAGCAGGCCCAAGGCAGAGTCTCCTCTTAGCCAAGGATCCCCACCAGTTTTTGTGAAAACCTTACATACCCTAAGTGTATGTGCACAAACCCACATCCCCAAATTCCCTGACAATCAAAGTTAACCCGTGATTCATACGCCTTAAGCCTAGGTAGTTAACAGTGGACAAGTATCAATAGGCCTGTGGTCATACCCCAATAAGCATAATAGAATGTATGATTCTATTCAGTTACACAGATAATTAAGGTATTCTTTTAGTGAAGGAAGAGGGGCTCTTCCTTCTGGGGGCCTGGTTTTCCAGTTGGTATGTTGTTTCCATAATACTGGGCATATAGCTCAAAATCCACAGTTCAGCCCAAGATGGAATCCTGCTTTCAAGATAGGGCCTGTTCTGATTCCTCCTTCAAACACACTATAAATCAGTTATGCTTCAGTAAAAAATAAAATTAAAAGAAGCTATAAACCTCTATCTTTCAGCTCTCTTTATTGATAGGAGAAAGAGAAGGAAATTTTATTCAGGTACTGAAATTCATACCCACTAGAGATTCCACGGAGAAGGCAATGGCACCCCACTCCAGCACTCTTGCCTGGAAAATCCCATGGACGGAGGAGCCTGGTAGGCTGCAGTCCATGGGGTTGCTAAGAGTCGAACACGACTGAGCATCTTCACTTTCACTTTTCACTTTCATGCATTGGAGAAGGAAATGGCAACCCACTCCAGTGTTCTTGCCTGGAGAATCCCAGGAATGGGGGAGCCTGGTGGGCTGCTGTCTATGGGGCCACACAGAGTCGGACACAACTGAAGCGACTTAGCAAGAGCAGTAGCAGAGATTCCATGGCTGCTGGTGGCCATGGTTCCTGCCCTTAGAAAAAACTTTCTTTAGGGAGTAAAGATGAAGCCAAGATTTTAAGACAACATTGGTGGAAGGCAGGACTAGAAAGCAGGTCCTAACTATATTCCAGTCCTGAAATCTATTATTTGTGAGTTCCCAAATCCTCATCTCCTGCTTAAGCTGGGTCAAGTATTCTGTTCATACATGACACAGCAGGAATGCCCTTCCGGTCAAGCGGTGTAAAGTGACAGAGATCCCTGGACCTGGGGATGCTGGGCATCTTAGAAGATAGGTAGTTGTGAGTACTATGGAAGTGTGTCAGCCATTGCCAAAGTCTCTGTTAGGTAGGTAGAACGGGAAAAAGGAGTCCAAAATGGCGGTGGCTACAAGACAAGGAAGGGAAAAGCCCGCGAAAATGAAACAAAAGAAGGTCCGAGAACCGGAGTGAGGACCTCAGGTAAAACAAGCAACACTCCTGGCTGGCCCAATTTACATAGGACAGGCTCAGGGAGAAACATATAAACAGAAGAGCCAAAGCTAGCTCTCTCTCTCTCTCTCTCTCTCTCCCCCCCCACCCCCCCCCCCCCGCACGCTGGGGCGCTCTTCTCATGTCTTTGGATCGACGTGCCCTCCTGCCTCCAAGATGGATTTTCTTCGCATTCCCCCTCTACCGCGGGAGCTTCGCTGAGTTGGGCTCCGGCCGTGCTTGGCCTCTTCCACGCGGAGGTTGTTTCAGCCAGGTTATATCTGAGTCACGGTACTGTAGATGTCACACGAGTGTATGTTCCTCGGTTCTTTGT